>NW_028274807.1:47902599-48503015 GCF_037043125.1 Eumetopias jubatus
ACATCCTGAGTATTTATATAATCATAAGTCAGCAATGCTTTGCCTACCAAGTTAAAAAAAATACACCTGTGAAACAGATTATAACGTAGCTCATTTATAAGCTTCCAATGTGAAGACTGATGAGCAGAATTTTGCCATACTTCAGGCCAAAAACAGCAGATGCATACTGAAATTCTCTGTAGGTTCAGTGTGGACCTTTCAAAGTGTAGCAGCTAGAGTGAACAGAGGTACTGATGTTATAAAAAATTAATTCTCATTATACCCTCAAATGGTGTAATGATGATTTGCAAATGTTTTTCTTCAAAATTCTCTTTGACGGTGGTAGGAGTCCCTGTGAATTGAATCTATTTCAGTTTTTCATCTTAATTTCTTCAATGTTTGATTGTTTTAGCTTAAAGAAATACAAGGGTCATGGTTCTTATTAGTCTCCTTCTAGGACAAATATGAATTTTAAAACTTTGGACAGGAAAGGGATATAAAGCAGAACAGAGAAAATAAATAACACAGAAATAATCAGGACTATACTCAGTATTTCAAAGCCATAGGATAAGAATTTTTGCTTTATTTTTCCCCACAATCTTTACTTAAATCTAGACAGAATTTTTCATACAAGCACTGGAGTATAACTTAAGTTTAGACTATGAGGTACTCATATAGTTCATCACTGAATAACACATGGCCTTGAGAAAACTGCCCTAGGGCTTTAATTTTAAACTGAAAGAAAAAAAAAGAAAAGGAGCTTTGTGAACATATGTCTACATAGTTTTTATTGACTAGTAATTTTAAAAGATGCTTTTGTACCTAGTTTTATAAAAATCTGTTTAAGAGCATTAAAAAATACTATGAAGTATTAACTTGTATGAAGCATGAAGATAACTCCAAAACGAAACAAACAGGGTTATAGGAGAAACACCTTGAAGTTGTCATGTTCTACCCAGCACAGGGAGAGGGTAAGAAAGATATAACTTTCCCTGGGGTGGGGCAGGGATAAGGGAGCAGAAATAAGTAAAATAAACAGTGTCCCCATAGTATGTCTAGTCAAGTGGATTTCTATTACAGTGTGAGAAAGGCAAAGAAGAGTTTGACTATTTCAGGTTTTGGGTTATGGCGTGCTGCAGGGAATTGTCTTAGTAGACAACGGAGCAAGGCTGTCCCTGAGAACAGGGGTTGGAGATTCTACTACCAGGCTCTATGTCGGAGGTTTTAGGCACAAAATTTCTTTGGAGCACTTGGCTCCCATCGTGGAGGGTTTAGAGATCAAAAAGCCACACAGGTCATGGTCCATGCATGGGGAGAATGCAAAGACCAAGAGGAGTCATTTCACCCCCTAGCACCTCTCTCAAATTGCTGTGTGCTGTCTTAGGCCTCTGATGCCTGATGCTAAAAACACAACAAAACAGATGACCGACTTCCTCTTCCACAGAGCTCAGGCACACATTCATGAGGGTTTGATGAGGGTGATCCTAGGGACGCACAGCATGCCTTTGTGAAAGTGGACCCTCTTGGTAATGAAGGCCCATTGGGCCGGACCAGATGGCTAATGCTAACCCCACCCTTAAGAAAGGTTCTTTCCTAGGGTGTTCTTTGTCGCCTCATACCAGCGAATCCCTGGTAAGCTCACTCTAAAGATCCTTGGTCCAAGCCTAGAAAAGTATGAATCCTAGGGCAGCACAGTTCAGGCTCAAGCTAACAATCCTCAGAACATAGAGTATGTTGTATAGATATATTAAGACATTTCATATAATGAAATCAGATCCTGGATATACACCCCACCAACTATAAAATTCATATCTAGTAGAACCATATTCTAGAAAGAATTTGATAAAAATTCCACATACACTAATAATGGTGACACAGTACTGACATTCCCATTATAGTAAGAAAAAGCAAAGCAAGGAAAAAACAGGCCTCTAATCTTTTATTCTCAATTCTGAAATCTATAAAGCTTTAAAAAGTTGAAATCTTTTCTTCATCTGGCAACACAACCTGAACTGAATAGTCTTTTTTATGTTGCTTGTTATAAATGTTTATATATTTTGCTGCAAAAACAATGTATTTCATTATGAGAATCAACTATCTTCTGTTAAGACATTAATTGCTTCTATTAAGCAAAAACATAAAAAAAAAAAACCATACAAAAATTAGGGTGTGTTATGGATGTAACATGATTGACCATCTGTTGTTAATGGTTGAAGCTGGTCATGAAGACATGGGAGCGCTGCCATTATGTTGGGTTTCTTCTGTGTGGATTCATAAAGAAATAAAAAGTTAATAAATAGAAAGGTAACAATGTAAGTAATAAACATTTAACACATAATAAAAAATGAAACCAAACAAGTAAAAAAAGATTGAGAAAATTTACAAGAACTATCCTATGCCATGAAGTGTTCTAGTCATGTTTATTTAGAATATGTACTGTTTTACTTATTATAAAATACCTTAAAATTATATTTTTTAAACAATTTTCTTATTATTTCAAATTTCTTACACCAGATTTTCTCTACAAATTATAACTGACAATAAGTAAAATAAATGTGTCTTCCAACTCCTTAAAAAAATGTTTACTTTTGTGTTTTAGACTTCCTACCATATGAAAGATGTAGAGATGAACAAAAGGGATCATTTAGAACAGAAAGAAAAAAAAATCCACAAAAATCCCGGAAATCCACAAATGGTTATAACCTAAGTAGGATAGAAAAATACAAAAAGGATAGACTATTGAGAACATGGAGATAGAGCTTTGTGTAAGCAAGTTCATTTCCCAAGAAGTAGGAAGAAAGAAATAAAAGGAAATCTCCCCCAAACCCTCCCTCGATGTTTAAATATTAAGTCATCTTTAAAAATTGATTCTTCTCCTTACAAGTTTCCTTCCTCAGGCTACAGTATCAATGTCGTTGTGGAGTAGAGGAGATGGGACAGAGGGAGGCAGAGAGGGAGTGCGAGGGGGTAGGAGAGAGGGAGGAGAATGGGGAGGAGAAAAAGGCTAACACAGATTCTTATTTATCAGATGTGGAAAATGAGGCAAATGAAGGTTAAACAAACTAAAAAAGCATGGTGAGAGGAGGCTTTCATTCTTAGTTCTCAGCATCAAATGGTCAACCCTACATTCAAAAGCAAAGTTCTAACTAAAGAACCGGTCTTCCCTACATTCAAGTGATGTACACATAAATATTCCTATTCGGCGGATGTCCTGCACCTATAAAGTGAAGAAAACTATTTCACTGTGATGAAAACTGACATTCTGAAAAGAAAATTTCTTTCATGATTAAAAATGAAAATAAATGGTTTAAACATAATAATAATAATAAAAAAAAAGAAATGGTTTACTACGCAGAAGTGGGGAAGCAGCATTACCCTGAGTTGTCTTTGCCAATTCAGTTGTTAGCGGAATCTTAGTTGTGAAGAATCCTTGGGTGGATTGGTCTGTTTCTGCTGGGGAAAAACACAGTAAGATGGCTGGCTTTCAGTAATTATCATCATGAACATGTCAAAAAAACCTCACATTTTTTTTCCACCTCATGGGAAACTGCATTTATAAGTAATCCTTGTCATCACAAAATTTCAAAGTTAAAGGTACATTTTAATAACTCATTTATTATATTTGCTATCTTCTTGCTCTATTATTTTCATGATTATCATAAGGATTTCCAAAAGCTTTTAGTTCACGATTACTGTTTCATGATCCTGGACATGGCTGTTCTCAAACTCTGTCTCTTAACTGTTTTCATACATTACTGTCTTCATGCTTCCCTTCTATTCCATAAACTCAAGTTATTTATAGGAGCTGGAAAAGAAATACATTGTATGAAGACAGGTGCATTTAGACTGTATAAGGATAAATATTCTTCTATTTATGTGATGTGAGAGTCAAAGTTTATTGACATAGACACATTTTTCCTGGCAAAATAAAAAAAAAATAAGTGTGGCACTACTTCTACTCCCATATTATCTCGAAGTCATCACAGCATCATATAAACATAGCAAATTATACTTTGCCACTTTACCATACCCTGTAGCCAAGAAAATACTTGGGGCATAGAATACACTGTCACCTTTTTTTTCTGCCCTGCTTTATAATCAGGATTTTGCTCATAACAGACATACTTGTTTTTTTTAAGATTTTATTTATTTCTTTGACAGAGAGAGACACAGTGAGAGAGGGAACACAAGCAGAGGGAGAAGCAGGCTCCCCGCCGAGCAGGGAGCCCGATGTGGGGCTCGATCCCAGGACCCTGGGATCATGACCTGAGCCGAAGGCAGACGCTTAACGACTGAGCCACCCAGGCGCCCAACAGACATACTTGTGACCGTTGGCAGGCGATGGTTCTTGCTTCAATAAACCAAGGTACATTAAAATAAATAGGGAGTAGAAGTTAGTATATCTAGCAGTGGTTCTTGAAAAGTACTTTTGACTTCGCTGTCATGGGTGATGTTCACTTGGTGGAGAATGGCTAGAATAGATGAATATTTGGAAATTAGGGTGTACTTGCTCAGTTTTAAATTTGTCCCTTTAAAGAGGATTTCATTTTGAAATGTGATCAGTAACTGCATCTCAGTAGACACACACAAAGCATAGATTTATTTGAAAAGGGATGAAAGGAGGAAAATAAGGCCACTGATTTAAACACAGCCATGGGAGATGCATTGTGGACAGGGCAAAGGAACCAAGGAACCAACAAACACAAGCTGGAAATTCTTGTTTTCTGATTCATTTTCAATCGAGGGTCAGGCAAACTGAGGTTTTCCAGGCTGTGAATGTATCGGTACTGAACTCCTGAAAGCATGGACCACTCATCCCCACCAACCTTCCTGATGCATCTAGCCATCCTCGTTTTTCCAGGCAAGTCATGTGCTCATCAGGTTAGCCTGACCACCATTCTCTGAACTGCCTCTCTCCCAACTGTCTTTAACCTGAAAGAACCTTTCACATCTTTAACTTCAACTCTCACTCCAGCTTGAAAATTCAGGGTAAATATCACCTCCTCTGTAAAGCGTCCCCTGATATACCCAGTAGTTGGCTTCTTTAACAAATTGCTCATTTCTCTATCACACTCGTTTGTTCAACACTGAGGTGAATCCCAGGAGCTCAGGTGACTGAATACGTGGGTTCCAATCCAGCTTTGACATTAACTGTGTGACTTGGCCCAATTTTTAAACCTCTTTATGCCTCAATTTTCTAATCTGTAAAATGGGCAATTGTTGTGTGGCTTAAATGAAACATCACACATAGCACACTGGGGGGCACTGAGGAAGCACTACTATCACTGATCCTGTTTCTTTATATTAGATGCTGAGCTCTCCAGAGTCAGGACTCACCCTTAAAACAGTTTCTTTTCTGGAACTCCCATTGCTTAGCATTTCACTTAGCACCCATAAAATATTCAATGAATTCAAAATGAAATTTTTCTTCCCAAAGGCAGTTTCAAATATGGAAAAAAAAACAACCAAAAAGTATAGCGCTGATACACTTTGGGAATATTCTTCTTTTGAGAAAAGTTAAAATTTTGTCAAGATGTTTTAAAATATTCTCATTTTCTATTGAAAACCAGCATAAATATTAGAAGGACAAATATACAGTTAATGTAAAAGAATCAAGTGAAATGGATGTCTTTTAGTAACGGTAAAAAGAGACCCTCTATTGTTTGGAAACATTCCATAAACACAATGCACGCATAGCTACCTCAAGAGCAATCCCTAAAAGGTAGGTCCTCATTGGACTGAAACATGAAAACAAAATACCCAGAGTGGCTTGCAGTTCCTCTTCACTAGTAGTACTTGGTGGAATCATGGGTATGAAAGGGCTGCCTCGTGTCTCTAAAGGAGCTGCAAAAGAAAAGCACCAGCATTGTCAATCTTCAGATGCAAAAGCCAGCACCCGGCCAGAATAATATTACACGAGATTCCTTCATTTGAAACAGGAAAAGGTAAACATTAGGTGGGTCATGAAGAAGAAAGTTAGATGTACACAGAACCTTCAGGAAAATGACTGTGGATTATAAGAATAATGGTTCTCAACTGTTTTTTTTTTTTTCCCCCACCAGGACAGATAAAAAATGATTCAGGGCTTGACACTCTTCATGACCATCCCTGGTTAAGATGGGGTATGAGTTAGAAACAGTCCTGGTCTGTCAGCTGTAGCTCTGTCTCTCTCTCTCCCATCCACAAGGACACACAGAATTACAAAGTGAGTGAAAATATTGATTCTTGTAGCGGTCATCTGGAGTCTCCTCAAGTTTATTTTTAAAAATAAACCATGGGCAAAGTTCAGTATTTTGACCAATATTGATAATAATTACTTGCTAGAACCTTTCATAACTTGTCACATGCTAGTGTGTTGTAACACTACAGCTGAGAACCACTAAACTTGCAGAAGATGTTAACTAGATGGGCATGAGCGCATGGAATTGTTCTGAACACGGAAGTAATGAGGTAGGTAATGAGTTGTCTTAAGTTGGTCTTCAGAGCAAAGCCTTTACAACAGTGAAGCCATTGCTTTTCTATTTTGGAAAGAGTAAGAGTAATGAGAATGAGATGATGAGGTGGACTGAGAAGAGATGATGTTTCAATATGGTAAGGTGAGAAAGACCTGCAATTGGACTGTAGCAAAGAAAACTATTAGAGTTGGTTGGTAGGGGAAAACCATTACCTATTGTTGTCTCTGGTGGATCAATTCTAAAGGTAACAGGTTGCAGAACTAGGCCAAAAGCAAATCAAGGAAATATATTTATGAAAATTACTACCTGGTGAAGTAAACATCATTTGTGTGTTTCTATATGCTTCTATTTGAACATTTAAACATTATCGAAGAATCATAATAAATATGAGAAAATTCTATATATTAGATGCCACTTAGGAAACTTAGTTTAGCTAAAACTTTAAAGATCTCATTCACTGTGACTTTGAGGAAAATTTTTGAGTAGGCATGCACATTTTTGACTTAAAGTACACCCACAGTTGGAATGTAGTTCTATTTACATTCTGAAAGAAGGTAAAAATGGTTGGCTCAGTTAATAAGCATGTCTTATAATTTTAGCATGATCTCCTTTTCGATGGAAACACTTCCATGGAAAACTAATTCTATACTATTCCTCCATTCTAACCAGAGAAAAAAAATTCAAGCAGATGATAAGGTTAAATCTTCACAAAAAGGAAATACACATTCAATATCTATAATTTTCTCCAAACTTCTTCCATATCACAATGATTACAAAATGTATTTATCTCAAGAACACTTTTTGAAAAACACACTTCCTAACTGGGAAAATAAAATTATTTATTTACCAGGCTCGCTCTGGGAGACTTCAGGGTCTGGTTTAGGGGGAAGGAGCACATCTCTTGGAACTGAAAGAAAAAAGATTATAAAACATTGTACTCCAAATGCCACATCTGGCGTGAAACCTAACTCACAGATAAAATATCCTGGAAAACATGAATAAAGCAAAGGTATTTTCACAATGGCTAAAGAGTAAATCCAAGAAGATGACTGTTTTCTTCAAAATGGAAAAAGTCACTGTGTAAGGAAGGTTCTGTGGCAGTTAAACAAAATTGGTGACGGTTCTTTATGAAGCCTCCCTTGAGAGGGAAAAAAGAGGAAATAACTAATGTCATTAAACACAAGAAGGTGGCTCAAGTCAGTAGCGCATGCAACTCTTGATCTCAGGGTTGTGCCAAGCCCCATACTAGGTGTAGAGGTTACTTAAAAATAAAATCTTAAAAAAAAAAAAAAAAAAACGAAAAAGAAAGAAAACCAGAAAATCAGTTTTTTCCTGAGGTGGTTAGCTGCCATTTGATATTCAGACTAAAAGTCCATTGAGAGCAATGGAAAATATATTATCCCAGATAATGTAGGCATAAATGGCCTATAAATTAAGGGAGACCACAAGAAAGGCTAATTCTTGAATATCTAAGAGGAGAACAAAGTTATAGTCTAAAAGGCACTCATAGTTATTCTGGGGGGGAAAATGGAGCAAGAATAATCTACCCATCATTAGAAGTTACCACATGTAAAGTTTATGAGAGTGCTTGTTACTAGTAAATGCTAGATAAATGCTACCATTTTGTCATTCTTAGTGATGTGGCTTCCGGTAGATTAGGTTTCAGGGCCTCCTGACATATAAGAGCATGAAAACTAGGGACAAAAATGTCAGCTAAAAGAGACCTACTTACAGTCGGTCCCTGATACCCAGTACATTTTTAGAATTTATTTTGGCAAAATAAAACAGTAGGCTGCAAATCTGACACCTCATTTCTCACTGAGGAAAATACCAAGGTAATTCGCTTATTATTAGCACCAGATTTCTATGACAAAGTCTCCTTGCAGGAGCAAGGTAAAGTGCTTCTTTGGCTCAGTTTCCCCATAAAGAGGTCCTTCTCAGTCCTACTGTCTTGCTGAAAGGTTTTCCTAGCACAATGAAGGTGTGGTAAGTACCAGAATCCCTTTGATAGACACTGTAATTTTCTTGCATCTTAAATGATGCTGGGGAAAAAAATTAGGATTCAGGCTAGAGTTCTACCTCAGAAAAAGACAAGGAAAGCTTTTGCTTTTGACCAAGCATTACTTTCCCATTAGTGTATAGTTTATATAGAACTGACACTCTCTTTGTACTGCTTTTGGAGATCAGATTTAACTTGCATATCACATGTGTTCTTAGTCTAGACCTCTAAGTCCCAATGAAGTTATAGTTGTGGAATTTGGTACAGAGAGTAGGATCTTGACTCAATTTGAACTTTTATGAGCTAAAAGGTAACATCCACAGGAACTTGAACATTTGAATTTTTATAAGAAAAAAAAAAAAACTTCGGGGCACCTGGGTGGCTCAGTCATTGAGTGTCTGTCTTCCGCTCAGGTCATGATCCCAGGGTCCTGGGATGGAGCCCCGCATCGGGCTCCCTGCTCTGCGGGAAGCCTGCTTCTCCCTCTCCCACTCCCCCTGCTTGTGTTCCCTCTCTCGCTGTGTCTCTTTCTGCCAAATAAATAAAATCTTAAAAAAAAAAAAACTCAAAAAGATCAGTGGTCCACAAAAATTAGAGAAAACTTAACCTAATAGTGAACATTTGCCCTTTGCTATGTAGTGTTTTGGGGGATTCGAAGGGTAAAATACAAGAAATTTCCAGTTGTAAATCAAACTAAACGTTTATCTGGAGGGTGAAAAACTTTGATTTGGCTGTGTGAAGATCATGGCCATACAAAGCAGCCTGTAGTTTTAAATACCCTAAAAGGCTGCAGTTCTCAACTATACAGACAGGAGCTGGGATTAAGGAGAGGCAGAGAAAAAATGTGCTACCCATAAATCTGCCATGCTGTCAATACATTACTTGTTGCCTGTTTTCGTTTACTGTGGCATGTAGGCCAGGGTAATGTGGATTCCTGCTGCTTCAATTGGCACTTTTTAACCATGAAGTGATGATTTAATAAACTGTCACTGCAGACTTTCTAAAGCAGGTAAAATCAGTGGAAAGGAAAGAAACAGAAATATTCACAGGAAAGGGATATGAATCATTCTCTTACTTCGTCAAGAGCAGCTCCAAGAAATGAAACTTTTTTTTCTTTTTCCCTGTGTAGCATTCCTCCATATATTAAATTGAATAAAAGCATGATTCCTAAACTCTAAATCTTCCATGTGGGGAGAGACTTTGTGTATTAATAATGACAATTTATATGAGAAGGCAGTTTTGATTTCCTTATAAGAATATCTTTATAATAAATATATGTAATTAATATATAATATTGGTATATTTTTAGACTCAATTATATTAGCCAACTTACCATTTATATTAACCAACCAATTATATTACTGTCTTTTTGAATAAAGTGCACCAAGCCAAAGAAAAATTCAACTAAGACAATTATGAATGGAAATGTCTAATATGGACCAATGTAAATGCATGAACATGAATGTTTTGCTAGAGTAAATGAGAGAAATTAATCTGTTATTCTATGATAAAGATGGTGGAATATGAAGTTTTCAATGAGGTTTACTCCTGCAATAACCTACAAAGAGACCGATTATCTTGGAAAAGTAATACACATGGACTATACACAATTTTCATCTCTGAATTCCCTGTTTCTTTATTCTAACCTTGTACCTTTAGGTCCAGTCTAGGACGAAGCATGTCTCCCACCTGTTTGGAGGCCACATTCCAAGCTTTACCTGTGTCATTGGGCCACCCTCTCTTCTAGAGTCTTTTACCTTCCATTATTTCTATTACATGTTTCTCCATTAGTCCGTATTTCCATTTATCCATGATTTCCTTCCTCTTCACCTATAGAACAGTTCAAATGCTCCAACACCCTAAAAATAATCATCATTTCCTCGATGTGGCTTCCCCTTCAAACCATCCTTCCCTTGCTCTCATTCCTATAATCAAAAAACATTATCTGCCTTTGCTTCTGGTCTCTCAATTGTATCTTCATCTGCTGTGGTCTGGCTTCCTCTTCATTGACCTCCTGCAACAGTGGATCCGCAATGCTTTATCCATAGCTCTCAAGTCCAAATGCTCCGAAAACTTAGCTTTTTTTCTTCACTTATTAGGCAGCAAAACCTGACTAGACCTGACCTAAGTCTAATTACAATTTTTATTCATCTGGTATGGTACAACTATTCATACTTCTTACTGCAGACGTATTAATATATTTGGTATATGTTCTGTTTTACCTTTCTAACATCTAGAAACTGCTGGATTTTGAAGCATGGGCCCATAGGATTCAGATATGGCTTTCTGGGTCTACACTGTCAAGTCCAGCAGCTCCTCTGATCCCGCTCTACTGGTCATTGTTGACCACACTTCCCTGCCTTACCTCCGGAGGCCCTCCTTCCTGGTTCTCTCTTAATTTTTGACAGCAACTTCTTCTGGTTCCTCATCTCCTATCCATTTCCTAAATGTAGCTGTGTCCCCCAAGTTTTTGACCTCTAACCTCTTATTTTTCTCAGTCTATACTTTCTATTGGATGATTTCATTCACACATGAGATTTAATAACCTGCTAGATGTGGACAGGTGACTCCCAAATCTATATCCCATATTTTCAGTTTAGAAATCCTGAAATACATTTTGACCACCAGTTCGACATTCCCACTTGGAAATCCTACTGGCCCTCCAAACCCAGTGTGCACAAACACGGTGCTTATTACCACCCCCCTCACCCCTGTGTTCCCTGCCTTAGTGGCATTGTCATCCACCACTTGCCCAAGCTAGAAACAATGGTGTCATCCTCCTCTCCATAGCAAGAGTCATTGCCTACATCCTAGTGATTCTATTTCCAAAGGCATTTCAGCATTCTTCCCTCATTTCCTAACTGCAAAAATGCTTACATGTGCCTGCAAATTGGAATTTACCAAAGACAGTAGTCACAAAGAACATTTGTGAGGATTGTATAACTTGCCAAAATCTAGATTTTCTTTCTGGTTCACTTCCAATGACAGGTCTATCCAGATACCCACGGGCCAGAAGAGTCACCACAAAGCCAGGACAGCTCTTGGTTTAGAAATACATCTACTGGGGCGCCTGGCTGGCTCAGTCATTAAGCGTCTGCCTTTGGCTCAGGTCATGATTGGGATTGAGCCCTGCATCGGGCTCCCCGCTCTGCGGGAAGCCTGCTTCTCCCTCTCCCCCTGCTGTGTTCCCTCTCTGTGTGTCAAATAAATAAATAATTAAAAAAAAATAGAAATACATCTACAAAGAAAGCACAGCTCTGTTGAGCCAGGTATCAGGGCAAGTCCTTTTCTCTGAATTTGAAATCATTCCTCTGAGGCAGATCTGAAGAAAAATCACTTCTGTGTTGGTTCTGGACATGGCGTGTGGGCTCAATTTGTCTAGATTCCTTATTAAATGGTATAGAGAGAACTCAACTGAGTGGCTGGAAGATACTTTTTAAAAGCCTAGGTGGATGAGACCTGTGTTATATCTAGGAATCTACAGAATGGAAGAGCTGTGTGGCCAATCCCAGACTGACTTATTTGATACAGATCAAAAAATTCAAGTTCGTTACTTCTGATATCTCTCAGAATAAAATTTGAGATAAATCTTGTAACTCTGTCTTGATTTCAGCACTACATTTTACATTTTCAGATTTGGCAGAGCATCTACTTCTCTAGGACACCAGTACATATTAAACCTATGTGTAAGTTCCCCTCTGCTTTCTGAGATAGAACCTATAGGAGCTGGTAAACAAGGTCTTGGGTTCATTAGGACGCAAACCTGTGCCTAGTTATGACCCGGAAACTAAACCTAAGAGAACCTAGTCTGTTTGAACACTCATGAGAAAATTGAAGATTATTCCCACAGGCACCACACCCCTGGAGCAACAGGGGAGCCCCTGATGAATAAATGGTGGGACCAGCACCAGGTTTAGAGATTGAACTCTAATCGAACATGTGGAACTGGAGAGTCAATAGAATAAGCCCAGTGGAGGTGCCAGGGGGCAGTTTGGGCTGTTGTTACCGTGCTCAAACTTAAGGTTCGAGTTTCTGTGAAAAAATAAGGCGGAATTAAGGCAAATATTAGATATTTAAAAAGAAAAAAATACTTAATTATTAGATATAGTTTAGTATTAGATATGGTTTAAGGAGATTAAGTCACCTTAGGACCAACAGTATTACTTTCTCTAACAAAAAGGAAAAGCACACAAAATCACTCAAACCTACTGTTGTTATCATTAATGACTCAATTTTTGTGACATTTTTTTCCTGCAACTGAAAAATGAGAAACTGACCTTTTGCAAGTGAAAAGATCAACTTTTTTTCTTGTTGGTGGCTATTATACTGGCTGTTGTGTTTAGTGGTACAAATTGACATTCTAGATTTCAGAGCTAAGGAGCTTCTCTCTGGCCTACTGCTACCTGCAGCAACCAGACTATCCCACAGCAGCAGTAATACACCCCTCCACCCCCCACTTACAAATCTGGAAAACATTTATAGCAAGTGAATTCAGGCTTGCTTCCAAAATGCCATCATTTCATGCTACAACTTAGAAATCCTTTCGTTCTGGGAATGTTCCATAGGCTTCTAGGAGCATCTAGAAATTTATAATAATTAGACCATTTAAAAGAAATAAAAAATATCATTTTCCAGATACTCTAGTTAAAAATTAGCTTTGTTTGGTTTATTAGAGAACTGTTCCTCTTACAGTGGATTCTTAAGGTCACTTGAGCATCTAGAGCACTGGTGGCAAGATTCAGGAAATGTCTGGGTCCTTGCGGTTCCCATACCAACCACTCCCACAGATATAAAATTATTCCCCCCATAAATGGACAAAAGGCCTTCTCAGATGATAGGTAAGAGATAGATTTGTAGCTAAAGAAATCCTTTGTGTATGGGAAATTTCTTATTTCTCTACCTAAGCTGTTGCTCCATGAACTGGTAAAGTAGAAATTGACTGAGAAAAACCCTCAGTGCTAGGTAGTGTAAAATTACTGAACCAAAGATAATGGGTAAAGATCATTTCCTCTGTTTGCAAAACATTTTATCACTTTTGTGGAGAAAAAAACCCCATCAAATTCTTTATTTTATCTTATTTTGGTGAACAATTTGAACATAATCTAGTTAGCAATGACAGGTTTATTTTATTTTTTTATAAGTCAGAATATATGAGAACTTTAGTTCTAAAGGAAAGGTCTACCCTTGGCATAATTCTTTACCTTTTGATTGAATCAATAGCTTACTATATGGGCAACTAGATAACCTATGGAACCTCAGAGATGATCATACCATGGATGATTCAACATGGTGTCGGAACATGAGTGAAATATTGCCCTCTTATCTATCAGTTCTCAGGTGTCATTGCAGCAGAATGTAACAGGAGAATGCATTTGGCTTAAACATGAAATAAATTATTTACCAGGTGGAGTATATGATACTTCTGGACTTGGTAATGCTTTTGGCTTTGAAGTAACATGCTGGGACACCTTGAGGGCTGAAAGAGAGAACTCAGATCGTGAGTCATTTTGTTTCAGCATCTCCCAGTCCTGCTAAACATGGATGATATGACAAAGTGTAAGCCTGATCACTGATTTAAAAAGAAAAGCATTGAAATGGGAATTAGATAGAAAAATAAACTTTAAGCTCTGAACATTTATCAGAATTCCAGATGCTTTTAGAAAAATGATGTCTGAGAAACCACAAAATATGACTAAGCATAAGGGTAGGAGGGAGAATTTTTTTTTTTTTTGAAATCTTCTTTTCAGAAGAGATAACTATTTTATTTTCTTTTTTTGAAGAGATAACAATTAAATTAATGCAGAAGTGTTCGTCCTTTCTGGATGTTTGCTTGACTCCTCAAACCCAGCTTTATGTCTTTCTGTGAAGATGAATTTAGCAAAGTCAGAGTAGAAGGCAATGAAGCATGAATAAGACAAGCTTAAAGTCAGCTCAGGCAACAGCAGAAAGGGAAGCAGGAGGGACTAGAGCATGTAGGCTCACATTCTACACCCCCTGAAATTCTTAGGCCCCACCTAAATCTTTAAATGAGCATGTTCATAAACTAAAATGGTCTTCCCACAACTGTTCCTTTGGAGTAATGAGTTGTTAATGAAACAGATACCAGAAAAAAAAAGGTCTAATTTATTTATAGCTCATTTTACAATTTCAAAAGTGGTTTTGTAAGGAGTGTGCTCTTTGATTCTCACCATAATGATGGAAGGAAGGAATTATGAGCTTTACTTTAATGGCCTGGGTTAGTGACTGTCTGCCTGAAGTTACATAGTAATTAAGTACTGGAGATGAGACTTGAACTGAATGCTGAGGTCTAGACATGGGCACTAGGTCCTAAAACTTGGGCTTTCTAGATCCCAGCACTGAGGTCACATTTTAACTTGTTTCTTATTTTTTTAGTTGGAAATAATAAACCTGCCCTAACCCAAAGGGTGGTTATGAGAATTAAATGTGTAATGTCAAATTGATGTGAAAACTATACAACTGTAATAAAAATTACTTCTAGAAGATTTTTACAAATTTGACATTGATTTTTACAAATTTTACAAATTTTACAAATTTAACACCCGAGTATATTCTGATTCTCATGTTGTTTGCCCCCACATGAGCCAGAGGCACCCACAGTTTTGATAGTTATAAGATTTCTAGATATGAAATTAATTGGGTTGTTGACTATTACCTATGAACACAGGAATCTAAAAATCAAGCCTTTATGCAATGACAAAGTATTCCTGATGATTTGTTCCAAACTTTTTATTCCACTTTGCCCCTTAAATGCCGAATACAGATTTAAATCTTGCTATCTAAGTTAAATAGGAAGAAAGTTGGTATGCCCGATTACGGAATTTCATTCTGAGAAAAGTAGTGGATGGGCACACTGTGTTGCACTTGAAATTGTACACACTACTCTCAGGGATCCCCCTAAAGTCTAACAATAATAATTTGCATTTGGTATTGTATGTATGCATAGGACATTCTCTCACCCAGATGGCCTTTTGAAATTACAAGAGCTAGCCAAATTTGAAATGTAGAATATACTATAATAATGGGAAATTAGAGTAAGATCCTGATGGATGATAAATATTTTTATAAGTACAGAATATATAGCTGAAAAAGAAAATGATGAATGTTTTTTTTTGTTATCTCATATCTCCTTTACTTTAAAAATTTTACTAACCAGGAATTTATTTTTTTATTATGTTATATTAATCACCATACATTACATCATTAGTTTTTGATGTGGTGTTCCATGATTCATTGTTTGCATATAACACACAGTGCTCCCTTCAATACGTGCCCTCTTTAATACCCATCACCAGGCTAACCCATCCCCCCACCCCCTCCCCTCTAGAACCCTTAGTTTGTTTCTCAAGAGTCCATAGTCTCTCATGGTTCGTCTCCCCCTCCAATTTCCCCCCCTTCATTTTTCCCTTCCTGCTATCTTTTTTTTTTTTAACATATAATGTATTATTTGTTTCAGAGGTACAGGTCTGTGATTCAACAGTCTTACACAATTCACAGGCAAGAATTTATATTCCCAATGTCTTAATTCTCACCACTTCATTTCTTATTTTCTGAACATTCAACAAGTTTTCATGCTTTCTTACTTCTCTCGATTTCTCCTTTCTCTGCTACTTATGTTTTATGCCTTATATTTAAATAAAAAGCTGAGAGATTTTATCTGTTGAGTTTCTAAAATCAGATTTTAATTTTCTATCAACTTAATATACTTGCTTTGCTTTTTTAATTCCTATTCATTAATCATTACTTATTCTCTAATAATTGTTTTTCAAACCATTTCTTAAGGATTAATGTTTCAAGTGTATTTATTGTTATTTTAACTTTCTTATTCTTTCAGGGGATTTTTGCCTTGGTACCTTTATATACTAGGTATCATACCCATATTATTTTCATAGCAAAGCCTTACTAATTAAATAAAACACATTTAAAAATACATTAAAGCAGATTTAAAATCATTAGCTAGATGTGGAACATAGAACTGTCTTTTAAGGAATTTTCCTTTAAAGAAAAAAATGACAGGCAAAATTTCTCTCAGAATCAGATATTAAAGACTATGCCCAAATCTTCAGTTTTTTCTTTCAGTAGGAATACTGAGATATGATTAAAGAATTAGTGGTAGGAATTCAGAACTACTACCTTGATCGAGCATAATTTTGATGCTCCTAACATTTTTCTTTTTCCAGACTGTAAGCAGTAGTAAAGGCTCCTTTTCTACCAAACTGGGGAGGTGTACCCTTATCCTTTTTGGAAGCAGACCATGTATAAATGATATTTTTTTAATTTATGTAGTAGGGCTAGCCTGTAAATTCCTTGACCATGGAAAGATACAATTTTGTCTCACATCCCCAATGTCTGGCACATAGTCAGCATGCAATAAATATTTGTTGAGTGACTACCTTATGAAATGAATTAATTGCTTAAACATTGAGGGGTGATATAATTTGGAATTAGAGAAGAGAGTTAAGAGATCAATGACAACAGACAAGGCATGACCAAGTACATGCTTGGCATAGGCACCAATGCTAGAAATGTTTGGAAGAACTGAATGCATCATACTTATTAGCAAATGGACTGCAGAGGCTGGATGAGGAAGAGGAGTAAAAGTTAGTTGTAAAATACTGAGAAACTGCCAGAGATGTAAATGAGAAATTGAAAGGAGCAAAAGATGATGAACTTTTTTTGGGACATGTCAAATTCATGATATCCCCCAACAGAGATCCTCCAAGGCAGTTGGAGAAATTGGACAAGATCTTGGTTGAGAAGTTAGGGTTCAATTTAATCATTCAAATAAAAGCCTCTTGAAAAGAATGCAAAATAGTTTATAATGACTCTTGTTTGGTCCTTACCAAAATTTTACAGCAAAACCACCAGAGCCATATTATATAATCATTGTTATAGGAGAGAATAGATATACATATAAAACAGATTTCCATGACATACTGTTAAATAAAATCTACTGAAAGTTAAAAAAAAAAGAAGTGATTGGCAGGAGGAGGCACATTCAAGGACCATGGAAGGGACAGGTATTCTCAAGCTCAGAGAGGCAATGGGGGTAGGCAGTCTACTCTTTTAAGAAATTCCATTCTTCTCCAGCTCCCTCTTCAAATAATGTAACCATAGGGAAGCTTTCTGGAATAAGCTATTCCAATAACATACTTCTTAATAAAGTTCAAAAATAAACAAATATTTTTAAGGTTTCAAAGGAAGACTCATTTTACAAGAGTTAAAAACCCGACTCGCTACAATTCAGTAGAATAATTCCACTAATATCAAACTCTTCAGAATATAAAATATGTATTTACCTGGCTGTGTTTGTGGGATTCTTGGACGTGGAGATGTTTTTGGTTTGGGAGGAGCACGCGGTGTCTGCTTGGGAGCTAAAAGAAAGAACATAGATTTGGAGGGCTTGGAGCTCTTGAGTGCTTCAAGAATCACAGTATCTAAGCTTCTAGGATCTCAAAGATGAAGACCTAAATACACAGCAATTAATGCAATTAAAGCTCCTAAAGAACCACAAAATATAGGAAGATAAATTTATTATTATTGGAAAACAAAACAAGAAAGTACATTAAATGATGTCTAAGATATTCAGCTGGCAAATGAAACTGTTGGAATTTCAGAAATATCTACTTCAAATACCTTGTAAATAGATTTAAAATAAATTTCATAATAACAAGAATTCATCCTTATTACAAGTTTACACTATTTTACCAGAATATCCCAGTATAATATTTTAAGTGCAGAGGAGTACAATTTCTTCTAAAAACAGAGTTAGCATGTTACATTCCAAATATACCTAGAAAATAAGTGCATTTTAATAGCAGTGCTAATGGAAAAATCTTATTAAACAAAACACAGTTTTCATTGGTCATACTGGGGAAGAAAAACTGAACAGAAATTGAAAGGATACATTCCTGAGAAAGTTATTCCTTTCTTGGGCAATTCCTAAAGTAGTTCTAGGACATTCACTGTAAAAACCCAATTGCATCTTTACCAAGAAAATTTGAAGTATATCCTGCTGGAGGAAAGGAATAATCAAACGTGATGTTGCAGCTTGTAGAAACACCTCATTTGGACTGTCTCAAGTGTGTTTGGTATAAACAGCTTAGGAGAAACAAAATGGTTTTCAAGTCCACCAAGTTTCAGGCACGTTAAGGAAAGCTTGCTGAAAATAAGAGTTTTTAGATACTAGAAGTTTCTAAAGAGTCTGCATGCAGAGTGGTTTCAGTGGACTCTTCAGTGGAATCGCCTGTAGAGAAATGAACACCAAGATATGCAGGAGATTGTACTAGTCTAGGAACCTGAATATTTAGAACTCCCTTTGCTAATCACTCAGTCTATTGCCTCATGTTCTCCATCAAAAGTAACAGGACTCTTAAGGGCCCTTCCAATCCTGAAATTCTGATTCTAGAGTTTCTTTCAATCTTGCAATTTTTTTCACTCTCAACTTCCTTGCTTGCTGAAGTTCCTGATAGGCTATTTTCTTCTCCCAGGGTATGAGGTAGGTATCACTAAGAGTACTTTCAATTAAACATTTCCATCATATCCATTAATACAGCTATTTAAGAAACTTGGGAAAGTTAGAGATAACTGGCAGATTCAGTTAATGCAGTTAGTGTGAAATTTCAGTAAAAATAAACTGTAGAGTTTAAAAGGCAAAATTTAATAAGAGATTTTAGAGGATAATGTATAAAGTTAATATTCATATCTCCTTTGGAAATAGACCCATGTGAAATAGTTTAATGATAATCAAAACACCAGTTTGGGTTTATTTTTGATAAACTATCAGTCCAAGAAAACCTATAGATATTGAGAGGATTTTTCCTCGTAAGAAGCAGCACATTTAGTTATTCATGTTGGTGATTTATTTTCCTGTATTTCAAATTCCACCATTAAGTAAGCCAACTAGCTGGTTTGACTCAGTTTCTCTTATTTACATGCAGAAAGGCCAAACTGCTGCAAGAAGAGGAGTAAAAAGAAGTAAAGGACTTGAGTTATGATAATGTGATTGGCCAGTTGTACCCTTTTATGTGTTTCGCACAGTGAAATCTGTTTCTGGAGGTTTCTGTTAATCTCAAACACAACTTAAATACCTTAAGATATTTTGTACATGACCACAGAACTTGTAAAAGTTCTAGTCAAGATGATAAAATATTTTAAATTAGGATATTTATATTTTAAAATGGAATATAAATGTTCTTCCCCAGAAACATTACTATGTCCTGTTTGAAACACTTGCCAAGTAGCTGAGAATGGTTTTTCAGCCAGAATACTCACAACGCTGTCATGTGAATGGCTGTAGCTTATGGATAGAAGTGGGGCATCAGAAAAGTAGGATTGCCCAGCAAAGAATGTAAGCAGAGTGATTAACTTAGGCTTTCTGATGTCTATAGTGCCCATACTGTCTTTCCATTCTTATGAAGTCTGCAAACACTCACCTTCTACATGAAATACAAAATAATATTTACCCGGCTCGGTCGAAGGCTCATCTGGGCTGGGTAGGATTATAGTTTGGGAAGGCAGAGGAGATGTCTCTATGGCAATTGAAGGAAAGTATCTGGGGTTACGATAGTGCTTCACAAATTTTGAGTACAGATAGATGACAGAAAGGATGGTTGCAATTAAAAAAAAAAAGGAAAGAAAATTACAGCTCTGCAGCAAAATAGCATTCCTACTTCTTCATAATGCATTTAGTTTAAAAAATCCTTAGATGCCAGATTCCAAAATACTTTCAAAGTAAGCAATATCCTTACTTTTTAAATCCTCACTTCAAACTAATACCTCCTCAACAATCCTAGAAAGATATATTTAGTAGTAACCTTAAGGGGAAAACCAAAGTAATAAAAAATGTTAAAGCATGAGCCAGTGAAGAAACATTGGATTTCACTTAAAATTAGAGCAAAAAAAAAAAAATCAAACATGTAAATGAATGTGATGGAATGACTATTAATGGAAAATATGTTGCTAGAGCAGAAAGTAAAAATGGATCACCATACAAAAAGAAAATTGAAATATTCAACACAATACAAGCTGGCAGAATGTTCAATGTTAGGAAAAAGATGCTTTAGGTTTGACAGTTTCATTGACTTAAGTAGAGAAAGAGACCAACATCTAGGTACAAAACAGAAGAGACTTTTTGGACAATGGTTATGAATAGAAGCACCTAGAAAGAAAATTAACTGCCATGACGAAGAATGAATGATGTTGCAACATGAATTCACAATGAAAGAGAACCTGAGGTTCTCAGGTGACGGTGGCAATGAGGACAAAAGCTGCTGAGGTGTGTCATTACCTAGCGTGGTCTCGGGTGGTTCAGACACATTTGTAATAGATTCCACAACTGTATCAAAACAAAGGAGAACAATTTTAGAAAACTTTAAGATGATAAGCTATAGTCAACCCTTTCCTTCTTGAATATCAACACCCCTCATTCTCAGAAATTTGCATCATATTTTTACAGATAGGACAATGGGTTTAGAGAAGAAGAGAGAGAGAACCAAGGGGGAAATCCTCTTCTGTCATACTAATTCTCCAACTAATTTTAATATTTTAACTGTCATTAACTGGCTGTCTAATGCTATTATGCCTCAATATTTTGATACCATAGAGAAACCAAAATTTCTGTATTCAGAGATCAATTATCATTGTAGTTTGAAGACCCCAAGGATTTGGGAAGCTACTGCTCTTCAAATGAATTCCATTGTAGAACAAGTACTACAGCTTGAACTTTCACATTCCATGGACATAACAGATGTTAATTAAAAATTTGTTGAATGAATGAATCAAAGCATGAAAACCTTTACCACCTCCAGTCTTTGGTTCCTCTGGACTGAGTGGTGCTTTGGCAGAGGGGTACAGATAATCTGTTACAGTTGGTGCTATGGAATAAACAGGGAGTGGCTGGTTAGTGGTGGGCAGGGCATCACACACTGTCATAGGACACTGTATTTAATTTGAAAACAGCGGTTTGTTATCTTAAGTTGGTACATTCATCAGAATACATAACATTTAGGTAGATTAGGAAGATGACTGCAATTTAAGAGGGCAGAGATGAAGGTGGAAAATCAAGGCAAGTGTTCAGTGTGGGCATGTGTACACACACCACAACCAGCAGTGTCTTCAGCAACTTCTACCTGGAGCAAAGCAGGTAATGTCACTTCCTTACATGTTTTAAGGATTCTAGTAAGAAAAAGACAAAGAGTGAGTCCTTGAAAAGCATAAGGATGAATACTAAAAACAATAGAAACATGAAAACTAGGATGTGCATATTCATATTTAAAGAATGATCAGAATATTAAAAAATTAAATCTCACATTCAGAGTGAAAGGGAGCTAAGGCAATTGTGAAACTTGCATAGCAATATACCAGGCACCAGCACAATGTGCTGTATGTAACATGTGACTTTTAAGATTCACTGGACGAACACAGACAAGATGTGAGGAGCTACGAAATGTCACAAAGCGTGAGGACATCCAAAGATGACTTCGGAAATGAGATGGAAATGCACATATATCTGTGCATTGGGAAACATTTTTACCTAGAGCTTCCTTTGATGACTCAGTGCTTAATGTAACTGATTCCAGGACTTCAGAAACTAGCAAAGAACACAAAATGATATAGTTGATCAAGGATGGGTTGTCGGCAGCATCAAATGAATGCATACAAACTAAGTATTTAGAAAAGCATCTTGTGGGGTGCCTGGGTGGCTCAGTTGGTTAAGTAACTGCCTTCGGCTCAGGTCATGATCCTGGAGTCCTGGGATCGAGTCCCGCATTGGGCTCCCTGCTGAGCAGGGAGTCTGCTTCTCCCTCTGACCCTCTCATGCTCTCTCTATCTCATTCTCTCTCTCAAATAAATAAATAAAATCTTTAAAAAAAGTGTCTTGCACCTATAGAAGCTCAATGTTGGCTGTTAGGATAACAACAATATTATTAATGACACTAAGGGAAGCTCCAATAACTGAATTGAAGTCACAATTTTCTAACTGTTGTAAGTAACTATTAACAAGTAGACGTTTACCGTCATGAGCACCAAAATGTCATTTAGCTAATTACAAGATGCACAAAGGAGATGAAAAGAAATTATAATCCTAAACTAGAAAAAAAGTAAGATCTTGTGTTTCAAAATATATGTCAGGGTTAGCAACCACAATGCTAACTTAAAATATTTGTTTTCAATTTTGAAGGGCAATACTGTATAGGGTGGTTTTGTTATCTTTACTGAAGTGAGCACTTTCTCCTTCCTTGATGGTCACAACTGAACTAGCATTCTTTTCACATAGCAGAGCACAAATTTAACTTATTACTAAAGAGAACTACAAGCTTGTAGTGAAAAATAAGAATAATGAATAAAATCAGTTCTTCTAAGTGGTTTTATTGACTACTTAATCACATACTTGATTATTCTCTATGTGATACAGAGTAAACACAATGAAATGAAGTATGTTTATCAGTGAATAGCAATTACTATGAATAAATTACCAAGTTAATACCAGTATGCAATCATGGAAAGAGCATGTACATATATAGAGTTATTAAATGTGTATTATTTGCTTTTTTTATATTTAGAAATCAACACTTGGAATAATTGGAATATGTCCCTTGAAGCTCACATTGTACCCAGACAGTTAAAACAGTCTAATTACCAGGTTGACTCTGTGTCATTTCTAGGCTTGGTGATGTCACTGGTTTCAAAATAAGAGTTTGCAGTTCAGTGGGAGCTGAAAGAAGAGCATCTAAGTTGTCAAAGTAATTATGGATATTTCACAGATTTTAGATAAAGGTAGCAATGAACTGAAATGCATAGATCTTCAAAATCACAGGGCTATGGAGAGCCATGCAGAGTATACATTATTTAAAGCAGCCATTGGCAAACTATGGTCCTCGCAATCCAGCCCTTTGCCTGACCTGTGAGCTAAGAATGGCTTTTGTATTTTTCTGTGATGGAAAAAAATTAAAAGTAATATTTTATGACATGTGAAAATGGTATAAAATCCAAGTAACGCTTTATTGGAACACAACCACACCCACAAACTAAGATGATTCAAGGCATATTTACATATCATTTACATGTTGGTTTTGGTTGCCTTCAATTGAGATACTACATTAGAATCAAGTATTTGTACTTCTGAAACAAATAACGCAACATACTTTAAGAAAAAAGAAAAAGAAGAAGATAGCAGGAGAGGAAGAATGAAGGGGAGTAAGTCAGAAGGGGAGACGAACCATGAGAGACTATGGATTCTGAGAAAAAACTGAGGGTTCTAGAGGGGAGGAGGGTAGGGGGATGGGTTAGCCTGGTGATGGGTATTAAAGAGGGCACATTCTGCATGGAGCACTTGGTGTTATGAACAAACAATGAATCATGGAACACTACATCAAAAACAAATGATGTAATATATGGTGATTAACATAACAATAAAAAATTTTAAAAAAAGAATCAAGTATTTGTGACAGAGACTGAATGGCCTACAAAGTATAAAATATTTACCATCTGACATTGTTATATAAAAAATTTGGGAAAAAAAATAGGTTCTCACTGACTTTTATATCTGAATCTGAATTCCCACAAGGGCTTTCTAAGAGCTTCCTACCACTGATTTTATGAGCTTATCATTACCAAAATGTTTAGTACCATCTAGGAGTGCTTTGTTCTGTGTTCTAGTTTGAGTTTTCATTTTATTTTTGCTATTCCTACCCTTCCATCTACTAATAGGTATTGAGTTTTTGTTTTATTTTTGCTATTCCTACCCTTCCATCTACTCAATAGGTACTAAGTTTTCATTTTATTTTTGCTATTCCTACCCTTCCATCTACTAATGCAAAAAACTGAAGTTATTTCAAAGTCCAACTGTTATCTATCAGTCCACATAAATCTTTGACTTGTTTAAATATTTTCTCTACATATTTTTAACCACTCAATAAGCTGCTTCTATATGAGCAAATTGCCTTATATCTAAAACAACAACAAAAACCCCTTGAAAACAGGGTTTCCTCACAATTCTATTGTACTCTTTTCAAGAAGTAAAACATGTTCTTACTTTTGATCTCTACCTCTGTTCCTCACCTCACCCCATCCACTCAACTGTTAATATGGGGCTGGGAACACAGAAGGCAAGGAAATTTTTATTTACTAAGCCAAAGAAGTACTGCTAACTTTTAAAAAGATAAATGGAATGGTAAGAGAGCTGAATAAGATGCAACTTTTGTTGGAGACAATCCTTATGCAGGACACATGATGACTTTGGCTACCCTAGATCTCTCCCAACCATGAACCTTCTGGTCAATATGCGATTGTAAAGATGCCAACCACAATTTGTGCCTCCTCTCTCTTAGAGGGCATAGAGGTGGGAAGTGAAAGTTAACAAGCCACATCATTGTCACTCCTGGGACCCAACTGCAATAAGCCAGAAGGACTCAAACTAGGAAATCATTGAGTTTCTTGGTTTCAACTGTGAAACTTTGGGAAGTTTAAAGTTTGGGAGGAGAATGGATTTTTTCCCACATGTTTTTGAAACTCCAGGAAGAAAATCTTGGGTTGCTATTGTGTTTATAGGTCTAGAAACCTCAAAAGCATTGTACATAGACCTATGTTTTCTAAGACATATTAGGTTTTCTTGAGTTTATTACCTAAGTTTGAAAATTTTTACTTTATGAATCTAATTTGCTTATCACCACTAAGGGTGTTTTGAAAATGAAAATAACAAAATTTATTAATTAAAGGAATAGGAAGAGATATCAATATAATTAGATGCTCAGAGATTCTTACTTGGCAAAGATTAAGAACCAATACTAAACTGTGGTGGAAGATAAAGAATAACCAAATTCATCCATGGTGAGGAAATCCTGTAACTTAGATTTACTAGGATTGGCACACGCAGGAAGCAATTTTTTTTGGTATTTAATAATTTAAAGGGGGGAAATCATCTTTTAAATTAGGAAGAGAATAATGAGAATGTCTCAAAAATCTTATAGAAAGTAAGTTGCTCAGAAAAATTTCATGGTATTTAATTATCATCATTTTATAGCTCTAAATACCAAATAGATGGGTTGTAATTTGGACTTTAGACACTTCCCTGCATCAGATAATGAAATTTTAAATGGGGTTTCATGGCAGATAGATTTCCTCACCTGGGTCCAGGGACATCTGTTAAAAACAAGAGGTAGCACTTCAATTAAGAATCTTGACTAAGATTCTTAATCTTAAGATGAAGATTAAGATGAAGTATGAAACAAAACAACAGCAGTCTAAGGAAGCAGGGGCAACTCTGGCCGTGACAGTGATCGACTATCATATGAATAAAAAAGCATATGATGAGGTCACAAAAATCATTACCTAATGTTGTTTCTGGAGCCTCAGAACTATGAATAACAGGTTCAAAGCTTGTAGCAGGAACTAACCAAAAGCAACAACATGAACATGAGAAAGTTTAAACACATGTAGAAAATCTTAATTTTTCTTTCAAAACTTTAGCTTCAAATGACAAGTTTTTTAAACTTTTGAATTGACAGGAAGCAGTTTCTTTTTGAGGATTTGGTCACACTAGTTAGGAACTATTCATTGTAGAAGGTAGTCACAAACTTTAAATTCTGCATGAGGTTTTTCTAGGTGTTTGATTTTCTGATTCTAACCAATATAAAAGTTTGCTTTGGAAATTCTGTTTAGGCAATAGATATATGAAAATATGTATGAAAGTAACTTGTTGCAGTTTTTGAAAGCTGAAAAAAACCCCCTATGTTTATGTAATCATGACCACAATAAATAGACCATGTGTTTAAATGCAGATATAGCAATAAATAGCTATGAGTAACTATGCCAATCTTGCTTTAAACACATCTTTAAAGAGACCAAAAATTTCACTCAAAAATTACTTGCTAACCATACCTCATGCTTTGACTTTTAGAGAACATGAAGGCTGTTACTTCCCATCAGAGGCATTTCCCTGAGACCCCACTGGGACGGACTGCTAGGGTTCACCCCTCAAACCATGGAATAACATATTTACCCTGTTTGGTCTGAGGTGTCTCAGGGCTTGATGTGGTTTTAGGTCTGGGACGTGGACGACGGGTTCGTTGTACTGTTTTAGGAGCTGAAGGATGAAACTTCGGATTACTCCAGTGAAGGTGGTTTTGGAAATAAGGCCCTAGATTTTCTAAAATGCATCATATTGCCTTGAAGTTCAAGGCATATGTATCTCAAGATTGAAATATTTTCTCCTATTTTGTTAACTATTTTTTTTAATCACCAAAGATTCTTGAGAGAGAAAACTCACACATAAAGTTAAGTCAAGGAGTGAGGAAACTCATAAATCTCTAGCTTTAAAAGAAGGTAATTACGGACTCTAGCCATGCTGTAGGTAGCGGGGTTATAGGTTTCACACCAAGAAATAGAACTTTTCCAAAGAATCTATGATACCATGCGAATTGTTATCATTTGCTTGGTCAAGAGAAGATACAGACATTACCGACTTTAAAACTCAGCTTTAAATTTGAGCCCTGTTTAGACAAAAATAAATAAAACAGGTTCAAGATTACATAGTTGACAGATATTCCTAGGTCCATGCATAGCTTTTAAAAACAATAGATAACTTCTTTTAAGAGTTTTCAGTGCCCTTGGGGCACCTGGGTGGCTCAGTCGTTAAGTATCTGCCTTTGGCTCAGGTCATGATCCCAGGATCCTGGGATCCAGCCCCGCATCAGGCTCCCTCCTTGGCATGAAGCCTGCTTCTCCCTCTCCCACTCTCCCTGCTTGTGTTCCCTCTCTCGCTGTGTCTCTGTCAAATAAATAAATAAAATCTTAAAAAAAAAAAAAAGTTTTCAATGCCCTTAAGAAGAAAAAAAAAAATGAAGTTGAAGGACAGCAGATTACAAAACAGTTTTATAAAGCTGGTGACGAAGTGATTATGATTATGATAGAATGGGTTGATGATGAGCAGGAAAAAACTGTTGAGGAATGCAGAATATCATTACCTAATGTTTCTGGAGCCTTGGTTCTAAGAGTGACAGGTTCAAGGGCTGTAGGAAGAACTGGTAAAAAATAATAAACCAAAGAGATTTTAAAAATTCACTTGAAGACTAACCACGCAAAAGTCAATTTTTAAGCTTTAGGACTGACAGAAAAGAAACACTTACTCTGAAGATTTGACCATACTCTGGCAAAGTACCCATTAATCTCATAAAATAGATACAGCATTGTACTCTGTGAAATATCACTGTGATCCATAAGAAGTTCTCCTAGATGTTTGAATATCTGATCATTGCTAATATGTAAAACTTCGCTAGACTAACTTTTTTACACATTTATATATATTTATACTTTGCTAACTCTACTGGAAAAAGCATTTGTCATTCTACTAGTACTTCTGTACAAGTTGAGACAAATGCTTATTACTTAAATAATCATGGGTATAATAATGAGCTTATTTATTTGAAAGCATGAGGATCAATACATAAAGCAGTGTGCTCATCAATGTTTCAGAGTAGTCTTTGACTCAAGAAAAGTTAAGAAACACTGTTAAATTCTCTTAGCAAAGAAGAAAGAATCATCCTACTCTATCACGAAAGCCTATTATTTAAACTTTCAAGACTTAGACACATTTAAAATTTTGACAATTAACTAAAAACATTGTTTTTTGAAACAATAGATCCATCAGTATAATCACACAGATCCTAATGCAATAAAAAATGATTCAAGAACATGGTATTTCTGCAATCGATGAAGGGTAAGCAGTGCAAATAAGGGATGGAAATTCATGTTTGAAACAAAGCTTGAAGTAGTCAGTGCTGTTTTGGCACATACACATGATCACATGAAACAACAATGAACAAGTTACATGGCACTTTGATGCCTTGAAATTAGCATATTCACAGTTTTCTTAAGTTTAACAGATGATATAGAGCTTAGCATAATTTCAAGGTGAAGACTGCAATGGAAGACAACAGAGGGTGTTAAAATGGTTTTAAGGTGCCACAGGACCTGTGGCCACACTGGTATGACAATGGGCAGGAAAAGCACTATCTGAAGGACACACATTCTCATTACCCACGATTTCTGGAGCTTTAGTTCTAAGAGGGCCAGGTTCAAAATCTGTAGTAGGAACTAATGAAAAGCAATGAAATAAACACTTGTGAAAAGTCAGCAAATTAAATCTAACCAGTATAACATTGCTTCAATAAATGTATAGCAACTAAATTTTTTTCTGAAATTAAATACTTAAAGATTTGGCCATCCTATAACCAGGTAAACATTCTTTTAGGAAATAGTCAGTGATAGCCTACATAGTCTGCTAAGCATCTCAAAGTCAACACAATATTCTCTTAGGTGTTTAAGTACCCAATTCCAACTATTGCCCTAGGAAACTTGTTTAAACATTTTACCAGATATATACTAATAAAAGTGTTCTGGCAATTGTTGCTTTTTCTGTGGAAGCTTTAAGAAGATAGGATGTCTAAATAAGATGGACACAGTAAATGGCCTTTATGTTTGAAAGGAGGCATAGAAAAGAACAAAGCAAAGCTAACCATGCTCATCTTGTTGAGAACTCATGAGTAGAAATGGGCTGAGAACTCACATGATGCAAAGGCATTCAACTAATTAGGATAAGGAACAACCACTCAGTGTGTGGTGCCCAGTAGAGCAGCTCTCTGCTCTAAACACAAAAATGTGGTACCTATACATGTGGAAGAGGTTGCAGGAAAGACCATGAATGCTTCTAGGTTCAGATCCAAACTTCTGAGTCATACCTTCAAGAACTTTCTTCAACTGCCCTTAGGGACCCTTCCAAACTCACTACTATCATTACCACTTAAAAGCAGTACTTCCCTTGTTCCAGGAGGCCTGTGCCCTCAGGCTGGCCTCAATACCTACTTTTTGCCTCTGTTCAATTCTAAGATTTCCTGCTTTCTTCCTAACTCCTCATTCCTGGCCTTCACAAACTTCTCTCTAATTGCATAGGGGTTTATAACACTTGCAAAAAAATAATCTTGATTGGCACGACACATTGCCTTGGTTCAATCTTTGAATGTTTCCTATTGGGGCAGGTTTTGACTTTGACTATAGTATAGACTGAGAAGTAAAAACAAGCTACCTACATCTGTGATATCCTCACAGCTGTTGATGTAGCTCTGGGGGGAAATAAAAGGCACTTAATGTTTCTTAAAATAAAGATAATTGGTTCTATTTAAGACATTTTGTCTTCTAGAGAAGTATGGAATGAAATAAGCAAGAGTAACAAAATACATATTAAAATAGACGATCTTTATGCACAAAGCATGAGGAACCCAGTTGCCATAGATATCTCCCCAAACAATGTTTTCCTTTGCTAAGTCAATGGTGGGATCAGTGTACATCATCTTGTGCCTTCACCAGTTACTGGGCTCACATGGGCTATCACTCCTCCCACCAGCATCAATCCCAGACTCCCAAGAGCTGGTAAGATTCACTCCTTTAACCAGAAACCCACAATTACCCAGTTTTGTTTGAGGTGCTTCAGAAGTTGGTGTAGTTTTATGTTTGGGATGTGGACGACGGGTCCGTTTTGATGTTTTAGGAGCTGAAGAAAGAAAACCTTTGGTTACTACAGAGTCCATAGTTTAGAAGCTAAGGGTAGCATGACACATGACTCCAGATTTTCTAAAGTTACATTAGTAAATTTGTCTTATCAACCTTTTAATTTGAAACTTTCACCCTTAATATAGTAATATATATTCTTTTATAAATGCAAGTTCATTGAGAATGAGTCATACAGCATTAAGTTATTAATTCAAGAAGTGAAATAGTGTTCATAGTTCTCTTCTATTGAACAAAAGGGGTAAGTCCCACTGCAGAAATATTATGGGGCAGCCATAGTCAGATACAAACTCTGACAGCTTACTAAGATAAGGCCATATAATTAAAATATTTATCAAAGGACAGATATTAGAGAGTTAAAAAAAAAAAAAGAACTTCAGAGGCACAAAGAAATTTCCTGATACCATAACAGTCAGTAGCATCAAAGGAACTGCTTTTTAAACCCAGCTTTAACAAAACATGGTTAAAAAGCACATGAGATGACAGAACAATTTCAGGTGGTTACTTGTACAACAGATGACCTGAGTTAGGTTTACGCATGACTCTCTTAAAAACAAGGGATAACTTGTTTTAAGAGTCAGAGTCCTCAAAATTTTAGGATGAAGAATTTCATGGAGTGACAACAGAGGATGATGTAGTCCTTATGAAGTAAAAGAACCTGTAGCTATGATGTTGATGGAATGAGTGTGACAATCAGAAGGGAAGGTACTTACTGAGGAGCATGTGTTATTACCTTGTGTTGTTACCCATGTCTCAGTTCTGAACACAACAGGTTCAAGGTCTGCAGTAGGAACTGACCAAAAGTATTAAAAATAAACAAAATGATTGCTTAAAAATTTAAAAACCCTCAAAACATTTACTTCAAAATGAATCTTATTCATATACTTTCTAGAACTATGTAGCAACTTCTAAAAACTGTTCAACTAAAAAAGTAGACCACCGATTTCCTAAAATTTGGCCATACCTAAGTGAGGTAACTATTTCCTTATTCCTCCTTTGATGATCTGATTCTAACTAATGAGTCAAAGCGGGATGTGTGGGTATTACTAACAACTTAACTTTGGAAAGAATGGGAGGCTGCAGCATGATGAACTGAGCAGGTTATCCCTTCATTCTAAGCAAAGAAGGAACATGCCTTCATGTGCAACAAAGAGCTTACTAATGTCCACTTGATCAAATCTCAATGGCTCCATCAAATGCCTAAGAATCTCTATCATGAGAATCCATGGACCAATCAAGATTCAGAAAGATTTGACTATCACTGTCTAGTGAGACATCTTTTATACTAGTACTACAGTTAGACTTTCTCCTTTGGTTGGTCTCACTTATATCCACTCTTTCTGATTTTATTCCTACCTCTCTACTTATCTGTGTACTACGGTGGTTTCAAGGCTCCACTGTTTATCTTTTCCAGATCTACATATTTATGTACCTAGCACATTTTGTTGATAGCACCCAGAAATCAATCTTGATCTTGTCTTTGCATACATGCTGTCTAATGCCATCTATCTTATCTTTTGTTCTCACCTTTCTTGCAGGTTTGAGGACTAAAACATGTCTCCCACACCTAATTTATACCCCCAAAGGTGCTAATATGACCTGGGGATACTGAAGATACTATTTGTTAATTTGAACTGAATATGCCTAATTTTTCTAAAGAAGTTTTATTTTCAAGACATAAATGGAAATTAATAAAATGTACAGTGACAGAATAAGATTTCACTCAAGAAGCATGAGGCATTCAGTTGCCCCACAGATTTCCCCATACTGTGTTCCTCTTGCCATCTCTATAGTGGGAACTGCTGTTTAACACAAGTTATATCTTTACTTTTATGGGGCCTATTCATTACTTCCAAACACTGGAATTACTCTTGAGACCCTGCTGGGTTAGGCTGCTGAAACTCTAAACCAGGAACACTTGTTTACCTGGTTTGAACTCAGAAGCTTCAAGACTTGGTGTGGTTTTTGGTCTGGGACGTGGACGACGTGTCTGTTGTGATGTTTCAGAGGCTGAAGGAAGAAATTGTAGGGTTACTACACAACCACATTACTTCGGTTCTGGAAGCAATGAGAGGTGAAAATATGATTCTAGATTTTCTACAACTTGTTAGACATGTGCCTTTTTAGTTTGAGATTTTTGTCATGTATACTTCTTATATAATTTCTTTTACCATAGAAGATTCTTTGAAAAAAAAATCCCTCTTTAATTCAAGAAATAAAGATTAGTAATTATAATCGAGGTGTCATAGAGTGGGTTGATTGGGCAACATAAAGGTTAAGAACCATTGCTAAATTTTAATGTATTATGAAGGATGGTCATATTATATCTGAGATTTATAATTCCAATTTTTTCATCTTTCCACACTTTCTATGTAACTACTAAAACAAGAACAAACATCATTACCTAAATAGAAATAAAACAAAACAATATCACACAAATAGAAAAATAAAAGGTAGAAACATAGATGTGAGATAAATGGATCCTCTTGGCCCCATGATAGCTATTATTTGGCTTTATCTGCCTTTATAGATAAGAGGTAGAAACCCATAGTATGTTTGAAAATGAGTTTTTGTTTTTTTTTTTACCACCAAGATGGCTTAAATAAAACACAAAATAACGTGAAAAAATTTCAAATAGGTTACATGGCAAATAAATGTCCTGAAGTACGTTCATGTATGACTGGTTCTCTTAAAAATGGCAGATAGTTTTAAGAGTTTTCATAATTTTAAGAATGTAAATGAATGTCCAAAAAGAATGACATATGGTCACATAAAACAAGATGAAACTCTAGGTTTGACAAAAGCAGAGTAAGTCTTGTTGAAAAGATAATATATTATTACCTAATGTTGTTCCTGGGGCCTCAGGTTCAAGAACTGTAGCAGGAACTGCCCCCAAAATACAGTAAATTAAAGAAATTTTAAAACACATGAAAAGTCAGAACATTCACATCTAAGCAAATCTACTTGTGTATCAATCCTTCTACAAAAACAAACAAAAAAAATTAACCTCCTAACTGAAGGAAAGAGTAGGTGATTATTCTTTGAAGATTTGGCCAAACTATAGTCATTGTCTTAGGCTTAGCCTTTGAACTATCTTGGTTGTCTTAAAGAAGTCAACATGAAATTCTGCTAGGTTTTAGCTAATGGATTCTGATAAACTCTGCACTAGAACATATTCTTATTCATTGACCTAACATACAGTTAGAAAAGAAATTGTCTTTTAAAAAATCTGATCAATCTGTATTTCTATGGAAGCTGAAAATGTACACTTACTATGTTTAAGTAAACATGGATACAATAAACAGTTTATAAGTTTGAAACAGATATAAAAGCTAATCATTGAAGTGGACTATGTTGATCATTCTGAGAACTCATCCAAACCATGGCACATAAGAGAGAATAAAGATGGTCACTCAGTCTGTAATACTCAGGAGAGCATCTGTCTGGCTTTATCTGAAGCCCAGATAAAGCAGAAATCAAAGACAGTTGATGTCTCTGTATCAAAACTAAGCTCCTGAATTAGGTCCTCAAAATTCTCTTTCAGTTGGCTGTCTGGACTCTTCCAAATGCAGCATCATCAATAACCTTGTTTTGGCCATCTGGAAGTAGGACAGTCTGTTTTAGGCACACTGGACTGCCATTGTGGCTAACCCTCTACCACCTTACATGTCTAGCCCTTCTGCCTTGGTTCACTTTTCCCTCCATTTATTGAAATCCTTTAGTAGGCCCAACGTCCAAGTCTAGTCAACCTTGATCTTTTCCTCTTTGCAACGTCAATATTTAATGTATCATGCAAACATATACCCAACTCTACTGTTTTAGAAAGTCTCCCACTGCTGGCATATCACCCACAATTGTCAATATTGGTCCAAAAATATACAAGGGACTTATAATTTTTTGTTTACTTGAACTGAATATATTAGCTCTGCTAAGGAAGATGTATAATAAAATTTGAATGGAAGTTGATAGCAAGAAATATACTAAATGCATATCAAAGAAGACTCTCACATAGAGTAAGATATTCTGGTACCAAATATATTGCACCCAGCCACATTCTCTGACACCCAGGCAAAGCAGACATTACTGATCATGGCTCATGACCTCACACTTAGAGCCACTAACAGCTTGGCACTGTTTTGGGTTCCTACTGGGACTACTTGGGCTCACCCTTAAACCAAGGAATCACACATTTACCGGATTTGGTCTGAGGTACTTGAAGGCTTGGTGTGGTTTTAGGTCTGGGACGTGGACGACGGGGTCTTTGTGATGTTTTAGTAGCTGAAGAAAGAAAAGCTTTGCGTTACTCTAGGTCTTAAGGCTCTGGATTCTGAGGAGAGGTTTTTCCAAGAGCTGTTAAGATTTTCAAAAGTTACAGGACATTTTCTGTAATTTAATATTTTTAATCCTTTTATGGCAATGTGTCTTCTTTTTATCATTGGTGGTATTTTGCCCGCAAGCTCATGTATGTAGCTCAGTTTCTCATTCAAGGCATAAAGATTAGCACTTGTAATTAAACACTCACAGAATTTCCTCATTGGGGAAAAAATGGGAAGGAGGGCTCAACTCTGGTGCTAGGGAGGGGAGGTTAGGGTCACACTGAGGGCTTGTAATTTAAAATTTTGGGTTTAGGTAATTTCCTATTTGTCAAGTTAGTAATAAAACATGTCATTACTTAAAGCACCAACAAAGAAACAAACATATCATGCAAATAATTTTTTAAAAACTTAGCAACCTAGACAGGCAAAGGAGCGTAAGAATAGCTATTACTGTTGATCAGCCTAGATAAGAAACAGATCCCAATTTGTTTTAAATTTGACTTTAACACAGAACACTGTTCAGTGAAGCACGAGATAACATGACAATGACAAACATACCAAATGGAACCAATGTTTTGGATTAAGCTAATGTCTGCTCTCATAAAAACAATAGGAAACTTGTTTTTAAGAGGCTTCAGGATTCTTCAGATGAAGTGACTGAATGGTAACAGAGGATGATGGTGGCTGTCTCATGAAGGAGGAAAAGCCAGGAAATGGAGACTGAACGGAATGTACAATGAGCAGCAAAAGCATTTGGGAATTGCACAGAATCGTTACCTAATTTTGTCCCAGATGTCTCAGTTCTAAGAGTAATAGGTTCAAGGTCTGTAACAGGAACTGAAGTAATAAAATAAGCAAAAGAGGTTTTTAAAAAATGTATAAGGAGCTATGAAATTCACTTCAAAATGTATTTGGTCAGTATAGTATTTCATCTAGAATTATTACTTTATTTCTAGATGAAGTAGACTGTGGAGTGAACTGTATCTCCCCCAAATTCCTATGTTGAAGCCTTAACTCCCAAATGTGACTGTATTTGAAGATAGGAGCTTTGAAGAGGCAATTAAGATTAGATGGGGTTTTAAGAGTAGGTCCCTAATCCAGTATGACTGATGACTTTATAAGAATAGAGAGACACATAAGGGATGCTCACACATAGAGGAAAGGCCATGTGAGGACACAGCAAATGAGGCCATCTACAAGCCAAGGAGAAAGGCCTCAGGAGCCATTAAAACTGCTAATACCATCATCTTAAATTTCCAGCCTCCAGAGCTGTGAGAAATCGATTTCTATTGTTTAAGCCAACCGGTCTATGTTGTTATGGCAGCCTTAGCAAGCTAATACAAAAGGAAGTCAATTGTTTTGTCCAGACTTTGCTAAACTACAGTTCAGGACTTCTTCATCTCATGAGATAGTCATTACTTGTAGTCTCTGTTTAGCACCACAAGAGGGAAACAGTTCTACTAGTTAGTACTAGACTCTAGGACATTTTTAGGCTTTTACCTAATACATTCCTAACCATCTTGAAAAGCATGTAAAAGACTAACTTGCACTTTAGTGGGTGCTGAATAAAGAAGACATCTACTATGTTTATCAAATTATGGTTGCAGAAAGAATTCCTACAGATCCAAGCAGCCATCACACAAATAACCAAAAATGGCTACGATGATCTTGCTGAGAACTCAACTTTGGAAAGATCTTGTGACTTGTGTCCAAAGAAGGGTATTCAAGAGGACCAAGTCAGGGGCACCACTCGGTCTTTGGCATCCAGTAAAGCAGCCATCCACTCTCGGTACAGGGAAAACTTCATCCAGTGTGGAAAGAAAATGTTTCTGATGCTTGTGACAACAACATCAGACTCCTGAATGGAACATTCAAGCCCTCCTTCAATTTCTTGTGGTTTTATCCAAATGTGGAATCACCAATGAGAAGTTTTGACTGACTCTCCAAAGAAGAACCTCTGCCCCTCTGGTTCCCGCTAGATATATCCTTTTTTTTTTTTTTTTTTTTGTCTTTGTTCACTCTCACCTGTCCACTTGTACAAATTCTGATGTGACTTCAAGACTTAAACTCCTTTCCTGACCTACTGAGGTCCAAAATGATGCTTTACTTCTTTAAGACCTTATATGATGAGCCTAACACTTAATGTTGAAATACCCCCCAAAATCTTCAATTTGCAAAAACACCCTGCCTTATTTTCCTTCTGTAGGCTTTGTATGCAGAAAAAGGTTCTGTGTTCAGCTAGCCTGAAGATGAAGTAAAACGTGTTTCCTACTACCCTGAGCTAGAGGAAACATTATGTATCTTCCGAACATGTACTACTCGCCAACCCTGAAGGCAGAAGGACTCTTCATGATTCCCTCACTAGAGGGTATGTGGGTTTACACTTTCAGCCAGTAACAGGCTCTCAGGCTCCGAAACCAAGGACTGAGGTTTCATCTGGTGTAGTCCCAGGTTCATCTGGACTTGGGGTGGTTTTAAGTTTGGTTTGTGAATGAAGTGTCCATTGGGATGTTTTTGGAAGTGGAAAAAGATAAGGTTTATGGTTCTGCAAATTATGAGGTTTAAAAAAATTCTTTGTTTTCTACGGCTTGACAGATTTTTCTTGAGTTTCATAAAATTTATGTTTCTAGTGTGAAAAATTTGCCCCTACTATGCTACTGTATCTTCTTCTGTTATTGATACTTTGGGGGGCAAAATTGACATAAAAATGAAGTTATTAATTCAGAGAGTCAAGATTGGTATTTTTTATCATTTTTTTAAAGATTTTATTTTTTAAAGTAATCTCTACACTCAGCGTGGGGCTCAAACCTGTGACCCCAAGATCAAGAGTCACATACTCCACTGACTGAGCTAGGCAAGCACCCCTTTATCATATCATCATACCATATCATGCAGTCCCCCCACTGTATTAAAAAGGTTAAAAATCATTTCTAAACTATGGTGGAGAGTAAGGGGTAGTCAGATTTACCCTAAGGATGGGGCTTACTATTTAAACTTACTATGTTTGACTACAGTATCTGTTAGACAATTTACTAAAAACATGTTACTCAAAAGTTAACAAAAAAACAGGTAGATAAAAAAGATATATGTACAAAGGATATATTAAGAAACTTCCCTGTCACAGCTTGGTTAGCATAGATCAGGATCAGGTGCTCACATGAATATATGAAATTTGCCTTAACAGAGAATTCAGATTAAGCTGAAAATAGAAGGTGGCATGAAAAAAATTTAAAGTAAGTTACAGGGCGGGAAGATATCCCAAACTAGATTCAGGCATGGATTTCTTAAGAATAAGAAGTAATTTGTTTTATGCATGTTCAACTCAAAAGATAAAGAATGTAAGTGAATGGCAATGAGTGGAATGGGTTTGACAATGAGCAGGAAAAGCTCTTCCTGAAGGTTAGAAAGTGGCATTACCAAATGCAGTCCCTGGAGCCCCTTTCTTAGGAGTGACTGGTTTAAGGACTATAGCAGGAACTGACCGAAAATAGTAAAAAAAAAAAAAAAGAAAAGAAATGTTAAACATTTACACAATCTCAGAACTGCAAAAATAATTGCACCTAAGTAATAATTCATCTGGAGTACAAAGCAAAATCTATTAACTTTCTGAGTTGAGGGATATGGAGTCTCTCTGCACTTGGGTACCAATTTATCACTTAGTAGGGGTTATCTTTGTAGTAGACAATTGTCCCTGTGAAGTGCCCGTGAAGTGTCTCACTCTTTCATGATCCTAGTGTCAGTGTACCAAATACCTAGTGTACCAAAATAGACCATACCAGTCTTGCTGGAAACTCATCTTTGGAAAGAGACAACAAACTTTGCCTCATAGGATTAGGCTTTTAGGATTAGGATTAGGCTCTTAAGAGAGCAGGATAAGGGGCAGGCTCTCAGTCTAAGCTTTAGCAGGGTAAGCGGGGAAAGCATGACCATATACAGATACTGATGATTCTCACATGAAATTCAAACTCCTAAGTCCAACATTCAAAATACCTTTTCAGCTGGTCCTTTGGGCCCATTTAGCTGCAGCAGCCTCAGTGAAATGTTCTGATCAACACTTAGAAACCTGACAGCCTCAACTGCTCAGAGAAGCCTCTGTCCCTCCTCACTGGCCCTGCCCACGTGTCCGTCTCTTGCGTACTTCTCCATCCTCCTACTCCCCAGTCATCCAGATCTACGGTGATTTCAACGCTCAATCCTTCCCTTATTGTTTCTTTAAATCAAGGGTTGACAAATGATGGCCCATAGGCCAAATCTCACCCATGGCTTATTTTCATATAGCCCATGAGAGCTAAGGATGATTTTTTTCCATTCTTTAAGTGGTTGTAAAAAAAAAAAAAGGAAAAATATGCAAAATATGCTCACAAAGCCCCAAATATTGACTATCTAGCCCTTTATAGAAAATGTTTGCCAACTTCTGCCCTAGACCTTCATTATGCCTTAACTTTGTAGTTAACAAGAAATAATCTCTACCTCTTAAACCAATAATTCATTATATGTTAATTGAATTCAAGTTAAAAAAAATGGAAAAAATGGAAAAAAATGAAGTACTAACAATAGTGCCTGGCACATAACAACAACAACTTCTTATTTACCCAAACATACATTCGTTCTGTAGCTATTTCATTCTACCACATATGTTCAATATTTAAAGGATGAATAGAATTGAATGAGAAATCAAACATTTAGAGAGAAGATTCTAATTCACAAGCGTAAGTAATTCAGCTACCACCTAAAGCCCCCCAACCACGTTCTCACTGGCTACTCTAGAGTAGAAAAAGCTGCTAACCCTGACTTGCTCCCTCATTTTCTCTGGACCCCACGGGATGGGCTTAGTCAGGATTTACACATTTACACAGTTCAGTCTGAAGGGCTTCAGGACTCCCTGTGGTTTCAGGTTTGGGACGCAGATGATGAGTTTGTTGAGGCACTTTGGGAGCTGAAGGAAGTAAACCTCAGGTTAACAGAGTGTTCTGAGGGCTAGAAGCTGTGAATAGGAGTATACTAGTTCTAATTACTGAAGTGTCAGAAAATTTTTCCTCTGAGCTTAAGATATTTGCTTCCACTTCAATAACTGTCTCTTTATGTCATTCACACTACTCTGGAAGACAAAAGTCACGCAGAAACATGAGTTTATATGTCAAGGATATTTTCATAAGGATCTCTAAATGAAAAAAAGTTCCAAAACTTCAGAGTTATGGCGGTGGCAGTGAAGGTGTAGGGTAAATTTAAACTAATGATGGCACTTTAAATTAGCATTGAGCATATTTTCTATTTCGGCCTTTACTGAAAGAAGACCACATCATTACCTAAAATGGCAAAACAAAACCAAAATCATGCACAAAATAAAAATGTAGGAATTTAGATCTGCTCAAGAATTATGTCACACTGTAACAGCTGTGACAATACTCAGCCTAGATCAAGGATAGATATCTTCACCCCCAACCCCCATATGTTTGAAACTCAGAAAAATAGGTTACATGGAGGTGAGATGCCATAAATTCACACGAATTACGTTGCAGACGCATAATCTAGACTAAGTTTGTATTTGGCTCTTTTGAAAACAAATGAGTGATTTTCATACTCTCCAATAGATTAAGGAGTAACTGAATGACAATAGAGGATGACATGCGAGTCTTGTGAAGCAGAAGCAGCTATGGTTATGACGGTGATGGAATGGGTTTCAAATGAGCAGGGAAAGCAGATGCTGATGGACATAATGTGTCATTACCTAGTGTGGTCACTGGAGCCTCCGTTCTAAGTATAACTGGTTCAAAGATTGTGGTAGGAACGGATCAAAATCAATGAGAGAAACCAAAGAGATTTTTATGAACACATGAAATGTCAGAAACTTCATTTTACCAGTAAAAATAATGCTTCTATGCCTTCTAAGGGGGAAAGAGCAGGGGAAAGATGGCTTACACTCTGTTTAATACCAAGAAGCAGGAAGCATGGGAATGGGACGAAGCAGGGGTGGGGAGAAGGGGGTCACCCTAAGGTCTGTTTACCGCACATACTACAGATAGCCAAAAGGAAGCTGATACCACACTCACTGAGAGACTAAACCCTTAGCAAAAAGAGTGGCATTTGATATAAAAAGATAAGGAAGAACCTCTGTTTGTGATACTATATTACACTAGGTATCCTCAGAATTTAGGGTCCCAACTGGGGTAGACTGCTTGAATTCCTTAAACTGGAAACCACATATTTACCCAGTTTGGTCTGAGGTACTTCTGGATGGGATGTGGTTTTAGCTTTGGGGCGTGGACGACGAGGTCTCTTTGTTGTTGTAGCTGAAGGAAGAAAATTTAGGATTAATATAGTGTTGATGGCTCCATAAACTCTAAATAAGATGATATCACATAGTTAAGCTTTCTAAAATTTGTCAGTTTGAGTGGTGAGAGCTTTGCTACTTTGGTTTGATATTTTCTCCTTTAGTATATTAATAAGTTTCCTTTTAAAATTGAGAGTTCGCCAAAGATTAAAAATTATAATACAATTATGTTTAAGAAATGAAGATGGGGAATTGTCATTTCTTTGAAAGTGTCCCTAATCCAAAATTGGTTACAAATTGCTCCTAAAATATGATGACGTGAGAGAAGTTCAAACCACCCTAGGGTATTCACTTCTAACTGTGATTTAAAGTGACAAGGCTTGGGCAAATTTTCCACTTGGTAATTTACTAGAATAAGCATAAAAAATTTGCTGAAACATCCACGAAGTGAAAAAAAGTTAGGGAGAACTTCAAATATAGAAAGTAAGATGGCCTAAAGAAAATTCATGGTATCGTAATCGATACTGTATTGGTGGTCTAAGGAGGGGATATATGGAGAATCATATTCGGACCTTAGCTCTAACAACAGTACTGTTTAAACAGAGACTCAGATTGACATGATGCAGTCTGAAGCTGGGATGTGGGGCAGATAGTGGTCTTTATTAAGTCCATACACATTTCTGTTAGAAAGAAAGCCTTTACACTGTAAGCTGAATACTGTAATAGGATGATGACAAATTATGACATCATCATCTATATAGCACCACAGAGAACCTTGATAATAAGAAAAAGCACTTGCTAACGGACATAAATGATCATTACCTAAATATGTCCCAGGAGTAATAGGCTTAGAGTCTGTAGCAAGCAATGATCAAAAGTAATTGAAAAAAGAAATGTCAGACACATGAGAAAAGTCATCAAACTCTCTTGAAAATGAACTTCACCTGGTGGCACAGGTTCTACAACTAAAAAGCAAAAATTTTAAAGTTCTGAGGTGAGGGTACAAAGATATTTGTTCTTATGAAACGGTTATATCCTTAGTATCTCCACATGGCTCCAAGTTTTGCTTGTTTTTATATTATCTGATAACACAACAACAATAAAAAAAAATGCTGCTTAGAAAAATCTCTAGGCATCTGTCTAGGAACATTAAGATTAAAAATTATGAGAAAAGAATGTGAAACTATAATTTATTGGAAAACAAGGCCCTAGGTCATGACAGATGAAACAGTTGATATATTTAAGCAGATACTGTAATGAATAACCAAAACAGATTTGTTGTTGTTGTTGAGAGTCCACTTTGGAAGAAGACCAAGACTTCTGTCCAAACAAAGTCATATAAAAGAACAAGATACAGAGGAGCAGTGTCAAAACTTGTCAGTGCATTTCTCTGTTACCAGGACAGAAAAGGCCTGACCCCAGGAGGAAAAGAGAGTGTGCTGTAGCCAACTGGCTTAAATCCTATCATTGAAATTAGGCATTCAAGGTCCTCTTCATGGACCCATCTCAAAGTGGCATCACGGACCAAAATTTCTTGGCAGAAGCTAGGCGAACATTGTCTTTCCCCTTTCTCCCAATCAGGTTGCCCTTCTAATTCCTACCCTTCTACTCTCACCCACACATATGGTACCTCCCCGCCTCCGTTGATTCCTGCCTATCCCTGCAACCCATCTACAAGCTCTATACATTTCAAGGTCCACATCACATTTACCGGCTTGCGGACCTTTTACTTCTCTAAGAATTAACTGTGTGCCTGACAGTTGGTCAAACTCAATAAATATGTTGCTTCTGCCCATATTCTTTTATATCTATTTATGAACAGTGTCTACATAAGAAATTTCTTTCCTCAACCAAGTGAAGTCATTTGTTATTTCTAAACTATTTTTCACAGATGCTAATGTAGCCCTTAAAATGTGTGACTAAGTGAGCTAAATACGCTAGTTAGATCCTTAACTAGGTAAGTTTTTGATAAACCAGAATCAAAGAGGAAAAATATAATTTTTCAGAGAAAGCAAATAAAATACAAAGGTTCCAAGAAGATACCAAGCAGCACAAGGAAATCAGTTATTTAAATAGAGCTCTTGTTACTTAGGCTTTCACACCGAAGGGTCCCGAGAGCTATTAGGTGGCAAGTTAAACTGCCACACAAGAATCACATCCACAGGGTTCCACAGGTACCAGGAACCACATATTTACCTAGTTTGCTCTGAGATGCAGCTGGGCTCGGTGTGGTTTTATGTTTGGGACGTGGACGGCGTGTTCTTGGTCGTTGTGATGTTTTTGGAGCTGAAGAAAGGAAACTGGTTAATGTTGTCTTATAACTCCAGAAACTCAAGAAGGATGATACGTGGGTCTAGGTTTTCTAAAATTTTGCTAGATTCTTTTAAGCCTTAATAATTTATCTCTTTGGTTTTGGAATTTTATCATCTATATGCAAGAAATTTTGGGGCGTCCACTGACGGTTCTTTTGATAAAGAGTGTATAACACTATTCTAATAATCCAAAAAGTTTATTATTATTGGTGTCAGATTTTCAAAAGGGATCCTGACCCCAGAAACACAGCACGTCCATATCAGAGAGGGACCCAGGCTCACCTGCTTTTGGGAGATCGTACTTAGAAATTATTTACCTTAGACATACCTCCCATTAAACATTAGAATAAGCACATTTCTTTTCTTAAAATCATTGGTAGACAATAAAAATGCCCTGCCTATCTTAACACAACCTTCTATCCGTGTCCATAGAATTAAAATTGATGTTTTAGAGTAGCGACTCCTAATTGTATTTGAAATTTAGCTTTGCCACAGAACACTGAGCAGAATCACAGGCTCTGTAAAGCACCAATAAAGCTGGATAATATGGAAGATAGATGCTCTATACTAGCTGCATACAGGCTTAACCAAGTAACTAACTGAATAACTTCTTTTAAACATCCTCAACATTCAAAATGAAGAATAGAGTTGAGTGACAAGAGAGGGAGATGAGAAAATCTTAGAAAAAGAAAACCGCTTAACCAAAATAGCAACAAGACTAGACAATGGGCAGAAAATGCACTTGCTTAGAGATAAAAAGTCATTACCTAACGTTGTCGTGGGAGTCTCAGTTCTCAGAGTTACAGGTTCAAGGTCTGTGGCAGGAACTGACCAAAAGCAATAAACAACAGAGATTTAAGAAATATACAAAAAGAAGGAAAATATCTTGAAAATGAATCTTCTTTACCCTGTAATATTTAAAACGCATTTCTGAACACTGTAAAATAGTATTTGGTCTCTAATAACAGGCTGTACTCTGGTATCCATTTATCTCATAAAATAGACAAACCTTTTGTATTTTGCATCCCTATGAGGCCAATGAAAAGCTTTTTTCTGTATTTAATTATCCGATTCCAACTACATTGGAAACTTGGTTCTAAAAACATCTCAGTTGTCTAATATGTATTTTAAATTACTCTGAAAAACTGCAAAAGCTTCTGTTAGTATTTGGAAGGCTTTCACCACCATTGTTACTTGTTTTGAGCAACTGTGGTAGTGAGGAGAATCTTTAAAAATGTTCTCAATTAGCCTGTTTATTGGAGATGTGTGACAGTTATGCAAAAGATAAACTTGTGCCTTTTCTCCATAATAAATGGGGTACTCTTTCTTATTATTTTTTTATTTCAAATGAAAAATTTGGGGATAATTCTTCAAGTGGGCAATAGAGATGATTAAGAAAAAAGTCTGAAGAGTAATAATTCAACTTTTTGTCTATATAAACAGGATTCCTGTAATTCTATAATATTCTGAAATGATTGAATTATGCATAGATATTAAACTAATCGTGATGTGTAATTCCTCGGATTTAAAAACTGGCGTCTCTATTTTTCATTAAGTCCAGAAGACTAAATGTAACATTTAACATCTTATCATGAAAACACTGTGAGCATTTGTATGGAGATTGCCTTTCACTGACTAATATGTCACAGCAGTTGGTTTAAGCCACATCTGACAACATCTTATAGGGAATTAATGGAAAACATGGCCCACAGAAGAGATGGAAAAAGCGAGCGCAACAGGATGCAACGATATCCAAAACTGATTGCCTTCAAACAAAAAAGAGGATACCTGTTTTGCTTGGAAATCAGTGTCACAAGATGAATTTGTCAGCAGAAACGTCCTGGTGCATTTGAATAGTACAGAATCAAAGAGGAATGGACTTTTGCGAGAAAGGGACAATTAGGTATTGTCTCAAGCCCCAACCAGCTTTTTAACTGCTTCTCTCCCATAACCATATACTATAGACACATAAAAGCAGAAATCTCAAAGATTTCCTGGATTGCAGGATGGATGTGCTCTCAGCCCCTGCGACTCTTGACAGCGTCAGTTGCTGCAAGCAATCTGAATCCTCTGAACGTGATCAAAGGAAGAATGTCATTCAGGGGTTATAAACTGAGCAGCAGAAGTAAGAATGTCTTTTGATGTTGAAAAGTTCCCTGTTGAAAATAATGAATGAAAAAGATGATGAATGACCATCGTATACATAAGAGAATGCAGTTCATGACAGAGATGAGAGGGGCGAGCTCAGAGAAACGTCAACCAAGAAGGAAGACATCATTACCTATGGTTGGAGAGGGAGCTTCCGTCTCAAATGTAACAGGCTTAAAGACTGCATCATAAAAAATAAACAGATACAAGTAAGCAAAATAAAGAGGTCTAAACTTTCAGGTGCTCACTGATGCTTAATTCATAGGATACAGAACCTGGTTTATTCTAAGTTGATATAAATTGCCTTCTTCATAAGCTTATTATGAGAGATACTCTTACTAAATCAGAATTTTGTACTAATTGGAACCTTAGGAGAAAATTTCAATTGCAAAACAGTTGAATTTTTAGAACTGTTATATAAATATCTTATTTCAAAGGAAATCACTTAGGTAATAGCTGCTGTTTAAAATGTCATTAAGGTATTTTAGAGAAAGTCAGTCTCTGATTATGTGCCTATAAAGCATGAACACAGTGTCAGCCTTCCCAGTCTTACCTAGTGGTGAATGCTAAAATCACTTTCAAATATGTTTCAGGTACAGAAAAATCAGGTTTCTATTACATACCCAAATTCAGAAAACAAAGTCTAAAAATGTTAAGAAAGTGGAACCTGTCAGACTATCAGATGTGAAATTCACTAACTTCCTACACATTGGTTTGTTCATTTAACAATTGATGTAGTTACTTTGAAAAGATAATGAACAAAATAATATTTTGTTTTCTATGCTTTATATAGTATGGCAAATTGTAAACATTTTCAACAACATTCCCAAAGAAAAAGCTTCTTAAACTAAAGCACTGGAAATCGTGTTTACCAGGTTTAGTTGGTGGCGTATCTGGTTGTACTGGGGTTTGGGGTTTAGGAAGTAATTGCTTTGGTGGTTTTGAATCTGAAGGAAGTTCCTATAATTAGTGTCATAGCAGAGCTGTGAATGTCGAGATTAGTGTTACTTACACACCATTTTCCTAGTTATAGATCAAGGCAATGAAAGTAGTGATTACCAGGCTGGATTTGAGATGCATCTGGTCTATGTGTGGTTTTAGGTCTTTTGGATGGTTTTGATGCTAAAGAGAAAGGTATTAAAAATTAGCATAATGATCATAGCCGTAACTGTCATAATTAAAGACACATATGCTTGAGCAAAGATCCTATATAAATTCACTGGATATACAACAAAATTGATTCCTGGGGTATGGGAAGGATGGGAAATGTGTCCATTTCTCCTGCTTTTTCAGAAAGGAAAATCTTTAGGAAATGCTCAAAATGTGCCTTTGAGCAAAGTAACAGAACGATAATAAGACTTTTTTTCTATAAAAGTAATTTCAGAGATGACAAGTGCAATAGTTTTCTTTCTTAATTCTAAGGTTTTATAGCATAAAAATATTAAGTAGAAATTTGAAACTTGCTTATTAGTAGGAGACCTGGAAAATAATCCACAAACACTTTAAATTATACAGAAGGTGACATGGCTACAGATTTCTGGAATTTTCCAAAGTAAAGCAGATTTATTGTGAATGCTGAGAAATTATAATGAAATAATAACAGTCAAATAGCATTAGTACCCAAAACAATAAAACAAGTTTGGGACTTCTAATGTTCTCAAGTTACAAAGACCACACTATTTTCATATTTGACCCCAGAACAAGAACGGTGTTTATGTCTCTAGTTATCAAAATATACTCAAAAACATTCTTCAAAGAAACAGAAAGCTGAAGAAGCCATTATTTCATGCAGCTTTTTAAGAGGGAAAAGATCTTACAAGTTGAATGAGTAAAGCAATGAAATGATAATCATGGCACTGGAATAAAATTTTACCCTTTGTCAAGTCCAGGATGAGCACAGAAGTCCCTGCCTGAGAAAGAGTAGAAGGTTTTCCCGACAGAAGGACATGGAAGGAGAAAGGGTTTGTGGGGAACCAAGAAGTTGCATCTAAGACCACAGACCTTCCTTAAAGGAGCACACAGGTAGGATTCTTCTAGAAGTCTCCTATCTTCAGGCTCTTCAGACCCAGATAGGAAACGTGAGGAAAAGCATGGAATGAAATTGTGATGGAGTGGTGGAACTGCAGTCATGCCTGGGTGGAGAGTAGGAAAAGCAAAAGTGACATTCCGTGAAAGCAACTGGAGGAGAGTAGAATTACCGATTGTGGGCACCAAGAGCTCCAGAGGTACTGTAGCAGGTTCCAGAGCTAGGGAAGCAAAAAGCAAGAACACTAATTATATCAAGCAGCAGCATCTTGAGGAAGGAAATATTACTCCTCATTCTTAAGCCCTATGTTTTCTGAATGTGATTTTCCCTTCTACTTTTCCCATTTACCCCCTCTTCCTCTTGCTTTCCCACACCCCATTTGCCATAAACCCGCATCCTATGTGAGATTTTTAGGGTGCCCTACTTTAATAATCCACTTGGTGGGCAGCCTACTCCTGTGTGTACCTAATAGTTGCAAGTAAAAAATAACAATATATCATAAACATAGGAAGGATATATGCTTAAATATAAAAATCAACTATACTGGTTCTTAAAGCCCAGCTATTTCGGTAATAGGAAGCTAACATATCAAAAACTACCATGTTCCATTTTCTATGCTAACTGGAACCCTGAACGTCACATTTACCAGGTTTGGACTTGGGCACATCTGGACTAGGTGTGGTTTTAGGGCGGGGGCGACGACCTGGTCGTTTGGTCTTTGGTGGAGCTGAAGAAAGAAAATTAGCTAGTTAGTACAAGAGCAGTAGCTCTAAAAACTGACAACAATACTACATATACCTTAGAAGCGCATTTAAGTCCTTTGGCTTATTGTGGGTATATACCCTTCTGTTTTGCAACTTCCTATCCTCATTTACCCAGTTAAATGAGGTCTTTAACGTACGTAAGTACGTACGTACGTTAAAGAGCTCCCTATTCTTCCATTTTGAGATGGAAAACTCAAAACTTTGTAGACCTTAGAGAAGACAGTCTCCTGAAAGTTTTGATGGTGTATGTTTAACAGGAACATGAGAAAGGCACCTTTAAGGAGCCACTAGGGATACAAATTAAAATTTATTTGTCCTAAGATTCAAAAGGAGAAGTTTTTCATTTAGCATTAAAAAGTTTACAAGTTAACACAGCATGTATAAAAAGGCTTTGAATTCAGAAGTTATTTCAGGCAAGACAACTTTTTAAAGATGAGATACAGTTTATAAAACTAAAGAATTAAAATGTTTTTTCTCTGCAAGTCAGAACAAAGAACACACGCACACAAATGGATATCAATGGATGATTCCATTGATGTGAGCCTGGTCCTAAGATACCAGCAGACAGGAAAAGAGGAAACAAAGCTCACTGAATAACTGTATTATCGAATGTTGAAGGTTTGGTTTCCAGAGTTCCAGGTCCTAAGAGTGCATGAAAACCATCAGGGAAAGAATCAAAATCAAAGGAAAAATGATAAAACCTATTTAGATATGAAAAATCCTTGATTTCTCATTACAAAGTTGAGCGATTATAAATGGTGAAACTTTTACCCATGTGAGATAGTCCTTTTTTATTTAAATAGATTCCTGTGTTATTAGACGAAATGAACAAAAATGTAGTCTTGTCAGTTAAGTTTGGAAGGAGAAATGGAGAAAACAAACAAACGAAAGCATGATTCTCATTTGGAGGACATGAATGCAATAAAGTGACCAAAAGTTTGTGTTATGAAGGAAAATATGGGTAATTGGCTGAGATGGCACCAGCAGAACACATTTTTTGCTCTCTTGAAGAAAAAGAAGCTATAAATATTGGGGTTAGGTTTTCTATTTCTCTTAATGAATTGTCTAGTGACACATCAGGATGTTTAGATCTGGAAAGATCCTACTACTTTTCAAGAAAATCTGCGAATGTTAGTTTTGAAAGTAAGATAAACACCTCTGAATGTGAAAACACAAAAATGTCTACAAAAAGAAGTAAGCCAAGGTCCTCCCCTGGAAACAGCTAGGTTAAGATAAGCTCAGGACACAGTACTCAAATACAAGAAGGATGACACAGAATGTGTCCGATCAAAATCAGTACGGTTTTCAGAACCTCTGCTTAGTAAAGCACAAGCGAAGATTGTATCTTCTGACCAAAATGGCTTAAATAAAGACCTGAAGGACAATTAAGAAATTTTTAAAAAGCCCAAGCTAAGGACAAAATTGAACATAAAGGGTACTAAAGGAAGAGGTTTCTTTTTCACTCATCAAAGGCAATTTGATTCATTGCCTCGAGTTGACTGTGATGGTGGTAGAGTCTGAGGTTCTGAGGCTGCAATAAAACAGTTATTATCAAAGGCCATGCTGAAGATCACCATTTAAGACAGAAATTAAATGTCCTTTACTCTAAAAGCTGTTCTTTCACTGGTGAACAATCAGATGCTATGGCTTATTACACTAACGATCAATCAACCCACATCCTTTCCACAAACCACAATAAAACTAAGAAATGAGAATTCGGTTTTTTGTTGATTTTTAGCTATTTTCTCCACTACCCAACATTCTGAAGTTTCCTCCTAGTGCCTGAGGAGATATTGCTCTAAGGGGAGCTCAGGATAGCCTCTCCAAGGTTGGCCAGAGTGTCCAATTACCTGCCATTTTGTTTTCACGTAGGATGGTGAGGTTCATCCAAGGAAGTGGGAAGAGGCAACAAAAACATCAGACCTATAAGCAGGTCTGAGATCTGTTAGTTTTGGATGATTTTCAACCTGGCTGGACCTGATACTCTTTCACACACACACACACACACACACACACACACACACACACACACACACACACAAAGGAATTGAACATGTGGTTTAAAAAGGTATAAAGGGCCTCAAGTATTCCTATGTTGTTCCTCATATTAACTAGCACTTATTGCTGGTGAACAAATTGGTTTACATATGAAAATTAGTCCATTCTAGTTAGCAAATCAAAGTCAAAAAGTAATCTCAGATTTCGTCACTTAATAAAATAACAATATTATTTAAATATTCTGAAAGATAACAATCCTTCCAAAGTTTTTCAAATTGGCAGTAATTAAATGATACTTCATGCTAAATACAGTTTGGTTACAATATCTGTTTGTGCTTTTAAAATGATCATCTAATAGATTTCTTATTCTACAGAAAAGAATTCTTCTCTTTCAAGAAGAATATAAAAAAGGAATTCAATTTTTGAAAAAGAAAAAGTGAAGATTCTTCGCCGTTTTTTTCTTACAGAAGGAATTAACATAGCACCCACCAACAAGCTTAAAAGAACTTAAATCATTTTGTCACTTATTTTTTTTTTTAAAGATTTATTTATTTGTCAGAGAGAGACACAGCGAGAGCAGGAACACAAGCAGGGAGAGTGGGAGAGGGAGAAGCAGGCTTCCCGCGGAGCAGGGAGCCTGATGTGGGGCTCGATCCCAGGACCCTGGGATCATGACCTGAGCCGAAGGCAGACGCTTAACAACTGAGCCACCCAGGCGCCCCACTTATATTTTTTATACTACATTTACCAGGATGATGTTTCTGGACTAGGGGCTGTGGAAAGATTTGGGGAAGTAAGTAGAGACTCTTTAGTATCTAGAAAATAGAAAATATACCAACAAATATTGCAGGTAGAGAATTTTCGTTTATTCTGAAAGCAATGTATAATAGGTACAAGGTGTTACTGAAAGGTGGCATTAGCATGTCTGTGGCCAAAAATAAATTTTTTTTATTTCTCAAGAATTTATCCAGAAATAGATTAAAATAGATAAATGGCAAAGCCGAAGTGATATATCAGATTGAAGTACACATAGCAAGGCAAAAATCGTGTGTGTGTGTGTGTGTGTGTGTGTGTGTGTGTGTGTGTGTGTGTTGTGTGTAAGAGAAAAAGAGAAAAAGAGAGAGGGTGGAAGGAGTCTGGGTGTCTCAGATTCTACAGGAGATAGGGTAAATAAATAGTAAGTGTCAATACATTAAATATAATAACTATCAAAAAAGTCCATATCTGAAAATAGCAACAAAAATTCTTTTTGAAATTTTGAGGCTGTAATTCATGTCTTAATTTCTACCAAGTTGCCTTCTAAAACTGTGAAAAAGTAAGATTTGCTACTTGTAGCATCTTTTAGAATTTCCAGAGATTAAAGAATGTGGTCTTATGAATTTTCTAAAGAAAAATCTGCATTTTTGAGCTCCTGACTGAAACGGAGATCAAATAGGTATGGGGCCCTCAGTTAAGCTTCCAATTCACCTGTACAGAGAAATACTAAAGTCAGCGTTTATTAAAAGCAAATACATCTTCTGACAAGATTTCCTCTATTTTATAATTTTAAGGTATTGTGGATAAAGGAATAAAAATGTTAAGCGGCAAGCAAATAACTACACCACTCACCTCAGCACAAAAGAAAAATACACCTGGCTCATGATTTGTGACTAGCAATGAGAAAAATTTACAATTCTATCCACTGTGTCAGAGAACTGTGTAAAAAAAAACATCTATAATTGGAAGTCTCTCCTTTTTTTTTTTCCTAGTCTGTTAAAAGCCTGAAGAGCTGAATGTCCCTGCCATCTTAAAGGTTAACTATGAAGGAAGCAGTTTTCATTGGAGGCAGACAAGTTGGGACATGGTAGATGGTGGGATTTTCAAGAAAGGGGTGGATTATGTTATAAAACAAGCCAAACCCAATGTGGGTTTTTACTTGTTAGTTTAACCACAAAGGAAAACCAAAGGAAAAGCAATCTGCATGGAAAGTGAGATGGAAAAATAACAGCGTGTGAGGAGAGGGCGGGGAAAAACAATGAATCACTCAAGTGAAAAAAGCTTCTGGTGGTTTCTTTGCTCTCCTGAACCTTGGCTAGCAACAGAAATCTTCCACAGAGCTATAATGGTGGCCTGCCTTAAAGTAAAAATAAATACATTTTAAAGAGCTAGAACCCAAGTACTGGTTTGCAGAGATTAGTTACTCTGTGTTGCCTCAGACCACCAGAGGTCAACTAAAGTGGATGTAAATTTAGGTGCAGATTTGAAGTCATAATACTTCATGCGAGGGGGAAAAGCGAGGCTTTTCTTAGGTGATCAGAAGGTAGAAATCAGAGGAATATAAACTCATTAGCTTTCAAATGATTTGCCACATGGTAAAAGGAAATGTCAAATTAAGAAGTCTCTTTGCTCAAACAGCTTAGAATGATAAGAACACATCCTCTCCCCTTATTTGTATGAATGAATTTCTTCTAAACATTTCTTTAGAAACCAGTGAAATTACTAATGTAACTAATCATGTTTAAACTGTTAGGAATATCTGAAGGCTTTTTTTTTTTTTTTTTTTTTCTCTTTTCAAATTTTATCTTGGTGTAATAACAGAAATACTTAGATTGGAGAGACATTTATTTATATTTGGTGGTCTAAACACTCGGTAATAGGTCTCAATCTGCTTGGTAATAGCCCTCTCTTCAAAGTACAGCCTAAGTATAACAGTTATGACCTTTTTCCAAAGCCCTCTAAGCATTATTTTTAAATAAACATACATTAAACCCTTCTCTCATACAGCTGTTAAAGTTCTTTGATTTAAACTGTTAAGGTTCTTGAGTTTCATTAGCTATGCTTCTTTCTCCAAATAACCCCTCTGAGTAAGAATACTTCATTCCATTTCTCTGACTTGTAGACCTCACCCATGGTCACAGAGTCAACTACACTCCCTTTGCCTAATCCCCAATTTCCTCCAGTCTGACACCTACACCTGGAAATCTCACTGCCTCTTTAAAAGGAGTCTTGAGATTTCTTTTTCTGAGCAGTTACATTCTTCTTCCTTACCCATTTCACTGCAAAAAAAATAAATCATACCCATTTAAGTAGAAAATCTTTTGTTTTAATGATCCAACTTTGTAAACACCCACTAATGAAAAATCCATAGAATGTGATAGTGAGAAAAACCCTGGAGATAAGGGTTTAAAATTTGGAGGAAAATGATTTGTATTGACAGAGTTCTTGTATATAAGGGGATACTTAGAAGTCAATATTTAAACTGCTGTATAGATTCTGAATAGATAGAAAAAAATGAAAAGTTTTGTCATTCAATATGTCCGGCCATCTATATGCAGGGGACTGTCTCTGTTATTAATTACGTAAATGAAATAACCTCTCCCTGCGAAAGAGCCTTCTTTTCTTCAGCAAAACATCATTATCTCCTGAGAAGTAAACAAAAGTCAGTGTTCAGAAATCAGCTTCATCTCAGAAAGAAGTCATGGAGCATTAGGAGAATCCGACTTTTTCTAATCTTGCAGCTAGAGAACTGAGAAGCCCTAAAACAAAGGCAGAGTTTTTAGGGGATGGAAACACTTCTCCCCTTTCATGCTGAAAGGCTATTGTTCAGTGTGATCGGAATTCCAGTCCACTCTGGTATTGGAAACTATTTCTTGGTCCTAGACAATGGAGTCCTCAATCACTCACATCCCTCTATTTCTATATTTTCTGTGATAGTCATGAACAGAAAGATCCACCCAACAGCTCAGAACAACACTGTGATAATATCAGAGGGGCTGGTTATAATGAGATCATTTCAATGCATTTTTGCACTTTCCACGGAAAAATTGTATCAAATAACAAAATACAAATCAGAAGTCATTGCTCCAAAGAGTGGCATGAAACAATTTTTCAACCCTACTTTTGGAATTAAAAAAAAAAAGTTCAGGGTAATTACCAGGTTTGGTGGGTGTCCCTTCTGGGGTGAGAGGAATTTTAGGTTTCAAAGAAATAAATTGTGTTTTACTGGGAGCTGGAAAAGTAAAGAAAATAATCAACAAATCAATATTTAAGCATTTCAGTGTCTAAAACCACAAAAGGAAAACCTATACTTTAAATGGAATGAACCCATCATCTTGGAAGGTTTTTGGAAATATTCCATTTGAAAGACTATTTCACAGACCAGCATTTAATGGAAAAACAGTGATAAATTTTCATCTGGTTTGGAAAAAAACATTTCAAGAATATATTTGAACTGACAGAAACAGCATTGCTATAAATAGCCACAGTAACTACACAAAAAAAATTATTCTATTGCATTATTTTAAAAAAAATCAATATAATCATCTTGTACCCTTACTTCACATTTCTCAGCCACATCCAAATCTTTAGGCATGTTTTAAAATGAATAATCACTGGTAGGTAAAATGCCATGGTCTGCGGTATAAAGAAATTCTACTAACATCATAATAGAATACTGTTCCTCCAAAGGAAGTCTGAGGTTGAACTTGAGGGCCTCCCTCAAAAAAAGTGGAGGACTGTGTTTAAGACTCCGCTTCACATACAATGGTGGATGGAAGAGGAGGCGGCCATGGTGGTTTGCCAGCGTTCCAAGGAACGGGATGATAGCTGGATGCGGAGTTCACATGTACTGACTGTGGGGCCACCTACCGAAAACCATGAAAGCCACCAAGCTGCTGTAATTTATGAGATTCTCAATATTGTTAAAATGAATCAATTAGAACAGAGACTGAGACATTACACAAAAGCTAAAGCACTGGATTTTCATGGTCAAATGAAGTAACGCATCTACCAAGGACATATCATTACCCAGCGTTGTCCATGTAGGTTCAGGGCTTTTAGGAATTTTAGGTGTAATTGTTCCAGGACTTGTGGTTCTTTCTGGTGATGGAAAGGAAAAAAAAAATTAAGATATCCTAGAGACAATAAAAAGCTATCATGCCAAGAAGAACTAAATGACCCTTTCGAAATCCTGTCATATTTAGCTGTCAGGGTTTACAAATGCAGTGAGTATAAGTTTTGGCAAATAATTTATAAGTTCAGTCATAGTAGTAAAGGCTATAAAAAACTGTATTTATCCTACCATGGAATAAGCAAAACTTGATTTGTTGAGCATGATTCTGAGTGTACTATTTGACAATGAAAAATATTACTTCCAGAGAAGCTAGCTGTCCCATGCAAATTCTGTGCCATAATGTATGTTTATGTTGTTCCCTCTGCCTTCTAATTTGTCTGAACCCTACACATATTTTGAGACTTACATCCTCAACTCTTTTTTTCTCTGAGCTTCCATACAAGTATTATAGTCTCATAAGAAGATTGTATAGTTTTATGTTGATCTCATTCTTTATGCCATAAGATCTTTCTGAGATTATAAGCAATTGGACAGAGGGAGTCATGGTCTCTCCTGTTAGCCACTGCCCCTGTTCGAAGCTGAAAACATAGCAGGCACCCAAAACAAGGACTGTCAACCTAATAAACACCTAAATATACACACATACCAAGGAAATGAATTTCACTATATATCTTACTCTCTAGCACTGTGACATTAGGACTTGTTTCTGGGTTTATACCAAAATTCACACGCAAGAACATCACTGACATAATTTTCAATAAAGTCTTCTTGAAAAATTGACTTCTGTTATTTTGAATTATTCATCTTCAGTAATTTTCAAATTTTGTAAAGAAAATTTGACCTATAGAATCATATAACCTCTTCCTATGATAAGGAGATGGACATTCTCTACTTGGATTTAAATACCCTGAGAGGTTAAAGAGGCAGTTATTTACCAGGTTTGGTTCTTGGTGGTTTGGGCCTGATGCGTCGTTTAGGTGTAGAAGGGATAGATGTAGTTTGCTGGGCAGCTGAAAGAAGATTTAATATAGCTTTGATAAGAAATATTTTTCAGGGGCCAATCAGGTTATAACTGTAAATTTGTAAACTTCTTGAATACAAGAACTACTTTTTATTTCTTTGTATCCCCAAAATGCCCAGCACTGTGCTTTATACACAGTAGATGCTCAATAAATGTGTGTGGGGCCAAAATGAATTGTCTATATAAAAACTGAAGGTACATTGTTGAGCTACAAGTACTGGGAAGTGGGCACTCTTAAGGGATTTAAGAACACAAGGTAGAATTAAGAATGCAAAAGATAATTTACTGAACAACTGGGGAGAAGCACAAATATGTGGAATTTGAGAATGGAACTTCCGAACTGCTTTAATTCTGTAGCTCATGACTAGCCTCTGCAGGAGTTAATGGACTTCATTATTCAAATAATTTTCTATTAGAGAATATAGGCTGTGTTAGTTCTTTTACCCATATTTCCTCATTGCAGAACCTACTTGGTGCTCTTTATATTTAGACGACTTTGAGAAAAATACTCTGACCAGGTGGTATCTAATTGTGCTAAAGAGAAGGGACTATATCCCAAAATAATTATCGTCTGTAATTCCATTGCAATTTTCTGGTGAGCAAAGTTGAAAGGATTACAGAAAGAAAATATCTCTTTAAATATATGGACACCAAGATTATGGGAATTCTTTGAGAATTATCCCAAGGCAAAGTTTGACAGATAACCCAGTTCTTGGAAGAATTTCATGGTAGAGAATGAAGGGAAATGTTTACTATTGAAAATATTCTGGAGGTCCAACAACACTTTCTCTGTTCTTTCAAAGTACACAACCATAAAAATGTCATTAGTTACCAGATGTTGTAGGTGGCATTGCAGGACTGGTAAAGATTTCCAGTTTTTGAGGGACAAATGGTGTTTCACTTGGAGCTGAAAACACAAACACCCCACCCACCAAGTAATTCCAGTTACAATGAGGTATTTTAGGAGTTTTAACATGCTTTTAGATGGTATTACAAAGCACATGCTACACGTACATGATTAAGTATGAAAAATGCATGTAGTCTTAAAAGCTGGTGGATGAAATCATGATTTAAAGAAGAAAAAAAGGTCAGAATGACAACTGTTCAGTGGCTGACTCCAGGCAGGCTCAGTGCATGGAAGAGAGATGATACAGGCCACAAACACATGAATGAAATGAGATGATATGGATGACGAAGAGGTCCATGCAGTTTTCAAAGCTTTTCATTCCTTTAAAGATGGAAAAAATGATCATCTATTACAGTTCAAAAGAGAGAGAGAGAGAATGCCCAAAATGGAACGTAAGTTGCCTGCATTACAGCAAAAAAAAAAAAAAAAAAAAATACATTCAGAAGTAAGAACAAAATAAATGATTAGATGTGATGGAATGAAATGGTCATTTGGAAGAATGGCATTCACATGGATTTTCTTTTGATGGAAAATAAAGTAGGGTTTTTCTGTTAAAAACATTACCCAGTGTTGCCCTTGGCTGTTCAAGAGTTCTAGAAGTTTTAGGTGGGACAGAGTCCAGAAATGGATCACTTGTTGCTGTTGGAATAAATGTCAACATTTATAAAAGCAGAAGGCCCCAAGAATAAAACACAAATTCATGAGTAATAAATTATGCCTCAGATGGGGAAAAGTATCATGAAGACTTGAAGGAGAGGTGACCAACATTTTTAAACTAGTGATTCATTAGGAGCTGAAGATGAACTCACTTTTCAAAACATACATACTTTAAACATTAAAAACCATGATAAAAACAATGTTGCATATATTTAACTTGTTTTCAACTGGTTTTTCTGGTTTCTCACTTTTGTTTCTTAACTACTAGCCAAACCCACTGTTAGCATTCTATTTCATTTTTTCCCCTTATTTTCTGCTGCTATTTAAAATTATTTGCCTTTATCAGGGCACAAATAATGCCAAGATAAGGATAAATATACAAAAAATATAAGATATATATGTCTAGCAGAGACCAGTCATATTTTTTTTAAAGATTTTATTTACTTACTTACTTGAGAGAGCAAGAATGAGAGAGAGAGAGAGAGCACATGGAGGGGGGAGGGTCAGAGGGAGAAGCAGACTCCCCGCTGAGCAGGGAGCCTGATGTGGGACCCGATCCCAGGACTCCAGGATCATGACCTGAGCCGAAGGCAGTCGCTTAACCAATTGAGCCACCCAGGTGCCCGAGACCAGTCATATTTACTCTGAATCTCTCACGGTACCTAGTTTAGTAGGTGCTTAATAAATTCTTGCCAAAAGGAACTATTAGATTGAGTTAAACTCATTTGTAGAAGGATCAGTGAGTGAATGTTAAAGATTAGACCCAACTGGACTTCAGTAGACAAATGAATGACATGATTGCTCTAGGGCAGGATTTTTCACCTCAGTACCACTGCCATTTAGGGATGGATAATTCCTTGTTGGGTAGGGGGAGAGGGCCTGTCCTGTATATTTGCAGGGGTTTGGCAGTATCCCTGGTCTCTACCCACTTGATGTCATTACCACCTTCCCCAGTTGTGACAATCGAAAATGTCTCTAGGCATTGAGACATTTGAGAACCACTGCTCTACAGAAAACTCTCTAAGAACCTAAAACCTTCTTCGAATGCTATTGATAATAGAGCAATAGGCCATTACATGACTTTGGCTCAGTGGCAACCAAATCTATCTGCATCTCGCACATGTGGCAGAGATTATTACTGATGGATATAAAGAAATAACCACTCAACAGAGAAATGGGTGGAATTCATCTCCCTGACACAGACAACCATTTCCCTCCCGCAGAGCTCTAAAGGCTGTGCTTTCTCACTCTGCAAAGATCAAAGCGAGAAGTAGGTGCAGTGCTGTCAGAATTATCTGGCATCCAAAGAAAGCCTTGAGAAGCTGGATGTACCTGTGTGGGGTTCTGACATTTCAGGCTCATCTGATGTCGCAGGGCTTGAGAAAACATCGTAAGCGGCTTTTAAAAAGAAAAGGTAAAACAAAAGAGAAGATGTTAATTTTGATTAATTTTAAAAGGTTTCATGACATAATTTAATGCTAGTTACAAGAGAATCTTGTGTAGGTGCCTAGTGAATGTCGGCTCTGGGCTACTGGTCTTGTCACTAACGCGTGAGCAATCACTAAGACTTGCCTCCAGTCTTTTTCTCCTGAACTAAAGCTTTTTCTACAGTGAGCTGGACACTGGCCTCGAGGGTGATGTGCACATAGTGCTATATATTTACAATGAAGTGGTTCCAGCTCTAAATCAAAGAGCTTCGAAGACTATAAACATATATGAGTCAGACGCAGTTTGAGGAGAGATTTCCAAAGAAGGAAAGAGTGGTCGCACTGAAGCTTTTTGCACAGAGTCTACTGCTTAGTCTTCCTACCTGGTAAAAAGTTACCACCGTGGAATCTGATGTTTGGACCGCACTTTTCAGTTTGCACAGCACTTTCTCACCTATTGGCTTATTTAACCCTCTCAACATCCCTGAGAAATAGGTGAGGTAGACATCCTCCCCATTTTCCAGATAATGGGGTATTATCTCCGTTTTCTAGGCAACAAAGTTGAGATTCACAGCGGTGAAGACAGTTGCCAGTGGTCCCACACTGGGATTGTCAAGTTCAGCGTATTTTCCATCCCATTAACAGGGCCAGGAAGAGCCGAGTTAAGACCAGTGCTCTCCTCTTGCACCACAGCTCCTGCCTCTTTACCTAGAAGCAGCTTTCTTTTCTATATTCCCTGTAGCCCTTTTACAGACTAGGTGGATTTCAGGATCAATTTCATATACTACCTAAAATAAAGAAAGCAGGGCAACCTTAAAAATAACGGTTGATTTCAACACAGGGATACATTTCATGTCCATGTAAGAGTTGAATCTGTAAGCAAGAACAGCATCAAAATAAAAATGTTCTGTTTTCCGCACAAAGAGCGGTCACTACGGTAATGGGAGGTGTAGACAAGGCATTGTTATGAGGTAGATGTTACTTTCCATACCCATTCAAAATGGCTGTACAGAAATAAACTAAAAAGGCAGGAATTCACAGGAAAATTTACTTAGCAATTACTTGTAGTCCAGTGACACTGTCGTGATTTTGAGCCCGTGCTAGGTGAAGGTGGAAGAAAGAGAATATCGCACCGCGAGACACAGAGAGGCAGTTCATAGTGCACCACACACGAAAGAAGCAGGAAATAGATTTCAATTCCCATGAAGGGGAATCTACTGCTTTGCAAAATCTTCAAAAACAGAAAGAACATCATGAGTCATGCAAATGTTCTAAGAGTAGATCCATTACATTGTGATGCAAAGTTTTCTTGAGCCTTGCTACAATTTTAAAGGATCAGATAAGAATGCTTAACTTTTTTTTTTTTTAAGATTTTATTTATTTGAGAGAGAGGACATGAGCCGGGCAGGGCGGGGGGGGGGGGGGGGGGTGCTGTTGCAGAGGGAGAGGGAGAAGCAGGCTCTCCAGGACCCCAGGACTGTGACCTCAGCCAAAGGCAGACGCTTAACCAACTGAGTCACCCAGGCGCCCCAGTGACTGACCTTTTAAAGTACAAAAATGCTGACAGTTGTTGATCTGAGGCTTGTGTTAAGCCAACTTCAAGTCATGGATGTTGCAGAGTCAGCTCTATCTGATTCTAAACAAGTTAGGAAAACTTTACCAACTTGTATTTAAACTTCTCATACCAGAAATTATAAAATGTTTGACTTTTATTTATATCGCTGTTTGCTTTTGAAAAATGCCACAACTGTCTCTTACCCTAAGTCCCACATTTCCCTTTTATCTAGTAATGTTGAACCATCTTTCCTAGATTCTGTACTTTTTGTCCCAAGAGATATTTATTTACCCTCTTTCTACTTTTATTCTGGAGGTTCCAAGCTAGGCTGCCTTCTTCCCTCATGTTATTCCTAGAAGGCATATACTGGAGAAAGAAGCCCTCCTTGCATCATCCAATGGCCACTGTGGCTCATGTCAGGGACCTCTAACTTCCAAACATTTTCTCAAATATACTTAAGATTAGGGGCACCTGGGGGCTCGGTCATTAAGCGTCTACCTTCGGCTTGGGTGACGATCCCAGGGTCCTGGGATGGAGCCCCGCCTCAGGTTCCCTACTCGGCAGGAGGCCTGCTTCTCCCTCTCCCGCTCCCCTGCTTGTGTTCCCTCTCTCATTGTCTGTCTAATAAATAAATCTTTAAAAAAAAAAAAAGATTAAAATAACACATCTGCCAGGAGGCTTGGTCCCTGCTATTTCTGTTTCTGGAGTTTCTGAGAGTTGAGTGAGTTAAGAACAAGAGGGCTAACAACTCACAAACCCCTCTTGTTAGCAGTTTTATGTTGTTTGGGCAGCTTTGAGAGACACCCCACCACCTTGCTTGGCTCATAGGTTAAACATGCTTTTTTGACTTTGAAGTAATAGATGTTGGAGGAAAAAAGAGTGTCAGAAATGGACTTCTCTAAAAATCAACAGCTCTTGATTTCTTTACAAAATTCCAGAGTATTTCTATACCAGAGTAAAATGTGTGAAATGGTTAGACATCCCTGGCTTTTTAAAAGGCTACTCCAGCTATGAAAGTGATAGCTAAGAGTTTAGAGCAAACCCTTATATTTGTTAGACACTCTACATGCTATGATGCATTATTGTTTAGAGGCAAACATCTTCTATCACCAATGTTTACTTCAGTGGATGAAATGCTCCCATGTGACGTTAAGCACATTCTCTAATCTTGCATTCACAGAACATAAATGGGACCAAAAGTTGCAGAACCAATCTAATGTAAGTAAAGTAGGTAGTTCAATTCAAAGGTTAGAAAAAGCAATTATTAACTTTCTTTCAAAAAACAGTAATGACTAATAACCAAGTTTTACTTTTGTATTTTTCAGAAAAAGTATTAGTATGAAATAAGGCATACTACCATTTGCTCATTTGCTCACAACTTCCTAAAACCACATTGTTAGAGTACATGTTGTTGGCTGTATATTTCTAGTTTGTAAAAACTGATTAGATGCAAATTCCATCATAAAAATGCTCTGGTATTGCTCTGGAAACATATGATGGCACACAGATAAGGCATTTCCAATTACCAAGAATTTATCAACTTATTTTCGTCAAATTCCATGAATATTGGTAACCATGTGAAAGACTTTCCTTTTTAAACAAATTCTTAGATGAACAATCTCATTAGGACAGAAATTGCATCAGTCATGCTCATTAAACACCCCAAGCTTTATTTTACCCCAGAGTCTGGTACATGGTAGAAACACGATAAAATTAATAAAAATAATTATTTTATTAATTAATAGAATTAATAGAGTTGATCTGCAAGATGGCCATTATAGTGAACAAATAACAGTGGGTTTGACAGCTGGGTAGTTTATGCTCTTAGGACAAATGGAAAATAAATGAATAGGTCCCTTTAATTATCTTACGATACACATATGTATGCACACAGATCTCTTCCTCCGCTACACAATTAATCACCTGCCACATGCTTATGTGGCCATCCCCTGCCATGGAAATAGAATCCTAAAAACATATATGAAGGAGCAATGGGAAAATACCACAGGACTATCAATAAATAGGTAGATGAGAAAAGCATTTATGAACACCACACACAGAGTTCTCAGTACCACTGAAATAAATAAATAATGCTTTCTTCAGTTCGTGGAAAAATAAAATACCTCTCTGGTTGGCCTTGAAATTTGTGAAAACAGTGCCTACAAGAAAATGCTCCTGAAGCAAAACCAAAGGCTGAGGCTGTAAATCTCAAAGTGAATCTGTAAACCATCTGCTGCCCTTGAATCCTATTTTCCGACTCTCAAAGCATCAACAACACAACTCATCCCTACTTCTTCTCCTCTCTAGGGCTTCATCCAGTTGGGTGGGCCAGATCTGCACTCATCAACACCTCACAAGGAGGCAGTAAGATCCAGATGCAGATAGAGTTCAATCTCTTTTCAACCACTCCGAGCAAACCACCTGTGGCCACAACTTTCCAACCAGTATACCACTCCTCGGGTGTGCTGGTCATTCAGCTTTCAGCTCTTTAAATGATGTAGAGAGCTTATGTGCATATTGTAATTTACTGAAGATCTACAAAGTACTGAAAATAATTAGTGGATTCCCAAAGTGGATTCGAATGAGGAGACTGAGGCGGACCGTTCTCAGTTCAGACTCCCTTGTTAAGGGCAAGCCTCTAAAGAGAACTGTTTATCGTTCAAGGGGAAGGAATTATGTCAGAAGAAGGAGTCTTCTTAGTAATAAGTCACAGTGCATTTGGAGGGAAAAATCGGTTATTCTGGACACACTGGGGAAAGAACAGGCAGGAGAGTTTTCTAAGGATGAAAGTAAACATGTCGAATCATCTTGGGTTATAAAAAGAAACCATTTTCTTTGCTTGAATTGGACTTTAAATCTTCCTGGGACTAAGTGATGGTCTTTTTAAGGGGATGATCAAGGAAGTCAAGGAGGCTTAACACCAATGACATTATGAAACCAGAAACAAAATGCTGATTTCCATCCCCCCCCCCGCCATGATATAAAGGGAGTTAGAAATCATGCATGTGCCCCAGCTATGGGATGATATAGACGCAGCATTTATGCTGCTTCTCCCTCCTCTGATGTCCATGGAAAAACACAGCCCATTGGTCACGCATCATTTTACTTCCTGAGCCTAGAAAGGGTCTCAGAGTTTATAGAATGATTAAGGCTGCCACTCTAACTCCACAGTGTGGCTGTGTGATACATTCGTGCCATGGGGTGAATAGGACATCAGACCATTCCATGGGGGGCAGGGTCTCTTTAAATAACAATGCACATACCCTTTCCATTCTTCATAAAAAAATGTTTAAATAAGTCAAATGAAGACCCAAGAATCATTTGATACACTCATATATATGTGAGCTTAGTCTTTTTATTTTCTCTCTTCCTTCTTTCTTCCTTCCTTTCTTTTTAGTAATTTGTTGTTATACTATATATTATAAATAATATATTATTTCCATTTTATAGGTGGGGAGACTGGGGCTCTAAGAGGTTAAATCACTTGTCTACATCACATAACTGCTAAATAGTTGAGTTGGTTATTAGCCCAGCTTTGTCTCACTCTATAGTTCACAGATTAGTGATCACATTTGCAATAAGATTGAACTTCAGAAACTGGCCAGCCTTTCTCATAGACCACTTAATATTTCTTAAAAATCTAGAAAGTACCTGACCCTAATAACATTTAATTAACTGTTGGGAAGCTGTTCAACAAAAAATTTCAAAGCAAGCTGTATGATATTGTTTCACTCTAGGAGTGGTTTGTTAGAGAGAAGCTTAGGAAAGAAATGAATGCGGATCTAGTTTTTGCTCCTCTGCCCATTCACGGGCAAGCAACTTACTTATCTCCTTAAAAGAAAATGATAGCTCTCTTTACTTCCAGGGACTTCTGGAGGATCAATATGATGGCATATATACAACCCTTTGAATCTCTTAATAGAAAAAAAATACAAATTTGTCCAAATACAAAACTGTATTATTCCGGTAAAGAGGTAATCCAACCAGTACATGTACATGCATGCAAATGCAGAATTCTTTGTGGGGAGTGGAAGGTACTGAGAGCTCTTCCAGAACTCACTCTATAGTAACACAGAAATCAGTCAACTGGCTACTTACCAATAGAACTTAAGACCAATTCTATTGCATCATCAGAAAAATGTACTTTTCTTAACGATTGTTAAAAGCACTTAAGTATTTCTAAAATGTGGGCAACTTTCTTTTAATATAGAACTTATTTTAGGAAGTATGGGGTCTTTGTCTGGTTTTGGGATCAAGGTAATGGTGGCCTCATAAAACGAGTTTGGAAGTTTTCCTTCCATTTCTATTTTTTGGAACAGTTTCAAAAGAATAGATATTAGTTCCTCTTTAAATGTTTGGTAGAATTCCCCTGGGAAGCCATCTGGCCCTGGGCTTTTGTTTGTTGGGAGATTTTTGATTACTGCTTCAGTTTCCTTAGTGGTTATAGGTCTACTCAGGTTTTCTATTTCTTCCTGGTTCAGTTTTGGTAGTTTATACATCTCTAGGAATGCAGCCATTTCTTCCAGATTATCTAATTTGCTGGCATATAGTTGCTCATAATATGTTCTTATAATTGTATTTCTTTGGTGTTAGTTGTAATCTCTCCTCTTTCATTTATGATTTTATTTATTTGGGTCATTTCTCTTTTCTTTTTGATAAGTCTGGCCAGGGGTTTATCAATCTTGTTAATTCTTTCAAAGAACCAGTTCCTAGTTTCATTGATCTGTTCTACTGTTCTTTTGGTTTCTATTTCATTGATATCTGCTCTGATCTTTATTATTTCTCTTCTCCTGCTGGGTTTAGCCTTTATTTGATGTTCTTTCAGAAAAAGACCTCATCAAAAAGGAGAATTACAGACCAATATCCTTGATGAACATGGATGCAAAAATTCTCACCAAAATACTAGCCAATAAGATCCAACAGTACATTAAAAGGATTATTCACCATGACCAAGTGGGATTTATCTCTGGGCTGCAAGGTTGGTTCAACATCCACAAATCAATGTGATACAATACATTAATAAAAGAAAGAACAAGAACCATATGATCCTCTCAATAGATGCAGAAAAAGCATTTGACAAAGTACAGCATCCTTTCTTGATCAAAACTCTTCAGAGTATAGGGATAGAGGGTACATACCGCAATATCATAAAAGCCATCTATGAAAAACCTACAGCGAATATCATTCTCAATGGGGAAAAACTGAGAGCTTTCCTCCTAATATCAGGAACATGGCAGGGATGTCCACTATCACCACTGCTATTCAACATAGTATTAGAAGTCCTAGCCACAGCAATCAGACAATAAAAAGAAATAAAAGGCATCCAAATCAGCAAAGAAGTCAAACTCTCACTCTTTGCAGATGATATGATACTTTATGTGGAAAACCCAGAAGACTCCACCCCAAAACTGCTAGAACTCATACAGGAATTCAGTAAAGTGGCAGGATATAAAATCAATGCCCAGAAATCAGTGGCATTCCTATACACCAACAACAAGACAGGAGAGAGAGCAATTAAGGAGTCGATCCCATTTACAATTGCACCCAAAACCATAAGATACCTAGGAATAAATGTAACCAAAGAGGCAAAGAACCTGTACTCAGAAAACTATAAAATACTCATGAAAGAAATTGAGGAAGACACAAAGAAACGTTCCATGCTCATGGATTGAAAGAACAAATATTGTGAAGATGTCAATGCTACCTAGAACAATCCACACACTTAATGCAATCCCTATCAAAATATCATCCACTTTTTTCAAAGAAATGGAACAAATAATCCTAAAATTTGTATGGAACCAGAAGAGACCCCAAATAGCCAGAGGAATATTGAAAAAGAAAAGCAAAGCTGGTGGCATCACAATTCCAGACTTCAAGCTCTATTACAAAGCTGTAATCATCAAGACAGTATGGTACTGGCACAAAAACCGACACATAGATCAATGGAACAGAATAGAGAGCCCAGAAATGGACCCTCAACTCTATGGTCAACTAATCTTCGACAAAGCAGGAAAGAATGTCCAATGGAAAAAAGGCAGTCTCTTCCACAAATGGTGTTGGGAAAATTGGACAGCCACAGGTAGAAGAAGGAAACTGGACCATTTCCTTACACCACACACAAAAATAGACTCCAAATGGTTGAAAGACCTCAATGTGAGACAGGAGTCCATCAAAATCCTAAAGGAGAACACAGGCAGCAACCTCTTTGACCTCAGCTGTAGCAACTTCTTCCTAGAAACATCGCCAAGGGCAAAAATGAACTATTGGCACTTCATCAAGATCAAAAGCTTTTGCACAGCAAAAGAAACAGTCAACAAAAGACAACCTACAAAATGGGAGAAGATATTTGCAAATGACATATCAGATAAAGGGCTAGTATCCAAAATGTATAAAGAATTTATCAAACTCAACACCCAAAGAACAAATAATCCAATCAAGAAATAGGCAGAAGACATGAACAGACATTTTTCCAAAGAAGACATCCAAATGGCCAACAGACACATGAAAAAGTGCACAACATAGCTTGGCATCAGGGAAATCCAAATCAAATCCTCAATGAGATACCACCTCACACCAGCCAGAATGGCTAAAATTAACAAGTCAGGAAATGACAGATGTTGGCAGGGATGTGGAGAAAGGGGAACCCTCCTATACTGTTGGTGGGACTGCAAGCTGGTGCAGCCACTCTGCAAAACAGTATGAAGGTTCCTCAAAAAGTTGAAAATAGAGCTACCATATGATCCAGCAATTGCACTACTGGGTATTTACCCCAAAGATACATATGGAGGGATCCGAAGGGATACGTGCACCCCTATGTTTATAGCAGCAATGTCCACCATAGCCAAACTATGGAAAGAGCCAAGATGTCCTTCAACAGATGAATGGGTAAAGAAAATGTGGTTATATATATACAATGGAATATTATTCAGCCATCAAAAGGAATGAGATCTTGCCATTTGCAACAATGTGGATGGAACTGGAGGGTATTATGCTGAGCGAAATAAGTCAATCAGAGAAAGACATGTATCATATGATCTCACTGATATGAGGAATTCTTAACCTCAGGAAAAAAAACTGAGGATTGCTGGAGTGGTGGGGAGTTGGAGGGATGAGGTGGCTGGGTGATAGACATTGGGGAGGGTATGTGCTATCATGAGTGCTGTGAATTGTGTGAGACTGTTGAATCACAGACCTGTACCTCTGAAACAAGTAATACATTATATGTAAAAAAAAAAAAAAAAAAAAAAGATAGCAGGAAGGGAAAAATGAAGGGGGGGTGGAAATCGGAGGGGGAGACAAACCATGAGAGACTATGGACTCTGAGAAACAAACTGAGGGTTCTAGAGGGGAGGGGGTGGGGGGATGGGTTAGCCTGGTGATGGGTATTAAGGAGGGCACGTACTGCATAGAGCACTGGGTGTTATATGCAAACAATGAATCATGGAACACTACATCAAAAACTAATGATGTAATGTATGATGATTAACATAACATAAAATAAAATAAAATAAAATAAAAAAAAGAAGAAGTGTATATATATATTCCAGGGGCACTTGGGTGGCTCTGTTGGTTAAGTGTCCGACTCTTCATTTTGGCTCAGGTCATGATCTCAGGGTTGTGGGATCCACACTCAGCACGGAATCTGCTTATCCCTCTTCTTCTGCTCCTCCCCCCACTCATGCTCAATCTCTCTCTCTCTCAAATAAACAAAATCTTTTTAAAAAATCTTTAAAGTAGTATATATTCTGGTATATAATTATAGAGCAGATTTTTATGATCTCCTTTCTAAACTTTAAGAAAAATTTGATTTGCTAAGGGAATAAAAAAATCAATCGATCCTACTTAAACATACTTTAGAGAAGGCTTAATACAAAATATAATATCAAATAATGAGATCACAAAATGCAGCACTAATGAAAGATTAGGGCAAGTAGGCTAAAAGTGGGGAAGAGTATTTTTGATGGCTACACTTCTCAGATTTTCTGGGATATTCCAAATTCCAAATACCCTGTCCCACTCTTTCATCAACTGTTGAGATGACCTAGGGATTTCAATAATCAGCATGCAAGTTAGAATTTCCATATAGCTTTTTATAACCCAAAGTAACACAGACATCTTTTTGAGAGCATGAATTCTGATGATTTGATACAAAATATGAAGTAAATGTGGAAAACACAAATCCAGCAGTGCTGAAGCAAAATGAGTTTTACAAGAGGTATTGATAAATCGCACTTAATGGTTGACAAAGAAAAGCAGTCCCTGGCATCCAGGAGCTGGCCTGGCATCCACAGCTAGGTTGTGGTGTTCTCCTGCTGAGCATTAACAATTTGAAAGAACACCAACATCAGACAAGACCACTTAGTGACCAAGATGGATCAAGACAAAAACAATACCATTCTGTAATTGTGTGGAACACAAATGCATGAACACAAAAATTACTGTCCCCACATTCTGGCTAATATGAATTTACCAATCACAACTTTGCTTCACTCTGTTCTTCTTCACTTCTAGTTAAGAATTACGATATTCAGTTATAGAATTACTCCTACTTTCTGGGAGCAGCCATTCCAGAGCAAAGCACCACTTCCTTGGACCCTCCCCAGAATCACCTAAAACAGGGCCACATCCCACAATAAGTCCTCTCCAGCACCCTTTTACCAAGAGATCCCACAGTTTCTCATGCTCTGCATTCTCTCTTGTTGCAATAAGTAAATACTAACTTTGTTCAAAAACAGGTGTGGTTCTAGAGGTCTTTGGCTGAAGGGAATTGATATAATAAGTCTAGATACACTGTATCCCAACAGAGAAAACAAAATGTGTTCATTTTGTTCATTCATACCAGCTAAATATATCATTTCTTCAAAGGATACAACAACTAAAAATGGGACCAATAGTTTTATGGAACAGCTTTCCAGACTATCTCTACCTCTCTCTCTTCTTAATTTCTAAAAACAGTTGCATTAGGAAACCATGGTAAGTGGAAAGTAAAATAATCATACACACTAAAACTAGGAAATAGAAACTTAGTCCATGTATAAATTCACACAAAATCAATCACAAGAAACAGGAAAGGCTGAAATGAATGAAAGGATGGCATGAACATATCAATTTATCAAACCACAGTATATAGGATAAGTTTTAATTTGAAATTTAACAAGTAAGAAGAGGCCACAGAACACTTATGTAAGAGATAGAAGCATTGTGTGTATTAGTAGAAACAAGAGATACTTAATCACCCACTTTGAGAAACTAATCTTATATTGACTTGAGGCCTCTCATCCTATAATTGACCACATTTGATGATTCTTACCTACACCATGTGAACTATTATAGACTAAAGTAGTGCTTCTCAAACTTTACTGTTCATAGCAATTACCTGGAAATCTTGTTTAAAAAGCAGATCCTGATTCAATAGATTTGGAGTAGAGCCCAAGATTCTGCCTTTTTAACAAGTTCCCCAGGGATACCAATGCTTCTGGTCTAAGGGATCATACTTAGTAGCAGAAGTATAAAATTTAAATGTTTGTGAAGGAAGGCTAGGAAGTTTCTAGGGCCAATGTTCATGCCTGAAATCATTACCTCCTGAACTGTTACAGCCCATAACAAGCCCCAATGCTTCATCCTGAGGGGGTTGGCAGTCAATAGTTGCAAGTTCTCTGGAAGCCTAAGTTTGCTCCGGCAGTAGTGAGGTAACTGAATAATGCAAGTGCTTCCTGCTGTATGAGCCACTATTCATACTCCATCAGAGCAAGACAAGAATATTCCTTTTCTGGAATTGGAGGCAAAAGGAACCTTCCCTTTATGAAGATCTTTAATCTCCTCCAACTTTGTCTCTTTGTAACCCTACAGTCCTCACTTCCCAACATATTCTCACTCCCCAAAGCTTGGTTCAACTCAGCCATTAACATTTCATAAATGGTTTCCTTGAGGTTTTGGTCAGTTCACTCTTGAATAATCATAGACATCAAAAAACTATAGGCTGCTCAGGGGAAACCTAGCTGACCCTATGCCCCCAAGGTTAATAACCCAAAAGCTAAGAGATGAAAGGGACCTAAGAGTTCATCTAGTTTAGTTTGGAGAGCTGTAACCCTCACGAATGATATGGGAGTCAGGCCAGGCACGCCACAGTGCAGCAGATAAGCCATCACACAGGTCCACAGACGAGTTGTTGCCCTGTAATCACATCCCACGCTGTGCCTGTGGGATGGCTCAGTATGAAACTCTACCCCAAACCCAGATTTTACATTCAGGTGACCTGGAATGCTGAAGATATTTTTGCACCCACATTAAGTAATTGCATTTGGGTTTCAGGGTCAGTGACTAGGGGAATGGAGCCTTAGAAAGACCCAATTTGAGACTTCTCTGGATTGGTTGACAACCACAGCCAACTTTCAAGTGTTTTCCCACTTGAGAGGAGAGACTCTAATAGACATGCTTACTTCATGGGGTGCCACCCTTTTATCTTTTGCTGAGATCTGAGCCCATCACATGTAACAGAGAAAGAAAAATTTGACTAAAATCTGAAGGCACATTCTCACTCTTTCTCAAACCAGTTCTCTGCTGGAATCCATTCTGGGGAATACCACCAAATGTCAGTGTTCTTAACTTCATTACATGAACTTCCAACCACATTACATACTACATAATTTTTATTCAAAACATCACAACTAGAAGTTCACAAAAATTAAAATGCAAACAAGTAAAACAAAAGTCATAGAAGTAATCACCCGAAGTGGTTTCTGAGGTTTTCTTATAATTCTCACATGCTGATCATTCTTTTTAGTTGTCTGCTAGACAGCAAAGATGTATAAAAGAGGGCTTTTTAAGTAAGGAAATAGGTTTCAGGGGAAGTTGTCTCCCTCATCAGTTTTAGTGGTGGAACATGGAATTCTCAGGAGAAAAAAAGCCAATTGCCACAGTTTACAAAAGAACAAACTAAGACCCAGGACAGTAGAGAAAAAGAGCTCAAATATATTGTTAATGGGAAAGCCAGAACTAGAATGAAGGTCCATTATTAATGCCAGGACCTGTGGTCTTTCCTCTGTATCACAATATGCTTACAGATTTTAGGATTTAGCAATAACTTGCACATAGTGAGCTCTCAAATGTTCACTGAATATTTTTGTTGGAGAAAAATCAAATATCTATCTACAAGGGAGACATTAAGCTGATACCGCTAAGTCAGACACATGGTATGTTATTTTTGTTGCTGTTCTCAATGTCATAAAAGAGGTCTCTAGAAAACCCATGAAACAATTCACAGTTTATCTTCTAGCCACACTTCCAATTATCTATCCAGACATTAAAACACAGATTTTTGAAACAAATACAAAACCATTTTGCTTTTGCATTGAGAAAAACATGATATTCCCCTAAGTATCAAGAATGGATTATAGCTTAACCATTTACTACAATTATTTTGATAATCAACTAGGGAAACTATAAAAATAAAAACAAGTTATTCAATACTGTTGGTCCAATCTATTTTTAAAAAAGAATGAAATTACCAGTTTGAGGTGGGAGAAGTTTGGAATCTTCAGATGTTTTACTTGTAGGCACAATCCATGGCTTTTCACTCGAAGCTACAGCAAAAAGAAATGGAATTCATTGAAGGTTTTTGTTTTGTTTTTTGCTCTGTTTTGCTTTTTTGAAGAAAAGGACAGAAATAGGTTGCCGGTATGGTTAAATGGCTACCAGAAGCTTGCAATAAAAAAGCACATGCTAATCCAATCCAAAGTCATTTTATATCAAGAAATCAATATGCATCTATCCAGAGAGCATTTGATTAGTGATCAGAACGAGACCAGATTTTGGGGGTGCCTGGGTGGTGAAGTCGGTTAAGTGCCTAACTCCTGGTTTCGGTTGAGGCCTGATTTCTTTTAAAAAAAGAGAAACCAGAGTTCAGTGTCATACTTCCAACATTTTTCAGGATAAACCCCAAACCTGTATAAAATTAACATACTTATGATTGTTACATAAGTATAAAAATCAAATAGGTTTTTTCTGTTTGTTTTTAAATCAACCCCTTGTTTGGCTGAAGTTAATGGAATTCATCAGTTCATTGAGGTTTGCTAAGATAGGGTCCAGTAAGCGTTTCCTACAGAATTAAGCCATCACCCCTGCTATCTTAACGCCAGCTTTAAGGTGTTACTATTACCCAGAGTGCCCTCAGGCTTCTCAAAGGGAAAGGGTGTGTTTGCCTGAGGAAATTCTGGAAGCCTTTTTGGAGCTGTAATGAAACACATAACAAATGTTATAACCTGAGGTACAAGTAACGGAAAAGATTTTTCAAAATCTCAAGCTTGCAAAAACAAAAAACAAACACAAAAAGGCAAATTACTTATGTCAAGTAAGGTATTGTTAGTAGTATTTCTTACTCTTGTGGTTTTGACGCTGGATACTATAATAAACTTCTTTTTCTATTTTTTATAATCAAGCTACTAAATTTGAAGAATTTGGATTGTTCTTTTCACCCTTACTACTTTCCTAATTTCTTTAGTCATGTGTATGTGTGCCCTTACATATATTTTCTTTGAACTTAAATCAAGCACCAAACACATCTGAACTAAAAAATGTCCATCTAATGGAAAATAGAATTTCAGTAATTACATACCATTATACTTAAGCTCCCACTCCAACAATTTTTGATATTGCACTCAAATTCTAATAAACAGTCTGCCAAAATAACATAGACATATCTTCTCCATCTGGAGAAACAACTGAGTAAAAAGATATTTAGGAAAAGTATAGAAAATAGTTTATTCAGTGACACAATGATTTTGAATAAAAAGAATCAAATATAATATCAAAATACAATCACCAAAAAGAAAACCCCCCAAAAGATTTGTGTTAAGGACTCTTTAGGATTCTAAATTATAAAATATTTAAAAACAGTTAAGGCCTTAGTGTTGGGGAGCTTATTGTTCTATAAACCATGTGTCCCTTCTTTCCTATAAGGAGATCAATTTGAATGAATTAGCCTAAGGATTTCTTTAAAGCATGCATAAAATTTCCAAGGTAATAACACACTGTAATGTTTAATAATTTTTACCTAGAGTGCTCAGTGGCAATTCAAACCTAGGTATTAGAATAGTTTGCAGGGTTTCCGGGGTCCTTTCGCTGAGAACTAAAATAAAGAAGAATTCGGTCAGCAACTCCCCAAGGCAGGATTTGACATTGTGGCTCACACTTAATCATGGGAAGCATGCTCATAACACAGTGTGCACAGGGTAGCTGATGCCTTCATGGAAGTAGCTGGCTTCCCCGGGGAAAAGCTTCACATAGCTGTTAAAATGTGAAGGTATAGTTTCAAAGTGCGTGATGTGGCATGGAGGATCAACATCACGAGTACACAACAAAACGCATGCTACTTTTTTTTTTTTTCAACAGAAGACAACAAAGCAAGACTCTTTTGGGCCAAGATGCAGTTAACTTGCATGACATGAAATTCTTATTAAAAAGCAGGATACTTTGGGGTATTCTCCTCAAGTTCAGTGCACACAAGACTTGGGAAGCCTACTGCAATAAACAGAAAGCACAAACACAGTCCAGACTTCCAGGTTTCCCCCACCCCTCCAAGATTTGTGGGTTAAAAGGCTGGCATTCTGAGTTTTTTCTATACATCCCAAGAGACTAGTAAAAGCTGTGCGTAGTCAGCATCTAGCATCCCGGCTGCCTAGAATATCAGTCACCAGGATCAAGGCCTGTTGTTAACTCTGTAATGGAATTGGTCCAAGAAATAGGAAAGTTAACGACTGCTAGTAAAGGGGGGAAATAAAAGGTAGGGGGGAACTAAGGCATTGGGGTTACTTTTTGTTTCTATGAGCATTGGGAGTTATTTAAGAAAAAAGAAAAAGAATTACCCAGTGTTTTTTCTGAAAATTCTAATGCGCTAGACACAGTGGGTTTCGTGGTCCTTGGCACTGACTCAGCAGTCACTGGAAGGTAAAAAAAGACAACTTTACAAATTCAGGTACAAATAATGAAGGAACCAAAGATCATAAGGTGTTTCTGTTGCCCTTTAGAATTAGGAACTGACGCTTAAATTGACCAATTCTTTTCAAGTTAATTCAGGACTCCCTGGCTTGCCCCAGATGCCTGAGCCGACACTTCCTCCAACCCTTCCTCGATGAGCTTGGTCCACTTCCCATGTGTTCCAAAAAGCACAGTGAGCTGATCTTGGTGAGAAAGCCCTTATTAATCATAATTTTTTCCTTGCCTGCCTTTTTCTTCCTTATTATCTCCAGGACTCAGCACAATGTCTGAGGTATAGTAAGCAAGCATATGACAAATATTAAATGAACTAATAAATGGGCAGATAAAATAATGACCCAAGGCAAAAAGGTTTATTTAGAATGATTTACATAAAAGATTTCTCTCTTCCAAACTGCAGTCAACATACAAAGCTTGGAACTGGATTGTAATTATGGTAAGGACTCAAATGCTCAGCTGTGAGACACAAACACAACACTGAATAATAAGGCATGGAGTTTGCCTAAGTGTTTCTGTATAGGAAAATTCTGAAGAAGCTTTGGCAGAGAATGAAGAGATCTGTAGACTCTCCCGTCAGATGCTGTGCCAAGAGAGGAAAGTATAAACGGGAAAAATGGGTAGGATCTTTGGGGCAGAAAATAACTTGGAATCTACTGGATCATGCCTATGCTTTTCTTGGTATTGACAAATTATACTGAAATTAGAAAAATTACCTAGGAATTTTATTTGAATAAAGTATTCCAGTATCTTAGTTTGTTCCTTTGTCCCAACACCCATGAAGGTGGGGGATGGAAGGTCCATCTCCCATGTAGGTAGGAGCCTATATGTCTTACTCTGTCAGAAATATTCCTACTTGAATAGGTTTCTTGAAATCAAGTTATTTTATTTCCCTGCCAATCTTTAGCTCTTCTGGACTGGCTATGAATCCAAGAGTTTAGTGCAAGGTAAATATCACTGATATTTCAATTTGTGGAAATTTTGTGGATTACAAAATTCACTTTAGATTGGAGATATTTTGCTAAATGAAGATTTGGGGAAATTCTTGCCAGATGTTTGTTTTACTGGGTTCTGGATGAGGTGGTACTGCTCTGGCAAAAACTCTGTTGTTCATAGGGTAATATGTCCCCGGTAGGCAGGACTTAGGCAGTTCATTCAGACAAGAAATCCTGAATGTTTGTTAGTAAAGGCTAATAAACTATGGGGAAAATGTATCCCGCAACTATTCTTTAAAGGATTTTCAACAAACTATTATATATTTCTTTGTACTAGGATTATTAATCTTCCATAGAACAATTAATTCTAATTGTTCTAAATGATTCTAGGGGACTTTCATAGTTATCAAGCTGTGGATTTGGGAGGGAATATTGGCATTTTGCTAAAATGACCACTTGTGAAAGAAATGAAAAATGAGCTCATATCTTCATATAAAAGGAAAGCACATAAACCATAGTATTATATTTTAGTATAAAAATATCTCAGAATGTTGAGATGACAACTTTCACTTAGCATGAAAAATACAGCTTTTCCATATTACACATCAGGTCATATGAGTCCATAGTTCTTCTGCATTAGCTGTTTTTCTGAATGTTAAATTAAGGATCTACAATGTCTTATTGTTTGTGCTTATGATGAAAATTAATCTCCTAGTGGCCCTTCACTGAAAACAAGTACAAACTCATCAATCATTTACCATTTCAAAAAATATTTATTCTCTCGAAGTTAACGACATATGGATCTCATTACCTGTTACGGGTTGTGCTGGGATTTTTTCTACCTCTGGTGTTTTAGATTCAGCAGGTAATGCCAACGTTTCATTCTTAGCTAAAAAGTCAGAGAACAAACAATTCACCTTACTTCTTCATAACACAGTGCCCAAATATAATTCATTCAAACATCATCAAGTAACAGATTATTTCAAGAAATCTATTTTGCTCTTAATTCTTCCCACCAGGCAGTCAACAAATTTATTGTGCATTTCCACCAGGGATTCTTCAGAATTCCATCTCATGAACCCTAGGTAATTCTTTAAGATTTAAATTGGCATTGGAATGAAGAAAAAAGTCACAACTCAATACTTGGAAAACTCTCAAATCATTCTCACTCATAAATAAGAGTTTCTGGAAAGCAGAGGTTGTATTGCAAATATTCCCTAGAATTTTGTATTCAAGTGCTCCTAATTAAAAATAACAACAACAATGCATAGAGATTTTTCCATTATTATACACAGTAAAAAAAAAAAAAACAAACAATAGGTTATGACAGTGAACCTTTAGAAAAACAAATAACTCACATAGGAAACTAAGATACTTAAAAACATTTGTGGCCAAAAAATAGCAACAGCTATTCATTTGAGCCACACATTAACACTGATCTTTTCTTTTGGTCTCTGTGTGAATTCGGCATAGTGAATGAAATTGATTTTTTTCCATATTTTTTAACCTCTTCAGAAAACTACTTAGGAAACTTTCTTCTAAAATTTAGGTATTCTTTTCAAAGAAAGTACATTCCTATACTGGAAATCCCCAATGATTAAGATATTTCCCATTTCAAAAACACACTCAGGATGAACTTGGTTCAGCTAGTTAGCCACTTGTAATATTTTGAAAGTCTAGGGGCATGAAAGAATTCATTCATCTTTAAGATACCCTGATCATGTCAACTTGAAATAATTATAATCAGATGGGATTTTTTTAGAGTCCTAGAACTATACGGGACTTCTTGGGTTTCTCAACTTTGGCACTAGGGACATTTTGGGCTGGATTTTTTTTTTTGTTTTTTTGTTAGGTTGGAGGTCGGGGGACTTTCCTGTGTACTACAGAACACTTAGCAGGATTTCTGGTCTTTATCCACAGGATTCCATTAGCACTTCCACAGCTGTGACAACCAAAAATGTCTCCAGATACTGTCGCATATCCCCCCGGGGACAAAGCTGCCCTCTGCTGAGATTAGATCAATATCTAATCAATTCTCTCAAAGTTCTTAAAGGATGAACATCTTTTAACTTCCTTCTGTAGTTCACATCACTGTTGTAAAGACCATTTTCTTATCAGTTAACATGGGCTACAAAATATTTATTTACTTCTGAAGGATGTAAAGACAACTATAAAGTCATCCCTTTCACAATGATAATAGAAGCAAATCAGTTTTCCGTCTGTTTATGGAAGTCTACAATAGATTCTTCCATAGAGCTAATTATTTTCAAGAGTGTTTTAAGATGCTAGACACAGGTGTCAGAAGTGCTACTGTGCTTGCCATATCTAATGGTCAAGTGCGTGTTTTGGATTCATGTGTACATGATGTTGCACAGCATTTTTACACAACAGAAATGTTAAATACCAGTGTTCAAATTAATTTAGCAGGGCATAAAGAGAAGGGACTCTCTGAAATAACTACACAGCAGTCCAGTAGAAATTTATGGTAACTTCCATTCTTAAAATTTCTAAATTTAATCAACATTTTTCTGTTGCAGTCACAGCTTTAGTTTAGAACCACTGTGATTGTTAGCATAGGAAAAAAGACATGTAGATTACAGATTTTTATGAACTCTGGGCTTCTTATTTTCAAGGTGTACCATGAGAAACTTTTTTTTTTTTTAAGTGTGAGATTATAAAGTTTTTCTTTAGTGCTCTTTTCTTTTTCAGGGTCCTCTTCTCCCTCAAGACACCCTTGCTAATCCTCTCCTTCCTGTGTAATAGCCTACATTCTCAGTGGTTTCCTCTGCTGACTAGGACTGTTTATTTATTTTAACATACAGATCCTATACTTTCAAACAATGCTCTGAATTACTTTGCTTTAGCTCCTTATATTAAAAACATGCCCTCAGCTGGCAATCACATTAACCTAAAATTAGGCTGTTAATGGGGGGGGGGGAAACGGTAAACCACCTTCCCAAGAGACATTTGTATTCTTCACACATCACTAATTCCTTACAAAGGCATACTGTATTTCTAAACATGGCATTTCAGATGTCAGAAAAAACGGTAGACAGGGAAGATAATTTGCTTGAGAGCACCTTTATGTCTCTTACCAACCCACGAGCACTCACCTACACTATCTATGGACAACTGCAGTCTTGGCAAGAGCAGAGTAAAATGTCACCAGAACATGGCCTAAAACCCAGGAAATTTCCTTTCCTCTTGGATTCTTCTGTACCTTTTTTCAACACAGTTGTTTCCTTTCATTTTTGGCAGGCTAAGTCTTGGCTTTGGCCAACCCTTTGTATGCCCCAGGGAGGGGTGTAATACTAGCTTTCTTGTTTATTTCTTTCATTATTCACACCATGTGTTCTTAGAACAAAAGCTATTAATTTCTTGATGTCCCATGATGGGCCCCACTGGAATGAGGATATTATTTTTAGGATTCGCCCCCTCAAAAAAATAGTACTTTTCTGAATTGCGGTGTTAACTTCAGGAAAGTTTATTTCTCCCTTGCTAGTATAAAGAACTATTAAAGCAGTATCTCGGGGCCCCTGGGTGGCTTAGTTGTTAAGCGGCTGCCTTCGGCTCAGGTCATGGTCCCAGGGTCCTGGGATCGAGCCCCGCATCGGGCTCCCTGCTCTGCGGGGGAGCCTGTTTCTCCCTCTACAAACCCCCCCCCCCCCGCTTGTATTCCCTCTCTCGCTGTCTCTCTCTCTCTGTCAAATAAATAAATAAAATCTTAAAAAAAAAGCAGTATCTCCATTAAAAACAGTAAACTTAAAATGTAATTTTGAAATACAGTCTGCCAAGGTGGTATATTTGATGGATTTGCTGGGCATTTTCAAAGATACTAGCTATCAAGCTCTTCAATGCATAAGAAATTTGTCACGTGTTGAATTTAAGATAGTGTTTCGTCAAAAAAGATACTTACTGTTTGCATACAACTTTTCTTTATTGAAATCACACTCAATCCTGAAAGCTTTTAGTGAATCATATCAGAAAGATAAAAGCAAAAACAAAACAAATGCACTGTTTTATTCTCTAAAGAAAACAAAGATTGAATGGGTATTAAGATAGTGTGGAGAACTTTGCAAAAACCAAAAAGTTTAGGAAATATCACTCAAGACTAAAGAACAAAACATGCTTCAGTTCAAAACTGACAGTAGTGGTCTGGGGAAAACTGCTCATTTTCAACCTCCTTCACAAATTCTGTATTTTGTAGTTTCGCTGGATGGATTAGGGATCACATCAGTAAGAGAATGGCCAGTTCCTTTTATTTCCCTCCTTCCAAACAAGGTTTACCCAAGGGCAGGGGGAGGCACATAGGCTCTGGGCAGAGAAGAGGTGAGCACAAGAAAAGGGAGCACTGGATTCCAAACAGGTTCGGTGAGGAAAGTTAATTTGGAAGGTTCCTGGATTTTAGCACAGCATTTAGATGTTGCAGGGTTTAGTCACAGTTTTATAGCTAAAAAAGAGGTGATCGAGTCTGATGTACAAATTAAAGAAATGATGTCTACAGTCACTTGTCTACATTCTCGGAGGAACTCACTCTGGGACTAAGAGGTATGAATATTTCATAATAAAAATGGAAGGATGCACAAAATCACAAAGACTGGCAAATATTTGCACATCTTAATAAAATGATGTGTAAGTTCTGAGAATTTTTCTACAATTGGTGGGACTGTTAAGTCTATCCATTAAGTGCTCTTCTACTTGCTTAAGGTTTTGTTCCTCTTTCTTCCAGTAAATTCTCAAATTAACAGCTAAAGAGAACTTAAGAGTTCACATTTTGAAACTGCTCCAATCTGATTGCCAAGGAGTGAGTCACAACAAGTGTACTCCTTAATCCCTATCACCCATGTAACCCATCCCCCCCCCCACCCACATCTCGTAACCATCAAACAAGCAAACAGGTAGGAGAAATTAAGTCTGATGTCCCGGTATGGGCAGGTCCTGTGCCTGTGTAACTCACCTGTACAGTACCAGCGACTTGCAGTTATGCCAGAGAGTAACACTTGGTAATTACATGTTGACTGAATGTTGCCACATAGGGGCCCAGGGGTCCATTTCTGCACCCACACAAGGTGAACATTCATTTATGTAAGTGTGAAAGTTCTTTGCTAGTGCCTAATTCGGAGAAAACATTCTGCAGTTTTTAGTTTTGTTCAATTTCTACCACATCATGCCATCTCCTTCCATATTTATCAATAGCTCAAGACTATCTCCGGAGACTGTGGAGGGGTGGTTCTCAAAGTAGGGTGCCCAGGCAAGTGGCTTCAGTATCTCCTGGGTGCTAGTTAAAAAGGCAAATTCTCAGGTCCCTCACCTCATCTACTGAATCAGGAACTCTGCGGGTGGGTCCAGCAGTCTGGGCTCACAAGCCCACCAGGCTTCTCATGCTCCATCAAGCTGGAGATGCTGTGCTATACAGAGGGTCCTGACTGATATGATACTCAAATGCAGCAACTAATTTATCCCAGTGAGCACTGCAATTTTTCCCTGGGCTCCTTTTAAAGGGTTTTGTTGGGATTGTCTCCCCATAAATTGTTATGTTTTTAAAACACTGAAATTATATCAAGTTCTTTCTACAAGTAGGAGGCAGTATCAATCTCAAGTAAATAATAATTCTAACACATCTGACCTCTACATCAGCTCTCACTGAAAACATCTCATGGCCCCTCGACAGTATAACAATTTTCTAACAATCACTCTATTTGAAAATTTTACCTAAATAAATGTATGTATCTTGGATAATTTGATAAATGTTCACTTTTTAAAATAAATATATGTTTTATATAATATATAATAACTATTTACCTATAGAATGTAATTTATATAAATACTTCCAACTCTCCAATCTCTCTGGCCCTCACTGCTTTTTTTCCAATTTTTTTTATCATGGTAAAATATACATAACATAAAATGTATGATCTTAATTAACCTTTTTAAGTATACATTTCAGTAATATTAAATACATTCATAATGTTGTGCAACCATCGCCACCATCCATCTCCAAAACTGTCATCTTATAAAAGTAAAATTATATCATTAAACCCTAACTCCCCATTTCCCTCCTCCCTCCAGTCCCTAGCAACCACCATTATACTTTTTGTGTATAAATTTGACGGCTTCAGGTACCTCACGTAAGTGGAATCATACAGTATTTGTCTTTTTGTGACTGGCTTATTTCACTCAGCTAATGTCCTCAAGGTTCATCCATCTTGTAGCATGTATCAGAATTTCCTTCCTTCTCAAGCCTGAATAATATCCTATTGCACATATAGACACATTTTGCTTACCCCTTCATTTCACTTTTACTTTTTAATTTTTTTAAACCAGAGTTTAAAAAATTTAAGTTTTTACTTAAATTCTGGTTAACATACAGTATAATATTAGTTTCAGATGTACAATATAGTGATTTAATACTCCACACATCACATGGTGCTAGTCACAACAAGTGTACTCCTTAATCCCTATCCACCCATGTAACCCATCCCTCTCACCCACCTCTGGTAACCATTAGTTTGTTCTCTATAGTTAAGAGTCTGTTTCTTGGTTTGCCTCTCTCTCTCTCTCTTTTCCCCCTTTGCTCATGTGTGCTGTTTCTTAAATTCCACATCTGAGTGAAATCATACTATCTTTCTCTTAGTTCACTTAGCTCCATCCATGTTGCTGCAAATGGCAAGATTTCATTCTTTTTTATAGCCAAGGAATGTTTCATTGTGTACGGCTATCACATCTTTATCCATTCATCAGTTGATGGACACTTGGGCTGTTTCCATAATTTGGTTATTGTAGATAATGCTGCTATCAACATTGGGGTGCCTACCCATTCATTTGTTGATGGACACATGAGTTGCTTCCATGCTTTAGCTACTGTGAATAATGCTAGTGTGAACACAGATGTCCAAATACCTCTTTGATAACTTTTTTCCAGTTCTTCTGGTTATATACACAGAAGTGGAATTGCTGGATCATGTCATAGTTCTATGCTTGAGTTTTTGAGGAATGGTCATACTGTTTGCCTCGGCAGGTGTACCATTTTCATTTCCATCAACAGTGCACATGCCTGTCCCTTATTTTTTACTTTGAGATGTCCAAACAGCTGATATGCTAGATTCCTCGGGGATCCTAGGATTATCAGTGCTAGTACTCAGTCACCACAAAGTTCAAATATGGAACACTCCTGCTTACCTAACTGTGTCTTGATTGCATCCGAAATCTCAAGCATAATGGACGTAGGAAGTTTCACAGTGGTTTCATTAAGGCCTGGAATAATAAGATGGACTGCAAGGAAATAGAATAGAGTAAGAGAAAGAAAATGCATCATGACATAAAATAAACTTCAGAGCATCAGATAATAGAAACTATGAAATTTTGCACGTATTTGGCTTCATCAATTTTAACTCAAACCTAAAGTTTTGGCAAAAAGTGTGATCATACTTTAAACAGATTTTTTTTTTTTTAACGTTCAGAACTGAACTACAAAATCCTCTGGCTTTTAATCCATAGAATCAAAAATAGTAAAATGGCTGTTTAACATATATATTGAACAAAATACATTATTAATAATTTTTAAAAGAGCAGTTCAATACAACAAGGACTCCCTCCTAACTGCAACAACACTATGGGGCAAGTAGGATGGGTGCCATCTTTCCTACTAGGCGTGGGCTAGAGTTGTTTCTCTAACACACACTCCTAGAGGTAATACCTCTTGGCTCCTAGCCTGGCATGGACACAAGCCAGAATGCTCAGTACTGAAAGGAAATGAACCAACATCAATTTAATAGACCTGCTAACAGTGTAAAATTCCATTAAGGGCCCTATTATCAAAAAATAGCCTAACGTGCTTACTGTAAGTATAGATACCAAGATCCACTCACCTAATATTGTTCCTCCAAAAGGAGTCTTATCTGGGGATTTAGTTGAAGCCCTGTGAGTAACATTCTGAATCACTGTTGAAATACAAAAGGAAACAGTGTGTTGGAAGAAAATAGGAAGCAGCAAATAGCTGTAATGTGAAGACTTCTGCGCTGAGGAAGCCCTAATATAACTTTTTAATTAATATAAAAAGTAACTCTCTGGGCTGGTACATAGCCAAGGAAAGGACTGGGAGGCACATCTCACCTTCACACTTAACACCTTTAAGTAACGAAAGGTTATTACTTTATGATAAGGTGTTCCATTCAAATGAGCTGAAAATTTCCTTCCTAATCTCCATTCCCTGCAGCCTTCCCAAGCTAAAGAAATAGCACAAAGCGAGGCAATTACTACAGTAAATTTTAAAAAGTGAAAATGTATATTCTCAAAGCAAAGAATCTGGATTATTCTAATACTGACACTGTTTTGAGAATACACTTGAGGCATTATGTTTTCTTAAAATGAATAATTACTTTAGGTGTCTAATCTCTTCTACCAAGAAACTTTCTGGAAATAATGGAGTCATTTTAATAACTTAAAAAACAAAGTCAAAACAAAAACAACTGGATACTGAGATAAGACATTATAATTCTTGAAAACTGTATGTCTTTACCTAAAAGGAGCACTAAATCATAGTTTTTTATTTCACTAATCCAAATATCCTCTTAATGTTTTTCTTCATGTATGCCAACTTAATCCTGAACAGAGCCACACATATTCATATGGCTTTTTAAAATTTAGTACTTATTGTAGTTGCTTTGTACAAAAAGTTCTATTTTGGTAAAACACAACCAGTGTGACTTGCCAAGACTTGGCCTATTGGTACATGAGCCAAAATAATCTATTAACTTCTAATATGCTAGACCATACTGATTTCTTCACACTTTTGCTTTAAAACAATCAGAAAAATTGAGAAAAAAAAGCATTGTTTAATTATCTCAGTGAAAAGTGTATGAAAAATAATTCTAAACTGTTAACTGTACTGGAATTAAAATAAAAAAAATAGTTCTAAACATACATCCAGAGCAGACTCGTACAAATTACCTTGTTTGATGATGGTTATTGGGATTAGCTTCCTTGGGACATACGCTGGCTGAAAAGAGAAGAGAGTCAGTTTTTTAGTTAGTTTTAACTTAAAAAAGAAAAAAAAAAAGCAAAGAACTGGAAGTAGCCCTGTGTTATTACAGTTGCTGGAAAGACCTTTAGTGCATATATCTACCTCTATTTTATTGGACTCATTTGGTTTTCCCCATAAATGTCCAAAGGCTTGAAAGAAGCAGTTTCTGCAGAACTCCCATTATTTTAGTTAACCTTGAAACTGCAATGAAAGGAACTAAATCATGTGGATTGACTACTAGTTGATTTATCACTTCATTTGAGATGTGACCCAACCAAATTCTGTCTTTACATTTCCTCTCAAAAAGATGCTAAGCTACATATTATCTTTTAAAACTGATCAGCATCCATGGTTTGAGTATACCCAGCTGCAGCCACAGATCACCCGCTCAGACAACAGATCTGCCGCTAGATAACCCGACTACCATCAACTCCTGAGACCAAGCAGCTCCTTGCCCAAGAAGGCAGAGCTGGGACTCAGATCCAGACATTTCTACCTCCAAATCCCATACTCTAAACCATTCTGCACATATTTATGCACAAAGGACCTCAAACCAGAAAGGCATCCTAGGGCACTATGCATTCTCCCTTCTCCCAAATTGCCTCAGACATCCCACAGGAAGGTTTGATGTCATGGAGTGGCTTGAACTAGGGACAGGTTTAGTGTTAACTTTAAAGTGGAGTCATGACTGGAGGGAACTGTGAGCCAAGGACAAGACAGCTCAGAGAGAGAGACATAGGAACAAAATAAGGGAAGCAAATATATAAGGAGAAATTAGACTGCGTTAAAGAGGGGGGCATGACATTGATTTGTTGATGCCTGATTGAACCTGTATCCATGATAAAGGAACCTCGTGAACCAGATCTGTTAATAACCCAGGATGTGCTGGCTGAGATACTTACCACATGGGTGTTTAGAGTTGTGAGCAACAGAGACTTGTTAACATGCTCCCATTTTAGTGAATAACGTGCCCATAATAAAGAAGGGCCACAATACCAACCTTACTGTTGGCTATTTGTCTTCTTGTATTAAGGTCCTTATGTTTAAAAAACCACAAAAAACAGAAGTTTACTATTATCAGGTTTTTAAAACTATTTATAGCTATAGACTCAGTGCTATAGACTGAATGCATATGTCCCCCCAAAATTTATATGTTAAAACTGAACTCCCAAGAGTGATGGTATTTATAGGTTGGGCTTTTGAGAAATGACTAAGTCCTGAGGGGTCCACCCTCTGAAGGAGATTAGTGCTCTTATAAAAGAGGCCCCAGAGAGACCCCTCCACCTTTCCACCCCGTGAGGACACAGCAAGAAGAGGGCTGTCTGTGAACCAGGAAGCAGGCTCTCACCCGGACACCAAGTCTGCCAGCACCTTGATCTTGGACTGCCCAGGCTCCAGAACTGTGACAAATAAATGTTTGTTGTTTAAGCCACTCAGTCTATGGTATTTTGTTCCAGCGGCCCTAATGGACTAACACACCCAGTAATTTCCTCCATAACAATCTAGCCCAACCTAATCGAATCCTAAACTAAGGAATTAATCAAAGATAAACACCCTTATATATAAATTATTACCACTATGCAAAACAACTACATCATCCAAAAGCAGAGCTTTTATTAAATAAACTGTTTCAAATTTTTGACATCTATTTAACAAAGTGGAAAATATGCATAATATAAATACAAAGATTACAATTATATGCACACTATAACCTAATTTTATAACAAGTATGTATACACAAATTATCAGAAATAGATCATAGGTTTTCTTTAACAGTGATTATTTCTTATAAACAGATTAATTTTTTAGACTTTTCTATATTTCCTGATTCCTTACAAGCATGAATTACATTTTAATTAGGAAAAGCTTTTTTGATCAACAGTCTGTTCAGTTACTACACATGCTTGTGTACTGCATAGCTTATATGCTATTGGAAAATAGGAGAATACATAAGTATAATTTATACCCATTTTTCCCAGGCAAAGGGGGAGGGAATAGTAGAAATAGTATAACCTTCAGTGGGAGAGAAAAAAAAAAAAATCTCAGCTTTGATGTCACCCTGGCAGCAGGATCTCTTTCAGCTTCATCATAAGAAAATTCAACAGGAGCCCTTGTACACAGGATGCTTTCCCAGAAAGGCTCTGCCTCAGGTGTCTACCTCACTCCTACCCGTCCTGCTCTAGCCAGAGTCGCCAGCACATGGCCTTTATCATTTGAGAATTTTAAATACCAGCTGTGCCAACCTCCAGCCACATGGGAGCCACATTATCTTTCCAGGTACTAGTAACCATTTTTGTTACAGCTGTTGCTACAGTTCCAAAGACTTTTGAATGGCTTGTTCTCTATCCCTAGGAGTCCTGCCATTTAGTGCACATTTTGCAGAATGGGAAGTTTTTCAGACACATCACAGTTTAGCAGAAACACCTGCATGTTGCTGTGTTGATTGCTTTGGAATTTCATTATTTTAATTTTTAGTTCCTTTACTGTGATGATTTGTTTTAAACAATTTTTGACAAGGACAAATGGATAATAGTCCACTCTTCACATGAACGGCACGAAGTTTCTCTTTGAACTCTAACTTGAGTATCTAACAATGTTCTATTAAGATGATGACAAGACTATATGTACGGTGTGTGCTGCCAAAAAACAAGGAAATAATTTAGCTGCAGAATCCAATTCTTTCTAGACCCATAATTACACTCTTGCCTAATCTGCAATCCAAAGATGCATCAAGACTGGACTCCTAAGCAAGTAGCTGCCTCTCTGTAAGTAGGGTTTTTAGGAGCATCAGGAAAATAGTCCTGCCTAAAATGTCTATGCTGAAGGCTCTAAATTGCCAATAAGAAGTTGACACTGTGAATCCTTTCCCTATGTCTTCTTATAAAAGTGTAGGGAAATGTCTGTTACTGGGATCCACTGAGAAATGAAATACTGTGATAATTTCCAAGTTAACACTGTTTAACCAATTGCAACCCAATTTTAATCAAACAGTTCCATGTACGGTGTTTTTTAAAAAGGTACCAGTAACCCTTCCTCGTCGTCCCAGTTTTGCTCCTAGGCCATGTCCCTGCCGGCTCTATTTTCTGTGGAACTCTTGCTCACCTTCCATTCCTGTTGCAAGCTTTCATCACCACTTCCTTCCACAACTCTTGTCCTCCCTTCATTTAGTAACTATTATCTATGTGTTTACTGTATGCCAGGAAGAAAGTGTTATTTCCCTCCTGCCCCAGAAGAAATGTGGTATTTTATTTTCCCGACTTTTAAGATATCCTGTTCCTTAAGAACCTAGGTTGTACTATATCCTGAGCTGGGGGACTAGTTAAGGGAATTCACTTCTACCATTTTTCCAGGGACGTTGTGGCTGAGTATCCAGTGGGGAGATTCTATGGGGAGAGGATGCTGATATGGTAAACAGCAATGAACTGATGACCAATTCAGCTGATTTTAGTCCTGGTTAGGGAAAGCCTATGCTTATCTAGAAATAACCAGAACAGTAGTAGCCATAGAGGACGAGGGACTTTCTATTCACTCTGCATTATATTTACTTCCTCCTGATATTATTTTTGAAAGTCAGCCTTAATACATGTAGTGTTGGGGCCCCTGGGTGGCTCAGTTGGTTAAGTGACTGCCTTCGGCTCAGGTCATGATCCCAGGGGCCTGGGATCGAGCCCCACATTGGGCTCCCTGCTCGGCGGGAAGCCTGCTTCTCCCTCTCCCACTCCCTCTGCTTGTGTTCCCTCTCTCGCTGTCTCTCTCTCTGTCAATTAAATAAATAAAATCTTAAAAAAAAAATACATGTAGTGTTAACACTACTTTTTGTAGGCTCTTCCTTACAGGCTTGTCTATTTGGTATTTTTGTGGTGTCAGAATGTTCACTATAGATTTAACTTTATTTTCAGGTCCTGAGATAAAAAAGCTGTCCATTTGGGGAGTGGCAAGGGTTGCTCAAAATCAGACTTCAGTGGTTCAAGAGCCAAACCACATGAGAAGAACTTGGGCCTGTCACACTGTGGTTTTAATTCATTTTTAAGATGTTCTAATGAAAGTTACAAAACATATTGATTTAATCCAGTGTCCTACTTGCAAAACTCTTCATATTTCTGGTCGTTTAGGGAAGAGTGAGACATACACCTTTGATAATATTATTGGCCTAGATATAAACTTTTCAAGTTTTTGTTTTAAGACAACAAGTGCTAAGAACAGAAGGATACCTGATATATTCATTGTACACAATCTTAAGGTATGGGTGGTGACCACATGGCATTGTTCCCTATTCACCTCACTCATCTGGTAACTGTTACACTTGAAAAATTGGCACCAGGGCCCCTGGGTGGCTCAGTCGGTTAAGCGACTGCCTTCGGCTCAGGTCATGATCCTGGAGTCCCAGGATCAAGTCCCGCATCGGGCTCCCTGCTCAGCAGGGAGTCTGCTTCTCCCTCTGACCCTCTTCCCTCTTGTGCTCTCTATCTCTCATTCTCTCTCTCTCAAATGAATAAATAAAATCTTAAAAAAAAATAAAAAATAAAAATTGGTACCACTTCTCTTTTTGCCAATAAGAGACATACTTTTAAAAAGATGGGTGGATCTCTGATGGAAAAAAATAAGATGGAAGGGTGAAAACAGATGTCATGTATTAGGGGAGCGCTCACTCCAAGGAGATTGGAATTAAATAATTAAACTTATATTTTAAAATCTCTGTTAAATGCTATGTACTTCAAAAATTGATTGTTTAGGGGTGCCTGGGTGGCTCAGTCAGTGAAGTGTCTGCCTTCGGCTCAGGTCATGGTCCCAGGGTCCGGGGATTCAGCCCCGCACTGGGCTCCCTGCTCGGCAGGGAGCCTGCTTCTCCCTCTCCCTCTGCTGCTCTCCCTGCTGGTGTGTTCCTCTCTCTCTCTCTCAAATAAATAAATAAACACAATCATTAAAAAATGATTGTTTAGCTAGTGAACTAGTAAGATAATTAAGTTTTTTTAGAAAAATAGACATAATGTATTAAAAGTAGGTCCTTTCACATGTATTAAAATTAGGTCCTTTCAGCCATTGTTCTTGATTGAATCAGTTTATATATATATATATAAATATATATATATATATATATATAAAGGGGAATTCACTTCTACCATTTTTATTATATCATATATATAAAATAAAACCCAATAGTAAACATTAGGTTTCACCTCCATAAAAAGAGTGTTCTAGATTCTCAACAAGAACGAAAGAGCAAAATTATGATAAATGTGTTTTTCCTTTCACAAGATCATGGATCTCAAGTAACGCAATTTATATAGAAGGAATCACCATTTTGTTTATGCACCTTTTCCCTATTTTTCTGGAGGTATAGGCAGGTAGGGGTGATACTGAAACTATTTAACAAGTGGTAGAACAAAGGCACCAACCGATCAGAAGAGATCTCTGCTATACGTTGCACACCCGGGCTTGCCAGCCCAACACATCCTTAGATACATGAATTACATATATAATGTAACCAGATGCTTAAGATGGGGCTTAACATCCGCTAAGTTTTTGCTGCATATAAGTTTTAGGTGTAAGCATGTACAGGTGAATGAAAGCATTTCTCAATGTATCTTTTGCTTAAAACTCTAAAAGTAAATTTATTTCATAACTCTTAAAATATTGCCTTCTCAAAGCAGTTTCAGAGGTGTCTGTCTGAATATTTGGACTGATATTGACTTTATTTGGATGAAAATATACCTCTAAAATATTTTCAGAATCAATTCTAAGTGGCCATGTCAGATGCTCAAAGGCTATCCCAAGTGGTTCCTTTTCAAATTTCCTGTGTTCCAGAGTTACCCAGGACCACAGATGGCTTTCCAGAAGGTGACAATGGAGAAAGTCTCAGAGAGAAGCCTTAAAATAGCTTTTCAGTTAATTTGGGTTTTCCTTTGGAAATAGCCAAGAGTTTCAAACCACAGCTTGTCACAGCTGGCTGGAGTTGGGGGTACTCCACCTCACAGCTTGAAGTGATAAAATATCTGGCTCTGGGTCACAGATGCAGGAAGTTTCTTCCTGGGCCTTCTCATCATGGCTATTTATGATATGAAAAAGAAATTAAATTCCTTGGGAGTAAACATCAACCATCCTTCCCCATTTTGCTGAGTAACTCACTAGATGAAATATTCTGCCACAAGACATTATTGGGATATGATTGCTGATTAAAAGGAATGAAAGAAATGACATCACTGAGTCACATGTAAAACACAGCAGGACAGCCAAGAGGGTGAGAGATAAGATACGGCTCCTAGGTAACCATTCACAACATGAGTGGGGATTGTTCTAGAAGAAAAATAAAGACCAACTCTATTCCCTGTGATTGGATTTAAGAGAGACAAAGCCAGAGGGACCTTAATAAGGAATGGCACAACTCAATACTTTAGTACTAGGCCAAACGGTTGTTTGCAAAAAAAAAAAAAAAAAAAAAATGCAGAACCAAATCAATATATAACCTTACTACCTGTAATATAGTGAAATAAAACTCATATAGAGTTTAATTATCACAAAATCAAACCACTTATAAAACTAAAAGCAAAATAGGGAAATATTTGCTCTCTGGATAGGGAAGGGCTTTCTAAAATAGAATGCAATTGAAAATGTGACAATGGAAAAGACAAATAATTTGATTAAGCAAATTTTAAGACTTGCCTATTTCAAAAATTCCCATAAACAAAATTGGTAACAAATGTGAGAATAATGTTCCTCGATGATATCACAAAGAGTTGATGTTCTTTAATCTATAGTCTTTAAACTATTTAATAAAACCCATGAGATTCCCAATAAAGAACTAAATTTTAGAACTAAACTATTCAATAAAACCCATAAGACTCCCAATAAAGAACTAAATTTAAGAACTAAAACTAAAGGTCATTAAATGGAAAAGACAAATGGCGAATAAACAAGTGAAGAAAGTACTGCCATTTTAGAAATCAGAGAAAGAGAGATTTAAAAACTATTTTACACTATTACATTAGCTGAAAATTTAGTGATGGAAATACAGAATGTTGATAACCAGGCTAATAATAAGGGTGATAATAGCAAGGTAACTCTGATACATTGATAGCAAGATTGTAAAGTGGCACAACCTTTCTAGAAAGAAATTTGATCATATGTATTAGGAAGTTTTCAAAATGTTGATGCCTCCTTTACCTGCTCAGGACATAATGGCCTTCACTTTATAATTGGCTATATGATTTAAGATGCAAATATCTCTGTGGTTGTTATAACAATGGCTTACATTTATAACAAGTAGTACATAACTCGGATGGGGCTTCCTGAGAAGAGATTTTGACAAGTGGAGGGAAAGAAAGAACAAGGGACTGAGTTTCTATAGTGAGAGAGAAGCGGGAGAGGTCTAGATAGGGGGGGTGGATTGTCAGGCACGTAAGATGTGCAGATATTTACTGCACTCGAGAGGCTAGGCACAGTAAAAAAAAAACAAAACCAAGCCAGTTGCTTCGTTGTTTTGGAAAAGGTTGGCTTTTTTTTTTTTTTTTAAGGTTGGCTTTTTTAAGTAGGAAGTGAGAGAAGAGAGGGAAGATGACCGAGATCAGAAATGAATAATACCAATGAAAACAGAGCATGTCCAAATTCACTCTGGAAATGGGTTATTCTAAAAAACAATCCACTGCAAAGATAATAAGCATCACCTCAAGACACCTGGAATATGGAAATACTTGAGTAACTACATTGATTATCTTTAGAGCTTTAAACATACTTTAGAGCTCTAAACATAGCAAATGCCTAAAGCATTAAGTACTTTACACAAAACCCCAGAGCCAGTTAATCCCATTTCAACACTTCCTAACAGACGGATTTCCTTATAAAAACAAAACAAAACAACAACAACAACAAAAACATAATGCAGACAAAATTGCTAAAAAACATTCCTGAGAAAAACCTGGTACCTACCACTGTGTGGACTTGGTCATAAGTGCTTTGGATTTTCCCATTTACTTTTTTACCTGACAGAAACAAGGAGAAAATAACATTATTTTCATTCTTTGTGTTCCTAAATTAATTCTTCCTACTCATTATGAAGAACTGTAACTCCTGTTCTAACTCTGGCACTGTTAATCATCTTATTTGTTTGCTATCATTTCAAACACTGATTCCAATGAAGTTTGAATGAAGGGATCACAGGAAGAGAGCTCAGGGCCCCCTGAAGTCTTTTTATGTTCACTTTTACTGGTCCAGGTTTCAATTCCAAACACCTGCACACATTACTGCTGTTTTCACTCAGTTGATGCTCACAGATCTGAGACTGATTTAAAATACTACAATGGCCAAAGAACTGTTATCAATAGAGGCATCAAATATCAGCTTATTTTTTGTTGTTGTTTAAAAAAACCATGCATTAATATAAAGGGTTCTGAAATACCAATACTCAAATTCTGTTCGCTTTTGTATTTTTTTTTTAAGTACTAGAGGATGGGAATTAACTCATCTCATATTTAAGAATTAAATAATTAAAAATTCGGTACTTAGGAAAATAAGAATTACAGAAAGCTCACTGAAGGAATTCCAGGTACTTACTGCCAACAACAGTCTTGTGATTGAAAATCTTACTCCAAATTCCACCTTCTCCATTGTCTTTCACTCCAAATTCATAAACTGTGTTGGGTTTTAGATTTTCCACAATTGTCTCAGTGGCCGGACAGAGTTGAAAAACCCATTTCTTTTCCTTATCCTTTTCTCTATAGCGAATTGTATAGTATCTGTTGAATAACCAAAATACAAAACTTGAAATTCACAGGGAGGTTCAGGCTATTTCAAGTTTCTTAATACACCACAGACTCCCATCTACTTCAAAGACTGTGTTTAATGCTGGCTTCTGTTTTTATTTTTTTAGAAATTGTAGAGAACATGAAAAAAATAGCTCAGTGTGTACTTACTTTAATTTCTAATTCCAAGTTGGAGAGCATGCAGCAGTGCACTTACAGACTTACAGAATTCAGACCTCTCAGTTCTATTATTCGCTACTTTGCAAAAGGAAAGTTGGAAAATGCTGGATGTTCATTTTTTTCCAATTATGCATAGAGCAGAGCATAGACATAATTTTGTAAGTGCATCATATTGTAGTTTTATAGCTGGATGGGCTTAAGCCTGGAACTGCATGGGTTTATTCCACGGAATGTCCACCAAGGTAGTATGGTTCAGTTTTGTAAAAGGGGGACCTGAAACTCTTAGGTTGTATCGAGGACTGCATTCTAAGGGTAACATTTTCTTATCATTATAAAAATAGAATCAAGACCAAAGCCAAGCTAAGGGTACAATGAAAAAAAATGAAGCAATGCAAATTCAAGATCATGGTTATGTATATGCCTAGGGCCTCGTAATATTCAGCCATATATATGGTAAAGTCATGATAAACCTCATCCCTTTTTTTGCGCTTGTATCACATGCAACGTTTTATATATATTATCTCATTTCATTGTCCTAGAGTCGCCTTAAGTGGTAGAAGTTACTAACCCCATTTTATAAATGTGAAAATAGAGATTCAGAAAGATCACTTAATTTGCCCATTGTTGCCCACCTAGTGACTTTAACCAGTGGCAGAACCAGAATACAAAGACTCCTCTTGACAATGCTCTAAACAGCCTCCCTAAGTGGGACAGCAGATCAGGCGGGGATTTCATTAGTACGGTATACGGTAACAAGAATGAATGAGCTAGAGCTACTTGTATCAGTATGAACAGATTTTACAAGCAAAATATTGAATGAAAATAGCAAATCACAAGATAAAACATATTGTCTCATATGATTTACATAAGTACTGAAACACTCACAAAAAAACTACGTTACCATATATTATTGCTGGCAGTGTAAAGGGATAACAAATACCCTAAGGATCTAATATTTGTGTTGGAACTTTAGTTCCCAGTGAGATAAATGAGATTAGAGGTGGGGCCAACAGGTAAATTTCATCTGCTTTTTATTTGTAAATAAACATTTTCAGTAAATGAAATAATACCTGTCAGGTAGGATGATAGACACATAGGTATTTGTTGTATTATTTTCAGTTCTTTATTTTAAATTTTCTCCAAAAAATTTAGTACCTCTCTCCCACTCCCCACCCTAGCATAATTTAATGGGCTAGGATTCAGGCTAGCTGCTTTTATTTAAAGCCTTATAAAGTCACTCATATACTCATGCTAAAAACGTTTAACTGCCATCTCTAAGTGTCAGGCACAAGTTGTTGATGCTACACAAACACAATTACCCAGAGTCTCTGGAAAAGAGTGCCAGGACTGGCTACACGATTTATGAGGCTCATTTCAAAATGAAAACATGGGACCCCTTATTAAAAAATGATTAAGAATTTCAAGACAAAGACAGTAGAGCATTAAACCAAGCATGGGCCCTTCGAAGTAGGGGACCCTGTGCAAATGCACACATCAAATGCTTGTGAAGTCAGCGGGGGGCGGAGGGGGTGGCGGGGTACTGTTTAACAAATACAGAGAGGGGATGATTTTCTATGTTTCTGTATATTTGTATCTTGAATGTATTTGTATATTCGGACTATTTTCCTACTAGTTACAAGCTACTGATATACTTTCCTCTTTCTAGTAAAACTACTGTCAGGGCTCCAGTCTCCGATTTCAAAGGAGCAAAAGCCAGAATGAGTGAAGGAGGCTGGCTGTTCAGCCAAAATATTAACTGCTACTGGGAACGAACAGTATAGAATAGTAATCCTCTGTGTCTTGTGAGTTGAAACATCAGCAGAAATCTATGAAACATTTATTGACAAGTATGCTGCATGGAATTTTTCTTGTTTTTTCCTTGCCTTGGATACCACGCAATGTCAGAGAAGTGCAGAGAAGCTAAAATCAGACCAGATGGGCTACCACAATTAGACAGCTCTCCTTTGGCTACATGTCTCAATTCCTCATATGATTGGGGGGGGGGGGGGGCGGCGCTGCTAACATAATGACCAAAGGCCAGATTCCAGGGTTACACATAAGTTTGATTTTATATAATCTTTCTAGGAATGAAATGGTATAAAAATGCTCTACGAACTTACCCACATGTTAAAAAAAATAATCCATCTTGCAATTTTTTTTTAAATCTTGATCACAAAGCATTTGAAATACCCTCTCTGATACAAGTTTGTCAGGAAAAATAAACGTACAGGCAGCTAACTTTTCTGCTTCAGAGAGGTTATCCTTGTCAACAGTGGCTTAATTGATAACTGTATAATATAGGCAAGTTCTAAGTGTTAAAAGAGTCAATAAGTCTATTTGGCGTAAAGTAATAAGTCACATTTCCTTGATTTTAAAGCTAGATTTAGGCCTTATGATAATAAGCAAAGCTGAAACCTAGCACACAGAAGGTATTCCATAAATATCTGTGGAATGAATAAAACGGATACTTGGGTGCTCATGGGGTCATTCTAAAATTAGAATATAATCACTCTAAATGGACAATAGCTCCATCACCAAAAAAACACTGATCTAAGCAATCAAGTTTAGACACATCTTTTTCAGTGTGTCATTGTGTAAGGTTTCACTTACCAAACTCAACATTCCTATAGAATCAATGCAAACTGCAGGAAAATACAATAAATGTCTACCTTGAACATTTGCAGAAGGCTTAAGATTTTAAAGTGTGTTTCAGTTTATTCATACAATAAACTCTGAAGAGAACAAGAATTATTATAGAAGAAAATGAGAGATGATAAGTGTCTAGGTTCTGATAATCAGTGACAGAGCCAGGCAAATGGCTGTTTTCTGACTCCTAAGCTAATAGCTTCAGCATTGCACTGGACCGTCTTTCTACTATGGTGCTTAGCAAAAGGAGATGAAAAAAGACAGGTAAAATGACCTCGAAAGGAAGAGGGCAATTCCAATTCCTTTTAACATTACATAAGGTTTATTATTTCATTGTATATTTACCATCACATAGAGTCACAGACTTCCCATTATTGTCTGAGGATACTCAGGATCAAATGTTGATTGCACCCTTTTCTGTGGATGATTAAATTTGGACACAAGTGGAACAAGTCTAGTAAAGATACAGGTAGCAGTCAGTGAAGGTCATCAGATCAGACCTCTGGAAAGCCTGCCTCTAGCGACTTGGAGTTTAAGAACAAGAACATCTCGTGTCCTAAGTGGTAAGGAACTATTGAAGGTAGTGTTTGGTTCAAATACCATTATCTCTGCTTACATATCCCTAATAGTACGAATATTGACAATAATGGTTATTGTAGCTTAAACAAAATCCTTAGCTCCTCAAAATGTGGAGAAGGCAGGTAGTGGCTTGGCTTGGATATTTGTCAGCTGCAAACTAGTAGCCTGCCTTCATGGGAGTCTTTGCCCACTTATTCATCACTTTTCTTCCTCAAAAGAGAACGGGGGTGGACTAGACAGTCTTTGAGATCCTTTCTGTTCCTAAAAGATGACTGTAGCTGCATATTAGACATTTTATTCCAATAAAACACAGAGGCAGAACACAGGATAGAAACCCCATAAACAAAATTTATGAAATAACTGGCAATAAATTACCAAGAGCAGAAATTGAGTAATATCAAGATAAATTTAGTCCTTTCACAAACGAGCCTGGCTTGATGCATGTGGTTGGCTATCATTTGGGCTTTCTATGCTTTTTTCGGCAATGTTTTTGTTTCTATGTAATTAGCTACCATTATATTTCCTAAAACATCTATTCCACACATGGTTTGCTCTCTTCATATCAAAGGACACTTCCTGACACCCCCTTTGTCAATATTTTTGCTTCTTGCCTTGTGGAGACTGGTGACTGCTGATAGAAATTCTGTCCTCACTCCATTCTTCTCAAAGTGTCTCTCCCTATCATGCTCTCCCTTCCCCGCCCCCCGCCCCTGATTCCAGCGTTCTCCCTTCTGCCCACACATAGCATCTAGGTAATTTTATACCATTTCCTTATTCCATTCACTCACTCTCTGAGTTGAATAACTGTTTAAATATTTTTCATTCTAAAAAAAATAAAATGAATATTCCCTTTTTATCCCTGCTATCTTTTAACACAGTATTTCTTTTTCTAAAGATTTATTTGAGCAAGAGCACTCGTGAGCATGCACAAGCAAGGAAGAGGGGCAGAGGCAGAGGGAGGAGCAGACTCCCAGCTGAGCAGGGAACCCAATGCGGGGCTTAAATCCAGGACCCTGGGATCATGACCTAAGCTGAAGGCAGATGCTTAACCGACTGAGCCACCCAGGTGGCACCAACACAAAATTTCTTCAAAGTAATCTACCTTATCCTACTTTCTCATGACTCATGATGCCTAAATCTCTTTGTAATCTGGTGTCTGACCTGTTAATAAAACCTTTGATCAAATCTAATGATTTAATCCTCTGTGAATTTCCTAACTACCTTAACATCTACTCATATTCTTCCCCAAATCTGCTCCTATTCCTGTTGACTTCGGGTGCCTTCTCCCCTCATGTCTAATCGGTTCTCAAGCCCAATTAGGTTTCCTGCATGATTCCTCTTTTACTCGTCTCTTCTCTATTTCTAAGCACTTATGGGACCAGTTTAGGTCTTTATTATCTTTGGACTCTTAAAATAATTTTCAAGATGATCAAAAATTTCCAAAATCTCTCTTCTTTATCACCTACTAGTGCCTGGCTTAAAAATCAACAGAAGGAAAAGTTTCTATTGATTTTAGTGCTATCTAAAATGGAATAGCTTGCCTGAAATGGCAGTTATAAAATAAAGCAAATAATATCAAAATTAAGAGGACTAGCAAACACAGGTCCATTTATTGAGTGTTGTGTGCCAGACACTGTGTTGGCAATTTTACATGTATCATCTCATTAAATTCTGACAACTCTATGAGATATTACTATTATTAACCCATTTTACAGATTTAAAAAAACCCCAAGGCTTAAAGCATTTAAGTAACTGTCTAAGGCCATTCAGCTAACAATAGAACAGGATTTTGAACTTAGGTCAATCTGACCAGAATTTTACCCTCCATATCTGTGCTGTTACCATTCCTGGAAATACTCACTGTGGACTCTGGATGGGAGATGTTGCAGAAGAGGTTCAAGAGCTAGATGGCCTGACCAGATTTTTTATTTCCTGAAGATTATTTATTTGAGGTGGGGGAGGGGCAGAGGAAGAGAGGAGAGAGAATCTTAAGCAGACACTGTGCTGAGCATGAGCCCCACACAGGGCTCGATCCCATCACCCTGAGATCATGACCTGAGCCGAAACAAAGAGTTGGTCGCTTAACCGACTGTGCCACCCAGGGGCCCCTGACCAGATGATTTTTAAGCCTTGCTCTGAACATTCCACCTAATTACTTACTTGTACCTTTGTTGAGACCTACTATTATAAAGCATGATGCTAGGATCCACATGCACTGGAAGAGGAGCAGGGCATCATGAAAACTTCACAAATGAGCTCACAGTAGAGTGAGGGGAGGAGGTAGGTGTACAAATGGATAGAACTAAAGAAGTCGGGGTGAAAAGCACAGGGTCCTGAGGGTGGCTAGGTATAGCACTAGGTGGCCTGAACTGTTGAAATGGACAGACCGCATTTTAAATCCCATCTTAGGGGGTGTGATTTAAAGCAGGACATCCTACGTAGGTCCAGGAAAACAAAGTGGTCCAGATTTAAAACTCATGGCAAGAGCAGGACTCATATATTCTGAGAGATAGACTGCAGGAGAGATTCTACGATTTCTTTTACCGGGCAGTAGGGAGCTGGTGGAGATTCTTCAGCTGGTGAACAAAGTTGAGCAGTGATGAAGGAGGCTAGACTTATCAGCAGTGGAAGAATTAGGGAGAAATTGGAAGGAGGAATCTCAATTAATGCACTATAGTCCATATAGGAGAGAACAAAGAAATGAACCGTGGAAGAAACGAAATGAAGAGAAGAAAATAGATCAAAGTGATATTTCTACAGAAGAATTGATGAGACTAGATTCCTTGTGGGATATGGGTGCTAAGAAAAGTGTAAATACAAATCCAAACTGAATTTCTAAACTTGAAGAAAATTAAAGTAATGGAAAGGAGTTCTTTTGGTAGTATAGAAAATATGAATTTAATTGGAGTTTGAGGTACTAACCACCATTATTTGGCCCCTGTAATGCAGAGAATTCCATCAACTAAAAATACAGTCTTAGAAACTTGGAAATGAGTCAAGGTCAGAAGTCAGCCCCGGAAGTCATTTACATCCTTGTAAGTCATTTACATCCTTGTCACTCCCGCTGCTCTCAGGACAGCAGCACCATCAGCATTTCCTGTTACCTTTTAGAAATGCAAAATCTCAGGCTCCTGGGGCCTTTGGAGTCAGAATCTGCATTGTAACAAGGTCTTTTATGTGATTTGTGTGCACAAACTTTGAGAAGCACTGTTCAGCACGGAAGTGATAAAGACAGCACAGATGAGATAAGGGGGAAACAAAGATGAGAGATCCAAAGATAAAACTCTGTTCCATTTGGGGAGGTAGGATGACAAATTAACACAAGAGAGGAGGAAAAGGCTAAGAGGGAAACCTAAATAGAAATGTCAAAAAGGGGTGCCTGGGTGGCTCAGTCGGTTAAGCATCTGACTCTTGATTTCAGGTCAGGTCTTAATCTCAGGGTCATGAGTTCAAGCCCCACATTGGGCTCCACACTGGGCATGGAGCCTGCTTAAATAGATGTATAATGTCAAAAAAGGAAGATGGCCACCAATTCCACAGAGAGGTTAGAAAGGGTAAGAATGGAGAAAACTCTTCTGGATTTAGCAATTAATTGATCATTGGTGACCATAAAGAGATATTTCAGCAGAGTGTTAGAAAGGGAAGGGAAGGCACTGAAAAGGAATAAAGCCTGGGGGCGGGTATGGAAACTGGGAATAAGAGAGCAGACCACTCTGAGACGTTCTGGAATTAAGAGATTGAAAAATCCCTTGGAAGAGAGAACCGGATTGAAAGAAGATGTTTTGGGACGGGGAAATCACGAACATGTTGGCAAGCAGGGGGGCAGGGTCCCAAGGGCAGTGAGGGCACCAGTGTGAGTGCAGGCTTACAGAGCATGGACAGCATGGGATGGTGAGCACTCTCTGAAGTCAGAAATGGGTTCCTTGGAAAGAAGAGAAGAAAGAGAAATCTGAGGTGAAGAAAGAGTGAGCTGATGGTGGATAATCTAAATTTCTTTGGCATCGCAGAAGCCAGGATGGATTGGGGTAGGAAAGGAGCCAGGGAAAGTAACCTGGATGTGATCCCCAGGAACCACGGTACGGTGACAAGTGTCTGAATGAGAATCATTGGCATGGACATGGAGAGATAGAAGACATTGATATACTTGCCCAAGGCAGAACTCAGAGAACCTGGGGGCTCATTAGCTATAGGAGAGGACAAATAAAAAAATGAATAAATGAATCAAGTTTCAAGTAGGAATGAACAGAAGAATTAAGGTATTTTGGAAAGTACTAAGAAATGGAGCTGATTATCAAGAAGAAAAAGTAGGTGTTTGATTTTGTCACCTTAAGTTTGAAGTAATGGTGAGACATCAATGTGAAAATGCTGGCATTTGACTCTTTATTCATTGAGTATAAATATTTACTGAAGGCCTACTATGTGCCAGACGCTGACCCAGGGACTGGGAAGATTAAGCCGGTTAAGATACACATGGTCCCGGTCCTCACAGAGCTTAGAATTTACACGGAAAGACAAATGGATAACAAGGCAATGGGTTCAATCAAGTGAAAATGCAGACATCAAAAATATTCTCTTCTTAAAAACAAGGGGGGAACAAATAGAAAGGCAAGGGCCTGCTCTGGATCGGCTGAAAAGGCCTCGTTCTACATTAACTGTAAATAAGTACACATGAAAGTGTTAGAAAATGTGAAAATGATTTCTAAACAAATCATAATGCTTTAATAGGTTGGCAAAGGAGTGAGAACTAAAGCAATCTTGAACACTTTAACAAGCTGGAAACATGGGAAGGAAAAAGTAAGCTATTAATGAGGAAATAAATTTTGGTTAAAAACATGTTTTACTCTTCATTTGCGCCAATTTGGAAAGCTTTCTTTGGTCCTTAGATATATTGAGCACAAATGTGTACATTCTTCCATTCAAAGCCTATTAAGAATAAACACTGTAAATTAAGCACATCTACTTTCCAATGTGAATGCAGAAAAGGATTTAAGAACATGGGTACCCATATGGACCCTGTGCAAACAGGTATAGAGCCACGTGTCACGAAGGATAAAGTGATACTCTATTAATACTTCCAAACTTAAAAGCATAGCAGTTTTCTCCCTGGAAACTTACTACACAGGACTTGGATACAGAAAGTCCAAAATCAAAGTATAAAGAAAAAAAAATTCCCAATAAATTATTTGCTTTTCATAGGATAAATGGGGCTGTATGAATCAATGAGAACTGATTTTTTTTTTTTTTTATATCAGAGACTTTACACAGGGTGCCAATATAGAATCTGATGGACTACAATGACACCAGTAGGTGTTCCTGTAGCAAGCCAAGGGCATTCGGATTCTGATGATTTTTTAAAAAGGTACTCCTGAAGGAAAAATTCAGCATATTAATCTCCCAGTTTTCAAGAAGTGATCATTCCCTATAGCTACTGCTCCTTATTCTAACCTACTGGCTTAGCTGAAATTCTAAAACAAAACAAAACAAGACAAACAAACAAAAAACCCACCATCACGTAGGGGTAGATTTCTCCAAGTCTGCTTCTAATTACATTGATTTAGAATCCTGGTGGATTTATCTGGGTGTTTATAACATGCACAGGAGTTCCAGAGCTTTTAAACAAGGACTACTATTTTTTCTCAGATTCCACCAAGACTTTAAATGTCAGCTCTTTATTAACAGTACTAACTAGGAAGAAAGGAGGCATGTGTAAATGAAATCCACAAGTACTCCAAGTGCTTTGATTCAGGCATCACCATTGAATTCTTCCCTTTTACTTTTGTCCTAAGAGCCCCCTATTTCTGTCAAGGGTACCTTGCTTGTCCCACTCATTCACATTTGAAAGTTTCCAAGCATCTCGATATGCTACTACTGAATCTTTGAAAAAATTTTATTCTAAGTAGAATTATTGATTTTGACTAGTGTGATTTGATGGGCATGACTCCCTCTATTTGATGAGAAGAGCAAAGCCAGAGTGTGTGAGCAAGGGGGTGAGGGAGAGGTACATGCATGGTTTGAGTAGCTTGGGTCTTCTAATCAACTGCCTTGTTAATAGCCTAGCTTTACCAGATCATCTGCTCCTCTCCTTATGCTACAAAACTATGGCAACATCCATCAATTAAAATCGTCATCAGATAAATGCTTTCAAGAAGGGGTAGGACCAAGTGAAATTGGAGGGAAAGTCTGAGGACAGGAGAAGAAATCACATCCAAAGCTTTTTCTGTGAATTTGCACGTCACCAAACTTCATGAATTTATCAAGCAAGGCAAAAAACTATTAAAATCAGCTGTATTTTGCTGCAAGAGCACCAAATTTCCTTTCTTCTTTCCCACCCCGCTTTGGTCTTTTTTAATTAGAGACTAAAGAAAATGAAAAGGAATAAGAAAGCAACCCATAAATGTTAATTTTCTCAGCCCTGACATCCTGGACCAATCCTGTAAAGCTGGAATTATCACAAGAAAGCATGTTCTTTTAAGAGTCCATTTTCCAAACAAAATAAGTTACAGACTTAGTGGTGGGTGATAAAGGAACATTTCAGATTCTTTGAAACATCTCAAGCTTATTTTTTTTTTTAATTGGTTTTGGCAATATCCTCTACATGGCTTTTTCCAATAATTTCTTCCTTCAGAACTATGAACATGTGAAAGAAAATCTATTATTGTTCTTAGTCTAGATTTCCTAATCAAAGTCATATGAAAGGTACTTTTGAGAACTTACAAACATTTTTAAAGGTCCTTCTTTTGAATTCAATTTAGACAAATAAAAATAAAACACCACACAGGAGAGAACAAGCCAAAAAATGTATGAAAAAGTGCTCAGTATTGTTAGTACAAGAGAAGTGCGTATTAAAACTCTAACAAGATGTTGCTGTGCTAGAACAGAGAAAATGCAAAATGTTCACAGCATGAAATGCTGGTGAGGATATGTGGAACAATCTGAACTCTCATATTGCCTATAGGAGTGTAAATGGAAAAGTCAGGCAGAAAAAAAAATTAAATATACATTTTCCCCATGACCCAGCAATTCCACTCCTAGGTATTTATCTAAGAAAAATTAAAAGATATGTCTACAAAGTCTCATACAAAAATGTTTATAAAGTCTAAATTCATAATAATCCAAAACAAAACATAATTAGGTGTCCAACGACAAGAGAGTAGATAATAAATGCTGGAATATTCACATAATGGAATACTCCTCAAGAATAAAAAAAAGGAATGAACTATTAATACCTGCAATGTTATCAATGAAACCCAAAAACATGCTGAATGCAAACAAATGGACAAAAAAACCAACATAGTATATGATTCCATTTATGTGTAACTATAGATTAGGCAACCTAATCTACAGGGAAAGAAATCACATCAGTGGTTGCTTCTTGAGGAAAGTTCTGTCTGGAGGGATGACAGTGTTCTATTTCCTGATGGAGCATAGGATACTGATTAAGCTGTGCATTGTACTGGATTTAAATTATACCTCAACAACATATTTTTTTATTTAGAAAGGAAATCAAACTTTTACAATTTAAAAATCACTTTGAGTCTTGGGCGCCTGGGTGGCTCAGTTGGTTAAGCGACTGCCTTCGGCTCAGCTCATGATCCTGGAGTCCCAGGATCGAGTCCCACATCGGGCTCCCTGCTCAGCAGGGAGTCTGCTTCTCCCTCTGACCCTCTTCCCTCTCGTGCTCTCTATCTCTCATTCTCTCCCTCTCAAATAAATAAATAAAATCTTTAAAAAAAATCACTTTGAGTCTTTTTAAAATTAAAAAAATTAATGAAATGCCTTGGTTGAGGCTTGAAAGTTTGGAATGCTTGTCAGATGCAAAGTTCTGAATTTTAAAGATAATGTAGTAAATATTTATGATAAACAACCATTTTATTTCCCAGCTTCAGCATGTTGTACACTGCCCAGCACATAGACCATGCCGAATATATGTGCTGGGTGGATGAATGGCCTTCATTTAAAAATATACTTAGATTTTTTTATTTTGTCCTGCTAAGGAATAGGAGCTCCACCTCCAAACCTGTGATTTTCCTCTGTCTACATCTCGCCCTGTGTGTTACTCTCCAGTTCTCTAAACCAGTGATGCTCAAATGTAAGAGGGCATCAGAATCTTCCAGAGGGCTTGTTAAGCCACAGATTACTGGGCCCCACCTTCAGAGCTTCTCACTCAGTAGATCCGGAGGGGGGCCTTGAGAAATGAACCCAACCGCTTTTGATGTTGCTTGGTTTGGGGCCACCCTTTGAGAACTACTGCTTCTAACACTTCTTCAACTGTCAAACCAAGGGTCAGCATTTCCAACTTTTAACCATGTTTCCTAACTGCCTTGCGCCTCATCCTCTGAACTTTTATTACTCTTCTCACTGATGGTCCCCGCTTGCTGTTTGGCTCATTCTCCCTTGTACTTTATTCTTTGGGAAGAAAAAAACACTTGCATGTGTTTTCTATTCAGGTAGACGATAACTCTCTCAAGGGTAGGGACGCTCACTTTGTATCTTCCTTCGTCTCACACCCAGAACAAGCTGTATAGCTAATGGGTGATCCATACGTGCTGATGCCCCTGATATTTATACATTCTTCCAAAGCATGTACAGACACTACTAAAAGAAAGAGCGAATTTTCAGGTTAAAAAAAAAAAAAATCCTTTGTTAGGATGAATTACCTGTCATTGGGACAGTGACTTGGTAACGTCCAGTCATGGTGTGGGTTAATGAGGAAACCCCAAGACAGGAACACGGAGCTTGGTGTCAGAGTGCCAACCACCAGCTGCAGAGGTTTGCGGGAGCGTGCTTTACCTGTGGAGGTGACGTGCAGGTTAGTTCTGGTAACACAGTATATTTTTATGATTGGCGTAGAACGCGTAAAAATGACTTAGGATGATGATAAAGAGCACGAAAGCATCAAGTTCCTTTTCTTCTCATGGAGTGCACAAATATTACCAATTTTTTGCCCGTGAATTTAAGCATAAACCAAACAAAATATCATTTTGAGATTTATGTGTGTACGTATATGCATATGTATATGAAAGCATATATGGGTAATGTAGGCATATAAACTATATGTAATCATACTTAGGTATTATTTTCTTATGGGTTAGGGATGAATATGAGAGCCGTGGCTATTACCAGTGAAATAAATAATGCAAATGCTTTGCTCACTTCATTTCTTTTACACATACAATAAAAGCGTGTTGGTTTTCCCCCTTCTCCCAAGACTATGAATTAGTGTGAAAGAACATCAAAGATGAGACAACAAAGCTTAATGGCTGGCTTATAAGTTATATTCCTTTTTACAACCAATTTAGAAGTGTAAAATCCCTGTCCTACTATTACAACAAGGCTTTTTTTACAGTGTCTAAATGGAAAATGTATACGCATTCTTTTTTACTCATTCTTAATACTGCTGGAAGAGTAGGGATGACATAGGAAGTGCAGTCGTTCGGATGGGCCGAACTGGATTTGGGCAGTGCCAAGTGATGGCGATAAACCGTTTTAGATTCTTTTCTCGTATATGGGGGTATTTGCATTTTCAAAAATATTTGGAACTTCAGGAATAGGGTCAGTGAAAAAAAGCAATGAAGATCCTTTGCCATGGAACTCAACATTGGCTCATTAAAAAATCTGTAAAACACATAAAAATGCAATAAGATATCTAATAAAACTATGCAGAACATAAAGCATTCTTTTTATTTCCATTGTATTTCCCCTTTCATTTCATGAGACCACGCCTGTTGTATTTGCTATGGGAAGAACTTGTGTTATTTTGATCTAATGCAGTAGGAACTAATAGGGTAGGAAGGTACGAGCTTGTACGAGCTTAGTGAAAGTTATCTGAACCACATGCCCTTTAAAATTGTGCCATCCTTGCTGCCTCTGATAGATTTAAGTTCTGTGAGTTGTTATTCTGGTGAAAAACCTTCTCAGCCCAGAATATATGTAAGCCTAGTGGTGGCCAACTGTTTCATGGTAACATAGCTGAATTTTGAAAAAGTTATACGCAAACAATGAATCATGGCACACTACATCAAAAACTAATGATGTAATGTATGGTGATTAACATAACATAATAAAAAAAGATATTTGAAATAATTGTCAAGGATAGCTGTTTATTTATTTGCAAACACGCTTTTATCCTTCTCCATAAAATTTTCTACCTCTTGTGATTCCAAGAACCCAAGTCTGACTCCCAAAGGGGGTAGATTAGAACCTGGCGAGGGGCAGGGGTTTATGTAGTTTGAAAAAGGCCTGAAGGGATTCTGCTATCCCTTCCCCCCCCCGCCCAAGTTGGTTTTCACTAATGTAATACAACTATCTCATTCTACAAATGAAAAATAAGGCCCAGAGAAGTTTCAAGGGTATCCAAGGCCACACCAAGAGCAAGGTCAAGACTCAAATTTCCATCTTCTGAATCGTTATCTAGGTTTCTTTTCTTTTTTCTTTACTACATCATTGGCATAGCTCACACTGTATGATTATGCCCTTTAGAGACAAAAAGATACATTTTCCTTTCTCCAAGGGAACCTAAGACCTACATGACCATAAAATAATTATTTCACTAAGTTTGGATCTTAATATAAAAATGATTAAAATTTATGTGGCAGATGCAAATATAAAATGAATCAAAGTTAATGCCTCAGTCATTGTATCATTCTCAAATGCAGATTACAAAAACAAATACATTTGTTGCCTGAGAGGAAAGGTGGGGTATTATATCCTGAGCAAGATGAAACAATTTCCTGAGCTGGTCATTCACAAAGGGAAAAATAATTTCAAGACCAGTGTCATAGAAGTTCCCAAATGAAGTTATAAAGTGTAACTAAGGTGTGAGCACTCTTTTGACGTCCCTTGCACATTTTTGTGTTTGTACTGAGAAATAGTTTGATGAACATGAAGCCAGAATCCTATGGATCCATACTAATTACTTCTTGACTTTATTAAATATTTTGAAATAGAGTCTTGAAATGTTGACTATCATTATAAATTATAAGGAGTCACTGGAATTTCCTTCATGCTTTGGGAGAATGTAGGAGGCCAAGAAAAGGAATTTGTATTTTTCAAAATGCTTGACTATTTACTGCTGTTTTAAAAAGAAGTAAAAACCAACAAAAGGAGGGGAGGGCACTGTGGCAACAAATTTCTGGTATCAGGCTTGGCTGATGCATCCAGAAGATACAAAATACACAACTGCAAAGGGCCTGTTTGCTCAGGGTATTTGAAGATCTGTATGCTCCCCCAACCCATTTCATGCCGCTAGAAACATAGAACAAACAAAAGACATCCTTTTTGCTTGACAGCTAGTGTACTATAAAAGATAAACATGATTAGGAAATACTAAGAACAGTTTGCATTAGTAAATGAAAAGGAAAAACAAAACATTTTTATCAGTAATCTACAGTCAGGGAGATGTGATATCAGACGGTAAAGGCAGGCATATTCCCAGCTTTTTTAGGTTCTGACAGCAAAGTCCTGCCTATTTGATCTGAGAAGGATAGTAGTGAAACTGGGACAGTGTAAGATTTTAAGCTTTCTTTAATCACATAGAACATGTTTCTACTCATTTATTCATAGGTTATTTACATTCCTGTTCCCAGTCTCCCTCACCCTGGGAGTCTTGGCGTTGTGCTGCTGTTCTAGGAAAGCAGTCCTTGCTCTCATGTTTGACTAAATAGAAGAGGGTCTGAAGAGAGAGAGAGGAGTAAAGTAGAACCCCACGTTCCAACCCACTGACCGTACATATAAAGGAGTGATGCTTTTGAACGTGAACAGTCTCCCTCAACAAAAGTTAGACATTAGATTTTGCCCTTAGAATCTGGAAAGCACCAGAGCGGGCCTGAGTTGACACAATGCAAAGTAGATTCAGGCTAACAGGAGCTAAGTCTAAGCAAGCACGTGATATGGGCCAGGCCCTGGGCTACGAGGCCACACATGCATGAACTCATCTAACCTTCACGATGACCCTGGTATGCAGGAGAAAGGAGGGACCGAGAAGTTCAGTGATTTGCCTAAATTCCTCAGGTTTGTAGGTAGTGGTGCTGGGATAAGATCCCAAGCAGTCTACAACCAGAATGTAATACTTGCAAGCAGGGTTATCTGCTGACATGGGGCCTGCTGTGTTATGTATTTTTATCAACATTCCTAAGGCATCCCCAAGGCACTTGATCTCCACGGGTAGAAATGAAGAGGCATGGCTTAAAGTTAGTAAAATCTGAAAAATGAACAAAATATACCTGAGCATGACTTCTTTCGACTTGGAGGAGGAGCAGGCCGCACAACAATCAGATATTTAGGCTCCGCATCTGGAAATGATAACATTATTTATCAGTAAAATTCTCTAAGAGGGAGCAACATTCACGACAGCAAACCCATGTCCTGACTCAATGTTCCCCGGGCCTTAGTCACTGTAACCACAGCACCACTGGATGAGAGGACCCAGGAATGTGGAAAGCTAATACTTCCTGAAACGGTTCAGTCCATTAAGTTTTTAAAATGAAAATTAAATCCAGATTTTCAAAACCAAATGGACAGGAGGCAGGGAGAGAAGTCTTGAATCTTGCTAGACACAGATTCTGTGCCACATTTCCATCAATCCTTCCCTCTGCAAAGAGATTTTTTTAAAAATCCAATCATATCCATTTTGTTATCCTACTCTTCACGGGAGTCAGCCTGATGCTTCAGAATCAGAGAAGGAAAATCATACTTGCATAAGACACCTGAGACACAACAGGATCTCACTTGCTGTGGGATCTGAAACTGCTCACTTCCATAGTAATATGAATGTTCATAATGTTCTCTTTATTTTTATCCTATTTGCATAATTTCTCAGCCTGTTATCATATTCAACCAATCATTTTTGTGAGCAATGTTTAAACAAAGTCACAGTTTCAGGTTGGTATACCTTTCATCTAATATGCCGATGGAAAATAAATTAAAAGAGAATCTCTTAAAAATATTTAGGCTTTGGGGCACCTGGGTGGCTCAGTCGGTTAAGCATCTGCCTTCGGTTCAGGTCATGATCTCAGGGTCCTGGGATCGAGCCCCACGTCAGGCTCTCTGCTCAGCAGGGAGTCTGCTTCTCTCTCTCCCTCTGCCTCTCCAGCCCTCTTGTGTTCACGCTTTTGCCCACTTTCTCTCAAATAAATAAATAAAATCTTAAAAAGAATATTTAGGCTTTAGGGGAGCCTCAGTGGTGCCATTGGTTAAGTGTCCAACCCCTGGTTTTGGCTCAGGTTGTGATCTCAGGGTCGTGAGATCGAGCCCTGTAGCTCTGTGCTCAGGGTGGAGTCAGCTTGAGAGTCTCTCTCCCTCTCCCTGCCCCTCCTGCTTGTGTGCTCTGTCTCTGTAAAAATAAATAAGTTAAATCTTTAAAAAAAATTTAGGTTTTAAATAAAATGATGTTTAAACAATCAGTATGCACTAAATCAGGAGCTAATAATTTATCAAATCCTCTTTTTTTGAACTGATGTTTCCAAGATGGTTTTGATGCCCTTAAAATCTGGAAAGCACCAGAGCAGGCTTGAGTTGTGTATGTCAATTTAAATATACATAAATAAGCCAAATATACATTGGGCATACTAAATAGCATTTCATAAGCACTTCTACTGAACTGATGGATGACTATTATCTACAATAGTTCTTCAGTAACTTTGGATCATGAAATTCATTCTACACCTAATTTCATTTGGATGCTGCAGTCAACAAGAGTTCACCCCTGCTCACTCAGACAGAACTCACATCTTTGTTTTGTTTTCATTCTGGGTTAAATGTCTCCCCTCTGTGAGTTTGGAACAGAGGCCTTCTCTACCCAAGGCTTTACAGAACTGACCTCATTCTCAGCTAGAGACAACCTGGCAATTCAGCCACTTTTAATGACTTGAGCGTTTGTTTTTTTCTGGACACCACACACAGCCTTATTTGCTATAACCTGCTACAGTAATTACACTACACAAAGGAAACCAGGTAACCTCTCAAGCCGACCTTAGAGCTTTGCCTGCTTACTGATAATTGCCTCATGACCACAACACAGATAAGGGAACATTCATTATGTTTCAGAGTCTTGTGTTTGAAGGCATATCTTGCTTAGTGGAGCTTATACAAGGAATGCTTAACCTAAATCTAAGGTCCCTAGTAGGAATATAATACATTTCCTGATTTTATTTGGGATATAAATCAATGTAAGTATTAAGAAAGTATCACATATTCAGTAGTTTCTATGTGTAGGGTACTTATTAAGCACTTTACATTTGTGACTTCATTACTGCTCATGGCAATCCTACTTGATACATACTATTATCACCACAATTTGTAGAGGAGGTCACCAAGGTAGGGTCAGCTTCAATGGGCAGGCAACATGCCCCGTCACACAGGGCCCCATGCTCAGAAGGGTCTCATGCTTGGTTTAATGCCCTGCTGTCACCATCTTGAAATTCTTAATAGTTTTCTCTTTGCATCTGGGTTTCGTAAGGGCAGTATGAAGGGCTGATAAAGCCTGTGTGTGAGCAGAGGAGACAGGAACAATAGGCAGGCCTACAGTTTCTTCCACTCCCACACAGTGGTTGAGATGCCCTCTCAGCATAGCGTTCGGAGGGACCCAGGACACAAGGGGGTTTAGCAAGACTCTAAGGTCAAACAAGGCAAGCAGACTGCATCTCTGGCTGAGGAAGAGGGCATGGTGCAGATCTGTGAGGACACACTGTTCAAGCAAACCCAAACTCGCTTCCATGCAGATTGCAACACAAACGACCAAGCAATCCTATAGTATCTTCTCTTACTCATGTTAGTTCTCCGTATTTGCCAACCACTTATGCTGAAAAGGGCCACCTAGAAGGAAAGGGGAAGCTTGGAGCAACCCCCAGTTCCCATGTTTCTCCCTTCTTCCTCACTCGTACGGAAGCCTGAGGCAGAGTTATAGAATGTCCATGTGTCAAGAAGTGAAGGAAAAAGAGGAGTTAGTTTTGTGCATTTCCACTCTTCTGTCAAGAATGAAATACACGTGCTGTCTCACCAACAAAGTATGAATTGTGTGATCTGTGATTCTGCTTAGGAGTTGAAGGCCCGTATTTGCATTTAAAACTAGCATTGCACAATGTAAAGATAAATGGCAAAATTCATGTTAATAATTTAAAATTTTAATTTACTTCATCACATTAAATAACAAATAACACCATCACAAGTTGAGAATCTGTGGAAGAAAGGAAATATTTTAGTAACTTTAATAGACAATCTTCTCCTGCTTTTTGAAACAAGGTCCCTGCATTTAACTTGGCCGTGCAATTATATGGCTAAACTAACTCTGGCTAATTCACTTCTAGAAAACAAAGCTATATCTCTATTTTTCTTAAGTTACTCTCACTGTGGCAAAGTCTCTTAGACCGTTTTTTATTCCCTTCCTTGATGCACATTAATTCTTCTAGAAAACAAAGCTAAATCTCTATTTTTCTTAAGTTACTCTCACTGTGGCAAAGTCTCTTAGACCCAGTTTTTTATTCCCTTCCTTGATGCACATTAATTCAATTCTACCTCAGTGGTTTAAAAAAAAGCCCTGAAATACTAGAAAAATAACATACGCAGAAGCCAAAGACAGTGCATGATCCAAGACATATGGTTACATGAGCAATTTAAAAGTAATTTTTGTTATGAGCATTTTGCATAAAGCCTCGGCTGTGACAGCCAATTACAAATTGGAACAGATGTCGGGAACTGGGTGCAGATAGGCGGCCTCTCACTACTGATTAGACACTTCCAACATTCATGTATTTCAGCAGTGCTTGCGCTCCATTTGGAATACAAACATGGGAAAATAAAACACCTAAAAAAACAAAATTTCTAATTCAGTTCTGTACTCTGAAATTGTTTGCGGATTTGTAGCAGCCTGGAAATATATACGCTGTAGCTTGATCAGCAATTCTGATAACAACATGCCAAAACACACTACTTCATTTAGAAAATGTATATGATTAAAATGTCATTTTAAGCAAATTTGTGGGGAATGCAGTTACTTTAACTAACTCTCCATTCCTAATCATTAAGCCTATACCGTGTTGTAGGCTAATTACATCTCATTTGCTTAATACTTCAAATGCCCTGAGGTGAAGGATCAGGACAGCTTATTGTTTAAGGAAATCTATTATCGAAATCCTTTATAAAGTACTAGATTTTTTGGTAGTGCAAATAATTCTTCCATAATCGCTCTGTTTGATAAATCCCCATTCTCACATTTTTTATTAGAGGACCTCCACCTTGCAAGCCACACAGAGTCATAGGTTAATTTCTGCCGTGCAAGTTCCCACAAAATAAACATCTAATAAGCCAGGATGATCCTACAGGAAATCATATAAGGGGCTTGAATAAAAATAATAATTTACCCCTGCCATCTTTTTAACAATTTGGTTTCATATCAAACTAAGTTTCTAGACATAAAAGCATGTACTTTAGATCCTGGAATCAAATCCTGCTTGCTAGTTGCTCCTATAAGGTGAGTGCTTAATGTATGCACATCTGTTTTCTCACCTACAAAATGGGGGGAAAAAAATCACAGTACCTAGCTGCACAGGGGTCTTAGGGATGATTAACCTGTAACAGTGCCTAACACACAGAAATGTGAATTTATGGTAGTTGTTAGGGTAACAACAATAACCCAATGAGGATTTCTTGAAAGCAGAAATTTGGGTCTTAAGAGGCCCTGAGGACTTATAAAAAGGAAGGAAAATGTTTAAAGCTTTTTTTTTTTCTTAAAGCAATCACCACAGGCTCCAAAATGCAAAAATTTCACAAAAATAAAATTACACACCATACAAAGATCGTCTGTCCTGACCAGACTCTAAGTAGGCTCTTACGAGCTCTTTTTCAACAAGGCCCTGACTTTGGTCTTCTTTTGTGTTCATCTCTCTGTGATCCAGTTTGATCAAGTGTTTTGCTAAAATGTTTTAACCAGAATCCCCTCTCCTCCGGGCCTGATCGCCTACCTGATCACAAGTGAGGATCCTCTACCTGATCACAAGTGAGGATCGTCATCTTCCACCATGCCCTGATCACCCTGGCCTGCCTTCAGCAAAAATCCTGTCTGGTTAGTTTAGCCAGAGTCCTCATGTTTTTTAGTCATTTTCCATTCATGCACTCCCACCTCCTCGGCTATAAATTCCCACTTTTCCTGGTTTGTATTCAGAATGAAGTTCAATCTCTCTCCCACACTGCAAGATCCCCCTATGCCTATTGCAATAGTCCCCACCCTTAAATAAGTCTTCCCAACCATCTTTAACAAATGCCACTGAATAAATTTTCCTTCACAATTACTCACATCAATGCAAAAAAATCCTAGAAAATTTATTGGTATGCAGAATCTGGCAGCACATAATACAATAATATATTATGGCCAAATATAGTTTATTTCAGAAATGTATCATAAAAAGAAAAAAAATAAGCCCACTTCAATGGGTACTAAAAGTCATTTAAATTCAACACTAATTCTTAAGTGATAAATAAGGAGTCAATGGAATCTTTCCTTAATGTGATAAAATAGATCTTAAGACATCTTACCCAACTTTCTGTAATGTGTAGCACCCTCACATACATTCCTGTTGAGTAGCTCTTCCTGGCTTGTAAGAACATTCAATTCTCATTTTGCTTTCCCTTTTATTAATTTATTTTTAAAAATGCTACCCTAGGATTCTATTTGTAACCTGCTTCAGCTTTTCTATTGAGTATCTGAGACCACAGATTAGGAAAACAAACAAGAGTAATATAACCAACTATAGCATGTGTTCTTTTGGGGACTAAAATGAGGTGGTGGGTTTGAAGCATTACTGGAATATTTACACACAAGATCAGCTTACCAGAATTGCAAGTTAGAACAAACTTGCTCACAAAGACCCAGATTTAAGTTTCTATGTCCATTTCCCTTTTTGAGGTACCTCCTTGCTTTCCTGAGTATGGCTGTCCTCTGCAAGCTTATTTTCACTTGTTCTCAGGGAGGATCATAAGAGCAGCCGTTTGCAAGTCACCATGAGTGAATTCATGTTAACACAGTGCCCCTGCTCATGTCTCATTCTCTTTCAGTGACATAAAGCAAAGCATATATCCTCTACTAAATACATACAGAGCAACGTGCAGGTTTACTCTGGCAGGAGAGGGGCCAGGCACTGAAGGGTTAACATGACAGGGCTCTAATGGTCTGGGGCAGGGAAAGTGAACATCATCTCAGACACCCTTCAAGGTTCAGAGAAGGGATTCAAGATGAAAATGAATGTAGAGGTGACTCTGAGTCTGTTAAAGACAGTCCATAAACATCTTTTGTCAGTAACTAGATTTCTATTGTTTAAAAAAAAAAAAAAAAGGTCAAATAGGTAGAATTATCCCTCCTGTTATTTGGAGATCTGAAAAGAACAGTGATGCTTAATCTTTGGTTCACCCCCAGAGAGGGGGAGAGAGCTGCCTCTGGGTCCCCCCGCAGAAGAAGCTGAAATCTCTTGCTCTCTGGAGGTAACTGGAGCTGTAGAAAGGCTTCTGGGATGCAGAATGTGGGCCCTAGAAACCCAGCAAGGAGAACACTGGGCACTGAGCTAGAGCCCTGTTCACACAAGGAGCTTCCTCTGAGCAGCTGTACTGTCCTCGCTGGGATTTTGGCCAGTAGGCACCTGATCAGAGGGCAGAGGAACAGAAAACCAGGGTCTTGGGGCAGGCAGGGGCAAGGGCTGTGAATGGAATGGAGCCCCGGGCTCTTCCACTATGTGCAGAAGTTGGGTGGGCTTCCAAATGAACTCCACCAGCTCTTCGGGGTTTTCAAGATTGGGGAGAAAAGAGAGTCCTTAAGAGAAGAAATCTGATTTCCTTCTAATGTAGCAGGTGAGAGTTTACTAGTTTTAATTTGATTTGGAGACATAAAAGCAATATAGTCTTATCTGAATCCCAAATGATAATTAAACAATACTGAATATAAAACTGTTTTAGGAGAAATGGTATATTAAAAACTCAGAGTACCCTATTTCAATGGCTCTAAAACATACCATTCCCCAGCTTTTAAGATTTCTCAAATGCATCCTACTATCGTTGGTATCTTACATGGTTCAGGGGCAGTTGTGACCTTGCTGTCATTACCAGAGACCTTTCTTGGGAAGGTCAAGAAAATGACAGTTTCTAAGTTGGCTGAAGAGGGTCAGTGATTTGGAAGAAAACCCAGTAGAGAAGGGTTTCAAAGCTGCTGCGTTACTAGCATTCTTGCTGGCCCAGTAAGTGGTGTGGTGTGGGAAAACAAGGCTATTGAGAATCAGAGTCAAAGGTGGAAGAGAAGGTTCAGACTCTCAAGGTGAAGAATATTTAGCAGTTACTGAACTTTTTTTTTTTGGGTTGTTTATTTTACTTTTAAATTTTGTTTAAGTAATATCTTCCTTGCTCAAGCTCCCAACCCCAGTCTAACCATGAGAAAAACATCAGATAAAACTGAATTGAAGGACATTCTACAAAATATCTAACCAGAACCTTTCATCAAAAATAAGGAAAGTCGAGAAAACGGACACTGTCCACCAGAGCCAAAGAAGACATGACAAAACATAACGTGGTATCCTGCATGGAATCCAGGATGAGAAAATGGATCTTAAGTAAAAACTAAGGAAATCAAATAGTTTAACTTCAGTTAATAACATATCAATATTGGTTCATTAGTTGTGACAAATGTACAATGTTAACATAATATGTTAAGAATAGAAGTTGAATGTAAAGTATATAGGAACTGTCTATATGATAGAACAAATTTTCTGTAAATCTAAAGCTATTCTAACACAGAGTCTACTAAAAAAAATCATATCTCTTTACAAAAAAATAGATATTTTCATATTATATATCATTATGTATCAACGAGGTCAAGGAAGTTGTTTCAATAAATATAAAATAAAAGTGCTAGGTGATGCAAAAGCAGCATCATTAATCAACAGCTTTATTGTTTTTAGTTTTATATGAAAGAGTGATGTGATTTACAGTTAAAGGTGTGTTTTAGAATTTGATAAAATAAGGTACCTGGGTGGCTCAGATGGTTAAGCATCTGCCTTTGGCTCGGGTCATGATCCCAGGGTCCTGGGATCGAGTCCCGCATCGGGCTCCCTGCTCCTTGGGAGCGTGCTTCTCCCTCTGCTTCTCTCTCTCTCTCTCTCCCCTCCTCTGTCTCTCATGAATAAATAAAATCTTAAAAAAATATATTTAAAAAAAATAAGGTAACCATTTTTATGAGATGTCAATGTAGCACACAAGACTACTAACAAATTAAGAATAAAATTACCGACAAAACCTAAAACAAAAGAAAACTATGGCCAGGGAAGTATCCATGCATAAATATTATCAACCCTCCTTTGCATCCACAAGTGTCCATGCCACACCTGGCTGTAATCTGTCCTGAATGGGCACACTCCAAATTAAGTACTCCCTTTAGCTTTTAGCATTTGGCAGACAGCTCCTGTGTCTTATTTCATCAACACTAACACTGAGTCATGTCTGTTTGAAAAATCCCCTTGAAAAGCCTCCTTGTGTTTGAAGCCCAGGCAGAGAGTTCCACTTACCCGTCAGTCGGTTCTGAAAAAAAAAAAAAGAATCTCCGGGAATGTGGCCAGCGGAGGGGATATGGAAACAGAGCTCCAGCTGGGGCCCTGGGCTCTGCAGTCCAACCTTAGCTGCCTTTGCCTAAACCTGCAGACACTGTCCCTGGCGGGCTGGTCCATGAAGGGGAGCCTCACTGAGAAAGGGAGGTGTGCAACCTGGTGGGGAGTTGGAATATAAGAAGACAGTAAATGCTAATTGTCTACTCATTTCTTGAAAGGCCACTCATCATGACTTCTAAATTTCAGTGGGATAACCAAACTTACTCCCTACCTGCTCCACCCATTCTCACCGTCCAGTGATAAAATAATAATAATAATAATAATAACACATGGATACCACTCCACCGAATCCATTTCAGCAATGAGGTATAAAGGATTCATATTTGAACTGCAGTCCACATCCATTCTGAAACCCAGTTATTAGAAAAGGAGAAGCTCAAGTATGGTTGATGCATCCCTCCAGAGGGTAGTATCAACAACAACAAAAATAAAACCTCACCACAAAATACCATCAAGGGACCCTAAAGTAATGACATATTAAAAAGTCAGAAAAGCAGCAATTGACAGACGCTACCAACTCAGGAACATCACCGATACCCTTTCAGAAAGTTCAGTGTCCCTTCCGGAAAAACTCCGATGGGGCATTTTTCTAGAAAATTGGGGAAAGAGCAATGTCTGCTTAGGTACGTGCAAACTCGTGGTTTTGCAAAGCTTCATGGCAGCCAGAAGTCCAAATAGAAGACAGAGTAGTTACAAGTCATGTCAGGAGTGCACAAAATTTACTAATTTAACTATGAAAAGTTTAGTAATTTTTAATAAATCAGTTAGATTACTAACACTTTGTCCTTAGTTGCACATAAAAATGAAAGTCTGTAGAATTATGAATCATCACAAATTACTAAAAGCCCTCTGACTTTTGGAGTGTTTCTAAGCCCCTGTGGATGATGTGGTAGGCTGAGCATGACATTGAATCTAGCCCAGACTCAGTCCATGTTTTGTTCATTTCTGTACTTTTAAACATGGAAACAGTAATTACACCACAAATGTTTTCTGAAAGAATAATGAGTATGTTCCTCCATGCCATTATAGCCTGGGGTGAGAGTAAAGACGGAGGAACAGAGGCTTTTCAAGAAGAAAGGAAAACATGATTAGAGGTTTGGGATATAGCAAAAGCAAATCATCTTTTTTCTTAAAGCTAGTAAACCGTAATCACTGAATTACTCTCTGATAAACCTATCTGTAGAACTATTTTCTTTGAAGTTTTTGCTTATAATTAATATGTGGTTTGTATGTAAGAATTATCCTTCTTCCACCTGAAAAATTTAAAGCAAATCCTACACTGTTCAGTAATTATTTCCATTACAAAATCAGTTGAATACTGAACCAATCCCCATTTTGACAGGACGTTCTGCTATGCCCCTGGGTCTCAGAGGTCTGGCTACTCTCAGGCCCTACCCCCCAAACAGGCTAGAGCAACAGTAAGGGCTGAATGGCACCACAGCACAACTGCTAATGCAAAAAAGGACTAGGAACAGCCTCCAGCGGCGGGTTTCTAGAATATTCAGTCAAAGATTCGTTCTGAAGGGAGCTGACAGCTTCCACTGGGGCGTTTGCTCCAGGAGCTGTTGTTCAGACTTGTTTGATGGCAGCAAGGAGAAGCAGCCCCTTACGAGAGTAGTGCACAGAGCATGGTGGGAAAGGAGAATGGAGCTGTGGTTGGAAGGGAGGATGTAGGGAAGGAAGGGGTGGACTGAAGGAGTAGGAGGGGGAAAGAGGCCTTTTCCTAAACACAATAATGTGTACTCCTAGAGTCTCCGCTACAGTCCTGCACTCCTCACAGCTTACTGAAACAGTCTTGTAGGAAAAATGCATCCTTTTTCCAGACTGACATTTCAAAGGCCCATTCCATGGAAGAAGACATTGCTGGAAACTTTTTCTGAGAGTTTTAATTTCAGTGAGGATCAGGCAGGCGATGTGTGGAAAACACACGTCAGCCAGCGCCAGCTACATTCTCCGCAGGCCCAGTCAATGCAAATAATAAAAACAATAACAATCAGAAGATGAAACCCCTATTTTTATAAGCTGGGGGTAAAGTGACATTAAGGACAAAGTATAAAACATTTTCCTTCTTCCACAGTCTCTGTCTCAACTTGTCACGGTATGTATTGTGTATTTAATGTTGCACCTGCAGGTGAGTGCAGACTCTCCCTTCTCCAGAAGCCTGACTGCATGGAACCCTCTCCCATCAGGGTCAGCAGCAGGATCGAAGCCAATTACTTCCCACCTCACCCCGCCCCCGCCCCCAGGGCTGAAAAGTCAATCTCCCCTTCCCACAGGCCTACCATCCCAACCCACGGACACCACAGGATTGCAATCTCTGAACGGAGACGGACTGTGTATCTCAACAGGGGTAGGAGAGGGGCTTGCACCTGCCGAAGAGCCCCATGAATGCACGAGGCAGTGCCAGCTCGTGCAAAGACTGCTGCAGCCACGTCCTGCCAGACATCACCAAGGGGGTGTGCACACCAAAACCTCCCTGCTTTCACCCCCAAGTCTCTCCTGAAGGCAAAGGGCAGCAGTAGGCCCTGAGTCTGGGTGGGGAGAGGAAGGCCTAGCAGCAGGAGCACGAGGAGACCAGGCTTCGAACCAAACCAGAGGAGGGGCTGGGAGATGGGCACACAGGAACCCAGGCACCTCCGGCTCATCTGACCTCACAAAGAAAGCACAACAGCAAAGCATTCAACTTCTAATGCAGGGCCCTTCTGAGTGCACTGCTCACATGCCCACAAAGCCAGTCCTGACCTGACCTCAACTATCCCCACATACTGACCCCAACTGTGATGTACCAGGTCGCTCTTAATTTCCTGCGGTCCTGGCATCCAGTCTGCAGTAACTCATTCAGCCACCATCCCAAGATAACCCTGCCTTACTTTCCAGCTCTGACAAATTATCTCCCAGACACTGGAAACAAGTATTTAATAAACGATTTCTCTTACCCACTTGCCCCCACAGCCAGTCCACATCCTTTTCCAGTTTAGCAGACCTGTTAGACATTAAAATTGTTGACTTTATTGCCTGTGGTTTTTTTCCTTGCCTGTGTTTTGTATGTGCACCCCACAGAGAAATTCAGTATAGGGTGTTGTCTGCAAACCGGTCTAAGGTTTGGCAAGGGCTTGCTTTTGAAGGGGAGCCTGTAGTGCGCACATTTTCCAGTGAGTTTATCACTCCGTTATTATCTCTACAGGAAGTACTATAAAAAAATCAGGACTTCGTTTGGATAGTTTTCATCTAAATAATAAAAGCTAGGTCACATTAGCTATCAGGTAAAAAGCCAAAGCCTTCAAATCCAGCAGGCCTGTTTCTCTCTTTTTAAACCCTTTAGTCGACATCACATCACCACGTAGGGGGAGGGGGTCAAGAATAATCCCCACAAGAGGGGTTTTTACATAGGGTTCAAAGGACACAATACTCATGTGCCATGGGGAAAGTATGACGGCATGGTGATCAAATAAAGGCACAGGCTCTGGAGCCAGGCTGCCACTTAGAGATTTCTCAACTCCTCTGGGATTTACTGTCTTCATTGGGAAGATGAGGATTTTAATAACTTGTGCTTCCCACGGTAGCTGTGAAGATGTAACCTCTGTGAAGCTCTTGGCCCAGCACATTATAGGTGCTCAACAACATTAAATCATCAGTAGACAGGTTGGTGAGAAAGTCTACTCTGGCATTTGATGAGCAACCTCTCTGCGCCCAGCCTTCTGAATGGAATTCATCAGAGCCAAACCTGTAGTGAACTTCTTGATTTTCTTCCTCTTTTCTCATTGAGGAGTGTCCCCAGTTGCAGGAGAAAAGGCGAGGCTACCAGCTTGGAATCAGATGGTGAAAGACTTGGGGTCCATTCTAAGAGTTCAAGGCTTTCTCTCAAGTATATATTAAGCATATAATTTTTAACTGAACTGGGACACTTGAGAGAAAGGGGAGGAGTATTAATTGTGTCAGAACAACAGGTGTAAGCAATAACTGTGCCTAATAAATAGTGTAGGGCCAATGCATTAACCCAGTTGGATACTTGCTTTTATTTTTTCCTCCCAGAGATTACCACTATGGACAAATAGAGATGTTTTATTTTGTTGACGAAGCCTCTCCCGTAAACCTGCAATCAAACTCTGGGTAGTCAGCTCCTATACCCAGAGATCTATTGATGCTGATTTTGGAGTACATGAGGGAAGGTAAGACTCAGCTCTGGCCCCAAGGAATTCGCTATGTAGCTGGTCAAAGAGGACACAAATGAAGACAAAACAAAACAAACAAAAACAGGGAACAATCCAAAACAATATAACCAAACGCTGGCCTACACGACATAACACTTCAAGTATGATTGTTAAGTGCCAGGCATTAAATGCCCAGGGAAAGGAAAACTTGTAAGGAAATAAGTGGGCCATTAGGAGACTGGGATTCAATTGTATTCCTTAACTGTGAGATGTATTCCTAAAACTAAAGGAAATTTTGAAGTCTACACATGATCTTGTATACCTATTCCCACATAACCCTCCAATTAATCCTTCTCCCAGCAGCTGTCTTTCCTTTGAAGGTATTCTAACAGCAAGCCTCTGGCAACAAATCTGGGATAGAGTATACTTTTGTTTTGGTCCATGACCAAAGGGTCATAAGCTATGTTGGGGAACCCCTTTCGATATAATTAGGAATGAATTTTTTTAAAGTTAGATTTTGGTCTCAGTGAGCTGTGCAATACATATGAAAAAAACTGTCATGCTTTATATTGAAATATTATAAATTTATTTTATTTCCAAGAGAAGATAAATTTGGAAACAGTTTATTATTTGGTGAGGTCAGGAAGACCATGAAAACATTATAGTTGAATCCAAGAGAAAAATAGAACTTTGAAAAGATGTTATCTGTATCAAAACACGGTGAGATGGTCATCTATTATGAAACCAGGCCTTTCTGGTGTCAACTCATGGTGAATTATTTAAATAATGGCATAATCATTTATTAAGAAATTGATACCCGCTAGGCCAATTTCTTTAAAAATCTCTTTTGAAGCTTACTTAAGCTCTGCTAAATTTTGAACCTCGGAAGAAAATCAAGTGATTGTGAGATTCCTATTTTTTTAATGAAAATTTTGGATTAATCTTGAAGATTCAAAGCCAAATGGTCCCCAAGTGGGAAAACGATTTACAGAGAAGGAATTAAGAGGACATTCTGAAAACAGTTCTAAACAAAAGAGGAAAATCCATCTTAAATGTGACCTACCACTGCTTCAGACTTCCTGGGTCTCTCTCCCTTGCCTCTCTGCCATTCATTCCTTCATTCACTGTGACAACACTGGAGGTAAAAACGGAAACCCTCTAGGGTGTCCTTAGCTCGTAGGGGTTTTCTATCTGGATAGAGCATAGGAGAACACAAGACCCACAAAAATAAGAACAAATAGCCATTTATTAAGAATGATGGTAAAAGAAAATACTCAGCTTTAGGATATACATAGAGAGGGACATAATTGTTGACTGCCTTGGCCAGAAATGGCCAAGCAGGGAGCAGAGGAGGTAGGGCTTAACAGACGGGGAGCTCATAACAAACAGAGATGGTGATGGTGGTGGAACGGGTGGGGGAGAACAAGTTTTAAGGACACAGTAGGTGCTTTATGTATTTTAACTCATTTAATTTATTTAACTTAATTCGTTAGGTGGCCGATGGCTCCTTCCAGAACATATGACCTTTTTTCTCTGTTTGGAAAGACATTATAGAAGCAACATATCAGGGGCTTATGAACTGTCTATTGTAGAAGAACAGATAAAGTGCCCAAAGTTTTAGAGCCAGTAGAGTGTTTCAGAGCTCAGTTTCTAGAGCCAGACTTCCTGGGTTCAAACCTTGGACCTGCCACTTACTAGCTGAGTAAGGAACTTCACAAAGTTTACTTAAAACTCTTGGAGATCCAGTTCCTTATGTGTAAAAGTGAACTAATAAGACTACTCTGGCATAATTAGCGTCCCCAATATGCATTTGGGGACTGCCTTGTATTCATTGCTGGCTGCTATCTTGCTGTCTCCCCTCACACCCTCTTGTTAAAGATCATTAATCCTTGAATATTCTGTCAAGGGAGAGAGGGACTGAGCTGGTTGCCATGGCTGCCACTTCATCTTTTCCTGCCTTTAGTTTATCCTGCTCCTCTTTCACGACTTGTCAAGCTAATTAATTCCCTCTATAATTCTTCAATTATTCCCAACCTCCACTTCCAGCTATTTTTTTTCAGTGAATCCACTACCACCTTCCTTGGGACACTTACAATAAAAATTCATTTCTTTTTGTCATTAGGGTGATATATTTACTCTTCAATGTAATAAATGGCAATCCCCATTACCTTACATTTCATCCCACTTCCATAAAAATGAGTAGAGCAGGCTTAGACATTTTTATGAAAAAGCTGCTGAAGAAAACCACTGAAATTCGGAAGTTTGCAATGCTGAAAGAAAAAAATTATGCATTTCCTCTCACTTTCTATACAAATGTAAAAACTAAGGGTAAACGTGTAGGGGGGTAGAACAATTGTAAAATTTGTGTGGAACCACAGAAGACCCCAAATAGCTAAAACAATCTTGAGAAAGAAGAACAAAGCTAGAGGTATCATGCATGCTTATTTCAAACTACATTACAAAGCTATAGTAAGCAAAACAGTATGGTAGTGGCATAAATACACACATAAATCAGTGCAACAAAATCACAACCCCAAAATAAACCCACACATACACAGTCAATTAATTTATGACAGAGGAGTGAAGAATACATAATGGAGAAGGGATAACCTCTTCAATAAGTGGTGTTGAGAAAACTGGAGAGCCACATGCAAAAAAGAATGAAACTTGCACACTATCTCACAAAAATTAACTCAAATGGATTAAAGACTTGAACATAAACCCTGAAACCATAAAACTCCTAGAAGTAAATATAGGCAGTAAGCTCTATGACTTTTGTCTTGGCAATGATTTTTTGGATTTGATGCCAAAAGCAAAGGCAACAAAAGCAAAAGTAAACAAATGGACTATCTCAAACTAAAAACAAAGGAAACCATCAACAAAATGAAAGGGCAACCTACTAAATGGGAGAAAATATTTGTAAGTCATGTATCTGATAAGAGGTTAATAACCAAAATATATAAATAGCTCCTAACACAGCAGCAAAAACAGACAACCCAATTAAAAATGGCAGAGGACATCAACGGGTATTTTTCAAAAAAAGATAAACAGAAGGCCAACAGACACATGATTAGATGCTCAGCATCACCAATCAGGAGGGAAATGCAAATCCAAACTATAATGAGAGATCACCTCACACCAGTCAGAATGGCTAGCATCAAAAAGGTGAGAAATAACAAGTATTGGTGAGGATATGGAGAAAAAGGAACCCTCGTGCACCATTGGTGAGAACATAAATCAGTGCAGTCACTGTGGAAAATAAGATGGAGGTTCCTCAAAACATTAAAAATAGAACTACCATATGATCCAGCAATTCCACTTCTGGGTATTCATCTGAAGAAAATGAAAACACTAACTCAAAAAGATCTGTGCATCCCTACACTCACTGCAGCATTCTTTACAGGATCTAAAACATGGCATAAGTCTAAGTGTCCATCAGTGGATGGATACACACACACACTCTCATAAGAATATTATCCAGCCATAAAAAAGAATGAAATTTTGCCATTTCCAACAATGTGGATGGACCTTGGAGGCATTATGTGAAGTTACACAGAAAAAACAAACACTGTATGATCTCATTTATATGTTTAGATATATCTCAAACAAAAACAAAACCAAGTTCATAGATACAGAGAGGTGGTGGCTGGGGGGACAAAGGGGGACCAAGTGAGTGAAAGGGGTCAAAGGGTACAACAAACTTCCAGTTATAAAATAAACAAGTCATGGGAATACAATGTCCAGCATGGTGACTATAGTTAATAATAATGTACTGCATATTTGAAAGTTGATTGAGATCTTAAAAATCTTCACAAGAAAAAAAAATTTTGTAAGTATGTATGGTGACAGATGTTAACTAGACTTCTTGTGATAATTTCTCAGTATATACAATACCAAATCATTATGTTTTACACCTGAAACTAATTTGTCAATTACATCTAAATTTAAAAAAACAGTCTTTAGGGGATACTCATAATCTACGGGAATATAAATTGCATTTTTTTTTTTAAAGATTTTACTTATTTATTCATGAGAGACAGAGGGAGAGAGAGAGGGAGAGGGAAAGAGGGAGAGGGAGAGGGAGAGGGAGAGAGAGAGAGAGAGAGAGAGAGAGAGAGAGAGAGAGCAGAGGGAGAAGCAGGCTCCCAAGGAGCAGGGAGCCTGATGCGGGACTCGATCCCAGGACCCCGGGATCATGACCTGAGCCGAAAGCAGTCACTTAACCAACTGAGCCACCCAGGCGCCCTATAAATTGCATTTTAGACATACAATATATATTGTTCTGGATCATTATAAATAATTTATTCAAATTTTTAGAATCAATTTTCCCCATGATATAAAAGTGAGACATTTCAGAATAAGAAACTGATGATTAAATTTTGACTTAAACTCGCTGAGAAAATTACCATGTTTAGTAACTGAAACAGTGTCATGCTTTTATTTTTATCTATATTTAATAGGTCAAAATTCTTACCATGCTCTTGTTAAGAATTGCTTCACTAGATTAAGACAGTGGAAAACTGAAATTTAGTGATGAAAAATCCTTTCAGCTCTATCTTTTCAGGATTCAGCTCATTCTCCTTTAGAGGCCACAGCTATGGAATTCTTTGAGTCATGTGAAAACTCAATTCCGCAATGGACACAAAACAGGAAATGCCCCTTAATGATTAAAAGATGATCATGACTATGGGAGAGAAATGTGTGTATTGAGGGTACTGTGTCATAGTCTTAAAATTTTGCTGCTTCTTTAGTTTATGTTGGGAATTGTCCCTTCTAAGGAAACATTAGGTATGATAAAGAGATGAGTTTGGTAACATCTTTTTAGTTACTGACAGCTTTGTCAAAAAATTATACCTCTACAATTTTCCTGACTGCCCCCGCCCCCAAATAAAACAAAACAGAAAACAAAACCACAGGACCCACACTTAGACCAAGGTTTTCAACCTAGCACTAAATCTTAGAGCAGACCAGAACTTTAGTGGTGATTGAGCCCCATTTGTTATTAGCAACTGAGACAAACCTCAGAAAGGTTAGATAAATTATCCAAGACCACTCAGCATACTATAAAAGCAATTGACAAAATTTATAAAACCTACTACTCTGTACTAGGGTTTATATTAGATTTTATTCATAATCTTCACAACCCTCCTGAAAGATTATTCTGTATTTTACATGAAAGAAATGAAGCAGAGAAGTTACATGACTTACCCAAAAATTTCCGTCGTTAGTTGTATTGAATTTGAACCCAGGTCTGACTGGCTCAAAAGTACATACATACTCTTAACCCACATCATGCTGCTTCTGTGGGTAGAGGTGGATCTGTCCTAGAATGCACATGTTAGCATTCTGGGCCAGGCTCCTTCCAGTGCAGGCCATCTACAGAGCAGTTAGTACCGTGCCCTCCTCCTAGCAAGCTCAGAAATCACTCTAAGGAACCAGCAGGAAGATGGCGACTCGGGAGAGCGGCCGAGGGACCCCTGGCTTCGGGCGAGGAGCTCGCCCTATTAGAGCAGTAAGTGTGAGAGTTAGCAGTTGTGAGAACAGGACAAGAAATTTGCCCTCTTAAATCCCTTTGAGTCCTAACACCTGCTAGGAAGACTAACTCTTTAGTCAGATTTTGTGGTAGTGATAACTATATGATTTATCTTCAATTCAAGCTTTTCTTGCAGTAAGGATACTAAAATAACTCCTTAACTTGCACTACATAATTGATGGACTATAACTCTTTCCTGCCCAGGTGATACTGATTAAAGTCTTTTTAGATGTCAAGTGAACATCATAAGGTGTGAGTCTATAAAGATTCAAAGTCAAAAAATTCTGTTTTACTTTATTGGACATTTGCAAAATTACCAACAGCTGAATTTAAAAGTAACAAAGCAATGGCTGGATGCATAAACCAGAAATGAGAATATTCATGGTATGGGTTTAAAAAAATGATATAGGAACCTAGATCTACTAAATAGGAATCATGTTTTATCACATCATTGCAAGACTCTCATGGCCATTAATAATCATTCATAGTCACCTGGGATAATAGTACTTTTTCTACTGCTCCAATTAATCTACTAAAATTTTAGAAGATAGCTGAAATAAGTTTTTTGCAGAAATTCTATATGAATCATATTTTCCAAAATAGCAAGAGGGAATATTTTTTTCAGTTTTATATGTAAGACCAGTATGTAACTTTTGAAAATGCCTCTTTCAATAGATAAACCAATATTAAAATAAATACAGAAATACTTAACAAGTGATTACTCAGGAAGAAAGTTTTAGTCCACCAGTCACTAAATGCTAACTTGAATATTTCTGAATGATCAACAGCTTCTCATTTCAATGGTGGAAATCTTTTAAACATATCATACAGGTGAAATGTGTCACAATGTGGCATTTAATATTGTTTAGAAAATGAAAATAAGTTACTCTGTCTGGGTCTACTTTAGTGCAACTGAACAACTACTATCTTATTACAGAAGAAAGTAAGAGGAGAGGCTTTAAGTGATGATTTTTTTTCAAAAAGGAATAATTCTTTGCTATCGTAGAGTAGCTTGCACTCAAGGGATTTCAACTCATCACTTCATAATCATGAATTCACAAATGCACCCACAGCACATCTGTGAAAAATAGACATTATTGCTATTTTACAGATGAACAGAATTGAGACTTGAGATCATACTGGTAAACTGGGAGAGAGAATTGAGACACAAATTTCAAGTGTATAGTTTGTGGCACTCAGTATAATGGTTCCTCAAAGATAGCTCAAATCCTAATCCCAAGAACCTATAAATATGTTTGGTACCATGACAAAGGATAATTAAAGTTACAGATATAAATACGGTTGCTAATCAGCTGATCTTAAAATAGGGAGAGCATCCTGGATTATCCAGCTGGGTTCAATATAGTCACGAGGATCTTTTGAAGTAGAAGGGGGAGGCAGAAGATGAATTCAGAACGATGTGTAATGAGAAACACTTGACTCACTCTTGTTGGCTTGAATGTGGAAGGGGAATGTGGCAGCCTCTAGAAGCTGCAAAAAGCAAGGAAACAGATTTTTCTCTCAGAGCCTCCAGGGGAGTATGTAACCCTGCCCACACCTTGATGTTAGCCCAGAGAGAGCCGGTTGGGCCTCTGACATACAGAACTGTAAGATAATAAATCTGTGATGTTTTAAGCCACCAAATTCGTGGTAATTTGTTATAGCAACAATCAAAAATTAATAGCTGCTTAATCAATTAGGAGCAATTAATATAAAACAGTCATTAAGAAAGACTATAAATAATAAACTAAAGCAACCGAAGAATAATTTAACTTGGAAATGCAAGTCCATTTTGAAGTAATAAAAGTAGAAACACACAGATTCTTTGGCATAAAGAAAGATGGAAAAGGAAAGATGTGAGAGGAATTTTTTTTCCTCTTCCACTGGAATACTAGAAGAGAAAGGAAATTATAAAAAGAACACATTTATCTAAAGGATGAGGTAAGAGTTTTTAAAAGTCTACTTGGAATAGCCTTCCAGGAGAAGTTTTGGAATCTCTGTCCCTAGAAATAACTTTAAGATACACAGCGATGTATTTTATCTACCCTGGATGGCTTAGATATATACTTGCCTGATGACAAGGGCCTAGAAAAGACAATCTCTCCTGGCCTCCTTCAGCCAAAATATTCTACACAGACTTGAGTCAATTTAATTCAGCGCCACAATTATTTACTGCCTATTTACTCAATGTAAATCATTTGCTATGAATAAACAAAGAATAACATAAACCCTGACTTCAAGAAATTCAGGTTAATAGCGAACCAAGGTAAACAGTCAACCCTATGCAGGCTAGACAGTGAGAAGAATCATAAGGGTTGGGTACATGAAATATTGATTAAGCCTCATTAGATATGTAAAAATCAATGCACTCTTATTGATCATAAAACAATATTATAGGTCACCACCAGAGACTATCAGAGCACCAATTTATTACAATGAGAATTTATCCCAACCTTCCTAAAATTCTATGTAAGGAAAATTTTAAAAAATAAACTCTTTATTGTAGAATTTCAGCTAAAAAAGGCAGAATGATAGAATTAGATTATATCTAGACTGTGTCTAGAATGTATCTAGAATATAAAAATTACCATTTTAGAAGCCCTGTATAAAATAATGGATCTGGGAAATAATCAGCAGTGGATCTGGGCAATAATCAGCAATAGATGCGTAAGCTATTAAGTGATAATTTGATGGTGAATTTTATCATGGAGGGATCTGCCCGAGATCACCTAAACACACCAAACAGTCTTAACATCACTGAGCATGACATCAGCCATTTATGTGTCTCTTTTCGTGAGTTGTTAGGAAATACATAGTGCCATCTATAAAGTATTCTTTCCCCCAATAAGCTGAATCCAAATTTAGCACAGCTTCCAAATCTACGTATTTTTTCATGGGTAATAGAGGACAGAGAGGAACCAGTTAAAAATTACAGAATGGAAGCAACCAGTCAAATGCAGAATGTGGACCAGAATGTATGAGCCAAGTATTCCAGCAAATCAGTGACATTTAAGAAGGGAGGAAAGAGAGAATTGTTATAGGACAAAAGAGACTTGAGACATAATAACCAAATGTAACATGGATACCTTGTTTGGATCCTGATGCAAGAAAGAAACAACTCGAAGAAAGCATTTTTAAGATCAGCAGAGAAACTTAAATATGGACTAGGTATCAAATGATATGGTAGGATTATTATTATAACGTGATAAAGGCATGGCATTACTCAAAATATTTCTCATCTGTTAGAGATGCATACTGAAGTGTTCGCAGACTTAAAAATACGGTATCCAGTTATGCTTTAAAATCCTGTAATAAAAAATTGTGTGTATGAAGAATACATGGAACAGGATCAGCAAAACAGTGATCTGTTTTCAAGTTGCATGATGAAACATGAGGGTCATTGGAATATTTTCTCTCCTTAGACATTTGAACTTTCCATAATAAAAAAAATTAAAGGATAACAACAGTAAGTAAATAAAAGTGTGCTGGGTCCATCTGATTATCCCTCATCACTGAGCTACTGAAACCTTGGTATATTTATACCAGAATTTTTCTTTCCTTTTCTGCACACATTTTTCACTAGCAATATGACTTCTAGCCCTTTAAGATTGAACACTTTTCACCTCCGATGGAAAGGAAGTTTACAATTGACTAAATTCTCAATCGAAATAACCAAGGGGAAAAACTTATCATAAATAAAGTATTACTTCTGATGCTCAATAAATAAAGGAGCAGTGGACCTGCCTCTGTGTGTGGGGTGAGTATATAGCTTCCAGGCACTTTTTGTAGTAAAGAGTGAATGTGGTGGGGGAATATTTGCAAAATTTCAAATTCTTTGGTTTACATGGTTAGGGTTGGTGTTTTAACATTGGTCAAAAGTGCGTAATTCTCAAAATTTTTTTGGCAACAAACTGTAATGTGTTTGTTTTAAAACAATTATCTTAGGTAAAATCTAGTCTAGATGTTTAATTAATAATGTTAGTCTCCTGTCTGATTTTAGAGTACAACAGACTTCTCTATGAGGAGCAAGGGGCTGCAGGACAAAATATATTTCTCTTCAAATGTTCCCTGCTTATATGCATGAATGCTGGATGTGATCTACGATAGTGCAAGTAATGGGGTTAAACATGGCAACTTCATGGAAAGGCTCTTCAGCAATAATCCTAGCAGTGGAGCAAAATACAAATCTCATCTGAGACATCAGAAAGCCTTTGAAGGCATTCATAATAGATGATCCCCTTTTCAAAAATATTATCCTTAAAAAAAAAAAAGTTTTATTTTTGCAAATAATTTTTCTGAACAAGGCCTAAAGATGCTTACATCCTCAAATTACATTGTTAATGGGATTAAAACCATTTCCAAAGAAATGTAAAATTTTATCATACCTGCAAAAGCTTTTAATTTTTTAATCTTTTTAAATTTTAAAAAATGTAATATATTTTCTTTTCTTTTTTAAAGGTAGCTTCTCATGAAGTTATTTTCCACCAGAAGAATGTAAAGACAGAACAGGGATGGGGTGCCTGGGTGGTTCAGTCAGTTAAGTCTGCCTTGGGCTCAGGTCACCAAGCCCCTCATCCAGCCCTGCATCAGGCTCCCAGCTCCGCGGGAAGCCTGCTTCTCCCTCTCCCACTCTCGCTGTCTCTCTCTCTGTCAAATAAACAAATAAAATCTTAAAAAAAAAAAAAAAAACAGGGAGAAAAAGTAATCCAAATAAACAGGCTATGTTACAGAGATCTAAAGCAGGCACTTTAGCTTACTTTTCCTTAGGCAATTTAAATTCTCTGGTCAAGGATTGTAAGGATAATGGCAACGAAGGTGATTATCTCTGTGGTACCTGCGAGTTTGCATTCTGTATTGTTTCCACACAAAGCACTGCGCTATCTAGGTTACAACAGTTATGTAAATGATTTGTAACTTTGGCATTTGGTTTGGCTGAGATGTAGAAGACAGCGTGCTTGCCTTCAAGATTTATAGTTCACGAGGTACCCATTACTTGTTACCTCTCTTCTTCCCACGCCTGAAACCCAAACATCTTACCGACCACAGCCTCCGTGAATTTCCCTTCCGCTGGAAGAGGGAAGTACTGGTTTGGTGACAAGTTGCTGCCATATCCCAGGAGAAAACCTTCTAGTTTTACATTTGGATTTGGACGTAGGAACTTCAAGAGGATAGAGTCGCTTGTGGTATTGATGTGGACTTTCAGGCTTGGCCTTTTACCTAAAGATGGGAACACAAAATACAGGGCTGTTATTTTACCACTTTAGCATCCCAGGGCAAATTTGGGGCGAAGGTTAGTTGCTAGAGGTATTGTTATTAGAAAGCATGGTATCTACTTCACTACTCAATATTCCAACACATACACCCAAACTGCTAAAGCACGGGTAATTTTGAGATCTGAAAACCCAAACTACATAACACAGAAAGCAGTATAGAACACAAAGTAAAATCTCAGGGCTTAATATTTGGTAATTTATTATTGAGCAGGTAGATGGGATTTAAGGCTATTTTGGTTATCCAATAGTCAAAACCTTCATTGAATATATATTGTCTGGGAATGTTCAAAGGATCTGAAATTCTTATTAGTAAATTTAACTACTGCACTTTGAAAACCCCAGCCTCATCAATGCTGCCCTCCAGCTGTATCCCCAAAAGACAGAAATTGATATGTAGAGTTGGAAACAAAGGGACACGGGTTGGGGGGGGTCAGCTTAGGGAGAATAGGGAGTTCTGAGAGAGTTGATAAATGGAGGAGAAAGATCTTTAGATCTATTTGGGGCCCGCAGGGTCAATGAGACAACTACATGGAGATGACCCATGGGAAGTTGAATAATCAAGTGTGATGCTCAGGACTAGAACACAGATCCATCTGGACGTCATCAGTGTCTAGATAACCATTGAATGAACTTTCCTAGAGAGACTGTGCAGAATGAGGAGAGAAAACATAAATTTTCAAGGCTTTTTTTTTTTTTTAACTATGTAGGCAACAGGGGCAGATTATCACCCTAACCAGAAGTCTTGACCAAACAGTGAGTAAACAACATTGTCTTTTGTCTTTGGGACCAGAAGGAGCGGAGTTCAAATGCCAGCTCTGTAACTTAATTATCAGTGGGGCCTCTGGCTACTCACTGAACATACTACACCCTGAATTTCTTGATTTGTAAATTATGAATACTGGATAACCATGCCCACTTTGATGGGTTGTTTACAAAGATTATGCAAATGGCACTGCCTTAAAGCTGGCACATAGTAATTGCTCAATGATTGGTTACTTAATGAAGGCCATCCATTACATTTTAGCCACAAGACAGAAATCCAAGACGGCTTTGTAAGATTTTTTGTAAATTCATATTAAACTAATTTGGTAACAAAACCCAATCTGAACCATATGAGGCCACTAAGTATTTCTCAAATCTCACTGAATAGTCTGTGTAATTATTCACAGTTTAATTGTAGGAATATTAACGTTTAATTAAGGGGTGCTAGCCACGCCTCCACTGAAGAGGTCTAGACAACCTAATACATTTCTAAAATCCAAAGATTTTCTGAATTCTAAAACATGTCTGACCCCAAGAGTTTTAGATACGAGATTGTAGATCTCAATTGTTTTCTTTCTTTATTCTAAAGAGATTTAATATTTTTAGAATATTTTACCCATTGGAAAGATGGCATTTATTAATTTAGTAATCCACATTTGATTTCTCATGATTCAAAGATTTATATTGCATTAATACCAGTCAGTACCTCTGAAAAGCATGGCTTTCCGAAGTCATCACACTAAATTTATACTATTCCAGTCCAAATTAGCCTGGCCTGCCTGAATATTGCTACATAAAAGGATTCCAATAGGCCTTTAAAAAAGTACAGATAGCCCCTTCTTGGATACCAAGTTGTGGGAACCACTGTCTTACCTCAGGTGCCAGTACTACTATTTCCAGGTATGTACACAGTTCTTTATACTTCCAAGAATTTGATGAAATTTCCATAAACTTCTAGATTCTCAAATTGCTATTCCTACGTTTCTGGCAAAATTGAAATCCAGAGATATTGGGTGGTTTATCCAAGTCCAAGGAAGATTCATCTAGTCTAGCTCACCTAGTGCAATTCTCTCATATCACAAACAATGAACCTGAGGGCAGCCAGTTCTCTCTGTCACTCTGCAAGTTAAGTGCAAGGTCAAAACTGGATCTCAGTTCACACCAAGCTGTACTTCTTGCTCTGTTTTTATTTATTTTTTTAAAAACTGTTTTAAAGATTTTATTTATTTATTTGAGAGAGAGAGAGCGTGTGTGCACACAAGCATGGGGAGCGGCAGGCAGAGGGAGAGCGAGAAGCAGGCTCCCTGCTAAGCAAGGAGCCCAATGTGGGGCTCGATCCCACGACCCTGGGATCGTGACCTGAGCTGAAGGAATATGCTTAACCAACTGAGCCACCCAGGCACACCCCTGCTCTGTTTTTATTGAGAACGTCATCATTAGCCAGTAGAGTAAGGTGTAGCCAACCCCCCAGACCCTAACGCTCAAATTGATGCCAGCTGCTAATGTTTTGTCCCAACTTCATTAGCTTTTGATGAGGGGGTTTATACTTTAGCTATAACATAGATTTTGTCTAATTTTTCCCTTCTTAGTTAGGTGCCTAGATTAACCCTAGAGTCACTCCACTACCTTTGAATGTTATTAGGTCCCAGAGTAAATTAAAACACAGCTGGCCTGTTTCCAACCCCTTCTTGGGAAGCAGAGAATAAGGAATCTTAGTCAAACATGAGTGCAGCCTAAGTACCCTAAGAGCCAAGAGTCACAGCATCATCATATTAGACCTTTGCTCATAGATTTTGGCCTGATGTACCACATTACTCTTCCACTTAGAAAGTGGAAAGGATCGTGGCACCAAGTGAGGAAAAAGGAAGGCTGTAAACAGAATTACTGACCAACAAAAGCAGAAGTGTTCTCATTTCCTCCACATGGGAATTTTCATGACTCCAGTCTTTGTCCCTTTCGTTCATGATTTATGTCAGCAAATACATCAACATCATGTAACTTTTTGAATGAATTGGCATCTAGCTGACCTACTTTCTCCAAAATTCTAATTCATACTACCCTCTGGAGCTAAACTTTTAAAAGTCTTGAAAAAGAGAGAAAGATGTACACAGACAAATCATACCTCAAAGCAGCATCACAAACTTCATATTCTGAGACTATCATCCCAATTGCTTATTTGAAGCTCGAAATTCAAGTCCCTTCATTATCCTGGCACACAATACTTCTTCCTTTATTACTTCTCAACATGTCTTACTTCTTTTTGGCCAGTATAACTTTCTCACATCCTGCAGTGCACTTTGACCCATGCTCACATTGTCACCCGGTATGGATTCCCTCTATCTTCTGTTTGTCTTCTCTACACCCCTCCACCCACTCAATTATTACACCATTGGTCTTTTCAGTGCTCAGCAAAAAGGTTAAGCAATTTTTGCCCTTTCAATCTGATTAAGTTTGTCAAGCATTCCTTCAAATGAATGTTTGGACTAGTATTCAATTTTACATGACTGGATAATTTCCCCTGATATTTTAGGGTATATCTCCATGCATCCTATAATAATTTTTAATCTTTGATAAGTTATTCTTCATCCTAATTCTAGTTTAATGGTTTGGAACACTAGTCATGTGATGACAGTTCTCTTTCAATGTTAGTATGAAAACTTCTGGTGAATGCCATAAGTTAGAGTTAACAGAAAAATAATATAGCATGATATGAGCTTAACTAGGAAAACATTTATAAGCAAAATGGCAGATATGTGGCCCAGAAAAGTCCAGGAGTACGGAGTAATAAAACTACTAGAAAAACATTTTATTGTATCTTGTAAGAAATAAAGCCTAGACCAATCAAGAGTGAGACAAAATAAAAAATGTGATCGTTCCAGGAAAACACCACCATTATGGCTGAGGAAAAGATTGCACATTGGTAAAGTAGAACTTTGGATCTAGGACAGTTGTTTCTAATTCTCTTTTTGTAACATCCTAGGGTATCTCTAAATAGTTCAAAAGGGTGTTGTGAAATACTAAAAGAAAAAAAAGTCTTTCAAAATCAAATTAGGATTAATCCTCTTTTAATTTTTAAAAGTAAATACATGCCCAGTAGCATTAAATCACATGTCTGTGTTTCAATAAAACTATATAGTTGACCCTTGAACAATGTGGGGGTTGGGACATTGGCCCGCCATACAGACAAAAGTCTGCATATAACTTTTGACTCCCCAAAACTTAACTACTTATAGCCTACTACTGACTGGAAGCTTTACTGATAACAGAGTCAATTAACACGTATTTTGTCTGTGATATGTATTCTATATTTGTATTCTTACAATAAAGTTAGCTAGAGAAAAGAAAATGTTAAGAAAATCATAAGGAAGAGAAAATACATTTACAGTACTGTATTTATCAAAAAAAAAAAAAATCTGTGTATAAGTGGACCAGTGCAGTTTAAACCCATATTGCTCAAGGGTCAACTATACTTGTAAAAATTGGCAGTTGGCTGGATTTGTCCACCAGGTCATAATTTACCAACTCCTAGTCAACATCATTAGTCTTCTAGGAAATGCAAGTTAAAATCACAGTAAGATACCACATACCCAAGAATGGATAAAATTAAGACTGTCAATAACAAGTGTTAGGCAGGGTTTGAAATAATTGGAGCCCTCATACATATTTAATGTGAATGTTAAGTGGTGTGACCACTTGTGAAAACTGTTGGACAGCTACCAAATAACCTATCAGTTTCATTCCTAGGTATTTTTTGAGAAAACATGAAAAATAATGCCATGCTAAGACTTGTATGCAGATACTCAAAGCAGCACCAAACTGGAAATAGCCCAAATGTCCGTCAATAGTTAAAGGGATAAACACATTATGGCTAACCCATACAATGAGGTAGGACCAGCTACAAAACAAGACAAATTACTTATGTAATTCAACATGGCTGAATCTCTTGTCTGGTATGAGATCATGCCACTTAGCATGGGCAGGACCTTCCTCATCGCTGAGTAGTAGGCCTTTCTCAGAGATGAAAGGCTTTCCTCCGATGGATGGTCATTCAATCCTCTTGCCATTACAGCAACTGGTGAAATTAGTTTTAATAGTACCTGATATTATGATTCACATTCAACAAATGGTACATATATAAAATTAGCAAGTCCTTTTTAGGCATTATTATCTTCCCAGAACTGACAGTTCAAAGTTTCAAATGTTTTCTATATTCCTCTTACACAATGGATTGCAGGTGGAAAATATTCCGATGCCTTTATGGTCACATCTTCAGTTTATGTATTAAGCAGGGCAGTTACTATCCAGCAACGCATTCAAAAGCTTCCAAAAACCATGTTTGATGGCATAAATTGTATTTAATTGAACTGTGATGTTAAGTTATACAAACCATAATTTTAACATAGGACTTGGCAATAATTTAACATATGCTTTAATTCTTAGAGAGCCAAAAGAGACCATATAACAGGCCTAGTACTCAAAGGACTCCCTGTCCTGGTACCATGATCCAAGGAAATGTGTTAGAAGGGGAAAAATAACCATATGGAGATTCATTAATTTTCCTGTGGCAGCCACAGTATGAAGGGAGTGGCCAGAGTCAATTATACAAGAATCTTCAGTTGTTTCTGATCCTTAAATAGAAATGTGTTGTCTGTAGTCGATATAGCATGGCTTTTCTTACCAAAAACAACAACAAACTGAAAGCCAGTGATATGAGTGGAAACTTTCCATAGCAGAAAGAGCATGAGAGTTTTAGTTAAATATTTTAAGGAGAATAAAGACTAAATGTTTCAATCAATTAAAAACAATTAGACATTATAAAAACTACTTCCACCGGTGCTGTAACAGCAAGATGCTTGTACAACATTCCATTAGAAGAGAGTCTGTGCAAAGTGGTTATGAAGATAAAGAAAGGAATGGCCCATTCTGCAGTGACATGATGGCATGCCAGACAATTGCTTTGTCATGGTGGTATATATACAGAATTATAATTAAAAGCACTCACAAAGTAATTCCTAGAAAAATCCTTTTTAAAATTCCAATTTATTGTATTCCATCTATTATTAATCCCATATATCTCATGGTATCCAGGCTCTCTGGCTCCCAGACGGGAATTCCTTCTCAAAATCCACAGATTCTCTGTCACTCTCTTCCCAATTCTTTGGGAATGAAGTTCTACCAAGGCCCAACGGAGAATTAATGACAGCTTGCAAAGAGTTAGTGTGCAGTAAACATGTAGTAGCTCTACCACATGTCTTCCAGAAACAGGGACGCCACTGACAGTTGTTTGAATTGGGCATTGCAAAACTCTAAATGGCATCATTCAAACCATCTTTTATTTATAGCCCTATACATTAACCACACTCACAAAGACCATGCGGAAATAGTTGCTACTTATGAAAATGGGTGATTTGATAAGGGTAACTAACTTGAAATTCTCTAAACTCTCCCCATAGGCCTCAGGCTGCTCCTGCCCACCCTTCTTACTTCATGCCTTTGATTTCTATCTTCCCTGCCTTCTGATCCTGCTGACACTGGTAATAAGGGATATGGGTGGCAGGATGCCTTATGTAAAGATGGGAACTCAGCCACAAATATTTTGGACATTGTGCTTTCTAATGTACAAATGAAATTGCTTCACTCAATATACACAATTCAGGTGATGAATCAGAAATCTAAATAAGAACAACAGTTTAAAAGATTTGGGGCATTCGGGAAATGGTGAATTAATAGCACCCAGCTTTAGAGATGAACAGAAGGCATCCCCACTTGTGTTTTAACTCAAATCTAAAAACAGACGGGGAAAATCCTGACGAAAACAGGTTAGATTATATATAAAATGAGACTTTTATAAATCTACAGAAAAAATGTCATTTTTTAAAAAGTGCAGAAAAAAGTTGGGTAAAAGTCCCATAAGCCACATGAACAGCTGCCAGAGTGGGAATGGGGGCCCTTAAAGAAACTCTGAACTTGACTTTACACATACACGATCAACGTGAGCAGAAACCTCAACCTACAGCATTTTGTGATCGCTGCTCTAGTGCAAGCAGAACAGCATGTTCTCTCTCCAATGCCTCGTGGGGAGTTTGCACTGGAAGACATGTTCCTGCATGCAACACGTGCTTTCAGAGGTCAGGAAATAAAAAGTCCCAGTTTACCTGAAGAGCTCCCTTTATAAAGCCACACCCAAACAATTGCCATTGAGCCATAACTCCCAGGTGTCAACTAGCTAACTTTTTATTAGGATATTATGGTTACCAAATACCTGGAGAATGTTTGCCATTGAATTTAGAAAGAAATGACATTTTGCTAGAAATCCGAGAGGGAAAATGTTTTCTTCCTAATGGAGCACTTTATTTCTGTTTGCCCAGCTGTTTGTGTAAGTGAGTTCCATTTCAGCTAAAACAACCACAGTTTCCACCGTGGTCACAATTCCCAGTGCCCTGATTCCTCAGGCCAATACTTCACCATCTGGTGACTTTGGATGACTGAATGAGACAGACTGAACCTGCTGATGTTGACATTTCAGCACCACTTGGCAGGACTAATACTTTTACCAAAGGAGCAATAATTTCATTACCTACCTTGTAACCCAACCAACAGCCAAGCAGGAAAATTACTTTTCATAGATTACCCTCTAAGTCAACAGCCTTTCATTCTTTGGGAAAAATCTCATCCTGAGACATACCTTCAATCTAATTCTCCTAAAATTACGCTTTAAAGACCGGAGCATGTTGAGGGTGGGGGACAACCACATGCAACCAAAAACTACATATTTGCTAGAAGGGAAGGGGGGCAGTGACATGGTTAACTTCAAACAACAAAATCTAAATAAATTCTGCATTTGCCTTGGGAAATGTGTATATCCATTCATCTGCTTTCACTTTATTCATTCGCTACTAGATACTAGGCATTAGTTATACCAATTCAAATATGATCTGTTACATCACAAAGATTAGGCAGTCTAGTAAATTAGGCAGATGGGTAAGTCAATGATTTCAGTACAGCATCATTCCTACAATTAGTACCATGTGGCTATAACAGAGGAACTCTAAATCTGATAGAAGATAATAAAGGATGTACAAAGAAAGTGTCCCCTTAGCTTTGTTAAGCTAGTCACAAAAATTGTTTTTACTACATGAAAATATGCCAAATGCAAGTAGGGAAGTAGATCTCAAAGTACTTTGTAATACTTCTACCACTTTAGATAATTGGTATATTCTTATTATTTTTAAATATATATAAAATAAAAAGAAGAAATCATACAGGCTAAGAGACTTAACAAAACCCATTTCTCTTCTTTTTGTTCTTTTTCTGATTTTTCGTGAAAACACTGGAGTTGATCTGCTTACATTCCCTTGCTATGTAAAGTAAGGAGCGATGGTAATTGATGCTCCTGATGGAAGGTAGAATAGGCTCCAGGCCAGGATTCTTCAAAGACTCACCCCCTCCCCCCTTAGAGCATCAGCATCACCTTGGGAACTTGTTAGAAGTACAATTTCTCAGACCCCACTCCAGACCTCTTGAATCAGAAACTTTGGGATGGAGGCAACAATCTGTATTTTAGCAAACTGGGTAATTCCAATGCATACTCAGCTTTAAGAACCATTACTCTTTGAAAATTCAGTGCATCAAAAATAAAATTTATAGGCCCAATTTCTTTTGAAAGAGATTTACAGATATACAGTATCAGAGAAAAAAAAGACCTCAGTCACCAAGTTATTAAATTTCCTATGACGAGAATTTTACATATATTTTGATCTGTGAACAAACTGTGAATTAGAGTTTTCCAGAATAAATTCTGGAGACTCGTAAGGTAAGATGTTTAATAATATTTGGAAAATTTCTCTGACTTCTAGCATCAGTTATAGGTCTTTATAGGCCTTTAACCAATCTATTTAAAGACTTAGAAGTACGATGAGCTAACGTTTTATTACAAAAAATTTCAAACAGAGAAATATTTCAAGAATTGTGCAGTGCACATCCAAGAGTCACCACCCAGAGACAATGATGTAAATCTTACTATATTTCTTTCATCATATTTATCTACCTCTCTATCTGTCCATCAATCCATCTTATTTTTAAGTGGATTTCAAAATAAATTATATTTCAGTATTCTTCACTACTCAACACTTCAGTAGGTATATCATTAACTAGAATTCAGTATATTTTTCTTTTGAGGTAAAACTTATATATAAGAAAATACATAAATCTTAACTCTACATGGCTGAGTTTTTCAAATGCCATATATCTATGTAACCCAAACCTAGACAAGATTTAGAATATTACCTTCACCTAGAAAGTCTCCTCATGCCTCTTGTCAGTCCATTTCCACCCCATCCTCCCAGAAACAAGTTTTGTTCTGATTTTTACCAAACCATAGATTAATTTTACCTGTTCTAGACTTCAGTGAAATTGAATCATATGATACGCACTCTTATGTAAGGCTTCTTGCACTCACCATAATGTTTTGGAAATTTGTCAGTTTTATTGCATACATCAGTAGTAGTTTTGCTGTTATTTTCATTGAGCACTATTCAGGTAATTATTAAAATCAACATTTTTCCATATTCCCATGTCTTCAGAGTATCCACCTCTCTTAAATTACTATATTTTAAAATGTTGATTGTATTGTAATAAAGTTTTCTCTGAGAACAAGGGAAAATTATATTATACATATTTTTCTTTCCAGTTATTTATTTACCTTATACTATTTGCCAGAAAAATAAAACAATACACTGTTATTTACAATAGGTGCTTAATTTTTCAGACTTAAATAAATGATTAATAGTAAATGCAGACAAAACTATATAATGATTTCATCTTCACTGGAATGCTGAATACTAGTCACTGATACTCAAGATCTTGCATATCTTTCCTTCTCACTCCCAGCTAATGGAACACTAGGCACCTTTTGACAACGAAGTGTAATATAGACTTTCCCTATGTCTAAGAGTGATTTTCACTGATACAAAAGTGGTTAAGTTTAAACATGTGCCATTTAAAAAATTGCTTGTCCTAACAATCTCAAAATGATCTGGTACCAAAAAACAGATCAATTGTCATTTGGATTATTATCACTCTACTGGTCAATTTCCCAAAAGGACCAATACTCCTTTTTTTCCACCTCCTCTCAGTAACTCTAATTTCAATATACATTAAATTTCACTAACCAAGTAGAAGTCAAGTTTAATCAAAGTACTACTTTATCGGACAAAGCAGAAAATGCACAACTTCCATCAGCACTGTAGGAAATCCTCCACATACAAGATTACATATTTCCATTGTGAAATCATTGTCCCAGGGAGTAAATCAGAAATACTCTTGATAAAAATGAAAATTTTGCCATCTTATAAAAAACTGTGAAGCACTAACAAAACTTTCTTAAATAAATCTGGCTTTTACTTATTTATTTTTGCAGTCTCACAAATAAAAACAAGAGATATAGCTAGAACAAATGGTTTCATCTGCCATCATTGTTTAGATGTTTGAAATCTTCATGAATTTTAGTTTGTTCGGTTAATAAATACCCAGTGCTGATGATATACAGCTGCTTATTTTGAGATTTCACAGCATCAAAAGCCTTCCATAAGCTAGAAGAAAATGGCTAAACCATCATGACAGTTTGATCAGGTGGCCTCATGAACAAGGCAGAGTAGTAGGTCACGAGACTTACAAGGCTCTAGGAAGAGCCACCTGCTAACAACCCCATAGTAAGTCATCCCATTTTAATATGTTGTAGAACAAACAGAGGGGTTCTGACATCAACTTTGCCTTTCACTGTGTTTGACCTGAGTCACTTGTCCTCTCTGAGGATTACTTTTCTCCTCTGTAGAATAAATTAGAGAATCCCAAATCCATTTTAAATCTCATATTCAAGGATATCTCTAACACTTCATCCAGACAAAATACTATATTGTTATTAAAATAAAGGAAAATAAATCAGAAAATGAATTTGTTTATAGAAATACTACCCTAATAATTTCCAGATAATATTTATTTTTTATACAACTCCCAAAATTTACCTCAAATATGAAAAAGAGAACATATGGAAAAAATGTTTGTGACTGTCACAAATATTTTTTACAGCTTTTGTGAGGTATATATACTCACACAACATAAAATTCACCTATTTTTAAAAATTCAGCAACTTTTGGCAGACTTTTAGAATTTACTAAATCTATCACAATCCAGTTTGAAAATATTTCCATCACTCTAAAATATTCCCCTGTATCCATTTGTAGTCAATGGGCATACCCTTAACTCCCACACTTAGCTCTAAGCAACCACTTGTCTGCTTTCTGCTTTTCTGGTAATTTAATATAAATGAGTTCATACAACATGTAGTCTTTGTGTCTGGCTTCTTTCACGTGGTATAGTGTTTATGAGATTCATTCATCCATGGTGTATCATTAGTTCATTCCTCTTGATTGCTTGATAACATTTCACTTTGTGGATCACATTTTGTTTATCCATTTTCTCAGCTGATGAATAGTTGGATTACTTCCAGTTTGGGGTTATTATGAATAATGCTGCTATTATGAATAATGCTACAAGTATTTGTGTGGGCATATGTTTTCATTTTTCTTGGATAAATACCTAGGTGTAAAATAGCTGGGCGGTATGGTAACTTTATGTTTAAATTTTTAATAAACTGGGGAAAACTTTTCCATTTTTATATTATTTTTCAAGATTATAAATATAACTCTTGCTTGAGGACAACACCAAGTTGTAAACATCCAGAAAATGAGCTATATTGTTTTTTACTATCACTAAATATGTTATATAATAAAATCGGTAATTTTAAACTGAGATTTCTATCTTTAGTCATTAATGAAACAAGACCACTTACCTTGTTACAATAATTATTTGGAATGGAGTGGGAGCAATTTGTCACAGCAACTCCACTTTATGCCAAATGCAAGAAATGAGCTTTTTGCAAAATAGTAAGATGGTTACTGACATTCATAGCAATGACTATGATACAGGATAAGTTACTGAGTTGTCTTCTGTCTCTAGTCATTTCCATAATAAGAATTTTTTACCTTATACAAATTATGCAAATATTTGTCCACCAGAGAATTAACCAGCTCCGGAGAGATTGACTTTATTATTATTTATACCTAAAATTAAAGTGAAATTAGATATAAACTCTGGCCTTGTGAAGCAAATGACTTAGCTATTTATCCAGGTAGTCAGAAGAACCTGACAAACTATAGTAACTTGGGATATATTTTTATTTTAATCATATTTGTCATTGTTTCTTTTCCAATGAATTAAAATCCAAACAGAATTAAAACATTTTGAATTTCTAAAACGTTTTTCAGTATTAATAAAGTATGCCTTGTTGTTACCTTTTCTGGTAGTTTGTGATTCATGTAGCATTTTCTAGGTGAGAAAAAGAAAGTCAACATGGCTTGAAATCATTGCCTTTCAGTCTGACATTATTAAAATATCCCAGCCTGCATGGTGGATGGGACTCAAGTTTAAGTCTAGACACTTAAAATAGACTTTTATAATATTTATCAAATGTTAACAAAATCTAACTGAATGAACTATTTGGGGTAAAATCTTCTTGACTTAAAATTGTAGAAATAAAAAGAAAGGCTGCCTCATAACTCTTTTTTATGTGACTTTTTTTTCTTTTTCTTGCATTTAGAACTTTAGAGCTGTGACAAATTGCTCCCACTCCATTCCAAATTCTAAACTGGGAGACAAAGAAGTGAGCTTGTTCTTTGAGTATTCCAAGTACTATGCAGAGGAGATTGTCCCTTAGACATTGAAAATGGGAATAAGTCAATTCCCACTGGTCACACCATTTCCTAGTGTGGGATGAATCCGTTTGGTTGTAAGTAGAGGAAAAGAGGCCAGGAGACAGGATCAAGGACCAAAGTAAGTTGAAGTTGAGATAGTAAACTGTGAGGTAACAGCAGCTCTGAAGCTGAGAAAAGAGAAAAAAATACCTGACAAGACAGCTTATTGGTACCAGAAAATAGACAAAAGGGATACTAGAATAAAAATCCAGGGGTTGCACTGCAGAGATGCCCAGCCCTTCGAGAGATCCACAACTCCTATGACCCGAGGAAGTGACAAATGTAAAGGGTGGGTAGGAATTAGTTAGTCAAAGTGTCTGTGTACATCTGGGGTGAGGACAGAGGACAGAAACAGTAATTGGTACACTTAGAAATACTAAAGGTCAGTGTAGTTGGGGTGTAATGGGGCAAGGGGGGCACAGTGATGCTTCAAAGGATAGAAGGGGTCCCTGTAGGCCACATTAAAAGACCTATCATTGTTTTAAAAGCAGATCTAAAGTATTTTCCTCCACTAAGCTACACACACACACACACACACACACACACACACACACACACACACACATACACACAGTTTGAGAAATGAATAATATAAAATTTAAAATCTTAGACAGTTCTAAAATTTATCCACATGATAGAAATCTTGTCTCACATGCCCTTAGCAACAAGCAACTCAAGTAAAATGCTCAGAGCAAAATTTGTTTTGAGTAGGAAAAAATATGCTATTTTTAATAAAAGAAATCAAGATATTTTATACATAGATTACAGTTTAAATGGAGTACAATTAATACAGATCCCTCCTGCAAACATCAGATGTATTATTAAAATCAATTGTTATTGCAACCAACTCAGCCAGATTTATTTGTGAGTCAAGGAAATAAAAGCTTACTTCTCTTAAGCAAACAAAAAAGGCAATTGTTATTAATTCTATTCTTTAGCCAAAAGCTAAATGAAAACAAAACTGGCTCTAATTGACTCTATTGGTAGGAACAGCCTGAGAAGTATGCTGCTTACAACTTACTGTAATTCTGTGTTTCCCAAATTATTCCTTTATTGCACTCCATCCCAGGCTGGTAGCATATTTCCTATTCTGCTGCCTGGCATAGTTTCACCTCCTTCCTACCTACCCCCATAATAATCCCTGCATGGACTTTTTAACTTAAAACTTACACAAATAATTCACACTTATTCTAGTTAACAAAATTAAAGAATTGCAGAGATAAAATTTGTTTTAAAAATTACCCATTATCTAATACATGGTGATGACTTTGGTGAAGATTTTTAATATCTCCTTCCAGATATTTTTTTCCTGGGTATGATAAATATGACAGCTTACAAAGATAGGATTATATTTTAAGTGACGTTTTATAACCTGCACTTCCCTTAACATAAATATATTTCTGTCTACTCATTTTTACTGACCACACTATCTTTTAATTATTCATAGGAACCTTCCTTTGATAGTAAATAAACATGCCATTTCACCTCCATGAGTTAGTAGAGTTTATCATTTCAATAATTTCACAATTGACTTTATTTTGGCAAACTCTGGTATTCGTTTTAGAGATGAGGACTTGATCTTATAAAGTTTGTATAATTAGTTTGAGCCTAGTTTTTTTTAAATCACTTTTGAGATCTGTCATATTTAATCCATTGACAATTGGATAAACTCATTGTATTGTTCATGAGATTATTCCTAACAAATTTTCGGGCTGTGGGGGTGACAACATTTCTATGTCCCCGAGAATCTCTGCTTGTTCCTATAAGGAGTCGCATTTTCGGGAGAGGGGACTGTATAGTGGGAAAACACAGGGTTTGGAGCCAGAAAACCTGTGTCCAAGTCCCAAGTTAAACCCACAATTGCCCTAATTATTTAAATAGTTAATGGCTGAATGCCACATTTTTCCCTATAAAATAGGATTAATCCTACATAGCTACCATCTCAGAGTAGCTGGTAAGATTAAATGAAATACTTTATGAAAACAGTACAACTGTACAACTCAGTGATAGTTGTTACTGATATGACCTTATTTGTGTTTTCCTTTCAATTTGGCTATACTTTGAATTTTTAAAGTTCTTTGCATTTCAACCAAATATTCATGCTGTAAATATAGACATAACTTACATGTGATTATAAACTATACAAGGACAGGGTCACTGGCACAGAGAGAATATTTAATAAATATTTTTTGAATGAACAAATATATACTTTTCTTAAATGAGTAATATTGTGCTTGATAGGAATCATTGCTTATACACAAATGACTCTCCTCAAAGAAAATGTATTGTATTGGAGGATATAAACTTGTAAGAGTTATTACTCAATACACTCAATAAATTCTACATAGAGGAATAAGCCTCAGGCTGAGGTAATTCAGAGGAATGCCGACTAATTAGAAAGGGATGGGTCAGGAGTGGCATCATAGAAAAAGTGACATGTGAGCCAGGTCTTGAATGCCAAGAAGGACTTGTCCAGAAAACAGGAGGAAGAGAATGTCAGACTGAGAAAAAGTAAAGAGGTGTGTTTGTATGCTGATGTCTGTGATAATCTGTTCTACAAGACATTGTATAGAGCATGTGTTACCAAAACTTCTCATTCAAAACAGTCTTTCCATCCACCCTCCAATTTAAAATTAATATAAGATCATAAACATCTGATGCCATTTCATAACATTTCCACATTTGTTCTAAGGACATGGAAATCTTTCTTCTGAGTGGGAAGTTATTTTTAAGAGTTCCAAACATCAAAAAATATATTCACTTAATTTCCATTCCATTCCAGGCATCTTGTACTAGTCATTCAGGGTAACCTGACACCCAGTTTCATGAAGCTGGGACAGCATGGCCAGGGGCCATGATGCTAAACCAAGCATGCTAAATTCCACCCACTGAGGATGAAGAGATGAACTTCAGTTCTCTCTAATGAGCAATGGTGGACTAACTCCTAACATTTACCTGTGATAACCACTGTTCACGGAACAGCAGCTAAAAATCTGTTATTTTCCACAGTAGCATTAGAACAATTTCAATGGTTTCAGTGATTCTAGAAATGTCTGGGACAAGTCTAGTACAGATTGGAGAATTCCATGCTTCAGACATTTAAGTTTTCATTCTCCATAATTTCTCCGTAACATTCAACACATTTGACTACCTCAATGCATGTGCTTTCACATTTGCATCCATGCGTACACACACCCAGCCACCCATACCCACCTTGGTTTCACTCTTTGACACAACCTTATCCTCAATCTGATTTTCCCTTACTTTTCTTCCTCTTCTAGCCCTTATAACTTGGCAATTCATTAAGATTTAATCTTATGCTCTTTCAGAGAACTCCTTTCACCCAAGTCTTCAATAAGAACAGCTGCTAACTACTATGTAACTTAGCTTACTCTGAAATCTGCAACTCTATTTCTGAATACTCACTCAGCTCTAGTCCTCCAGACCTCCTGAACTACTGATACGGTCATTGATGACACTAAAACCCAACCATCACAATCTTCAAAAACCAATTTACTTTTCTGCCTTTCCTACCTGCCCCCCTTCTTCTGCCATAGTCTCAGGCACCGGCATCATCTTTTTCTCACTCTTCAGATAGAGTTCTCCCAAACCCCCATGTAGGATGGCCTCATCATAATATTCATAGAGTTAGCCAGAAAACACCAGCCAATAGTACCCATTTCTGTGATCACCCAACTCACCACCTCTCCAATCTATCCTTCCTAATATTTCCAAATTAATAATCATACAATCCTACTTTGTTACGCTACCCCTTCCCCCTTCTACCACTAGCACCAAAACAGTAGATGACTCCTGAATGCTCACAGCATAAAGGTTAAAATAATACTATCATCATAAACGGGAAAGAAGATAGACTTCCACAAAATAGCATCCCAGGCACAAGCTGAATAGTGTGCGTACAAAGATGAGTAAGACATGTCTCACCTTGCACTTCAGAAATGGGGGATTCTCAGTAACGAAGGATACTGATCTCTAAGTGCTAACTCTAAAGCATGATAAAGGCTATGTCCAGAGTGTTACATTTGCAAAGGAAGAAGAGAGTTTTCTGAGGCATGAAGGAAGGCACTTTTAGGAACACATCTTAGAGAAAGTAATACTATTTTTGCCCTTGAGGAGATTACCAGACAGTTGGAGAGACTATTGATATACAAAGCAATGTTTGCCATATATTGAATTTACAGGAAGTAGAGATTACTCTCCAGGGAAATGTCCATGAGGAAGGTGGGACTTCAACTGAGCCTCAAAAATAAGAATCAAATGAAAAGTAGAATTTAGAAGAGCATTTCAGGTTGGAAAATGATAGAAACAGAAACCCACATTAAACTACAAACCCTGCCTATAGTTACAAAAAGTAAATAGGCCAGTTTGGTTGAAAGAGAACGATGATGTTCACAGTTACTTGGAATCTTGGAGCTGGAAGGGGCTTAAAAGCAGCTGTGTCAGTTCTCTCTCTCTCTCTCTCTCTCTCTCTCTCTCTCTCTCTCACAATGACACTAGACAGATACAGTGGAGCCAGACTGTGGTTTACCCCTTAATGAACTGAGAATCTTTCTCCCTCCTCAACACTAGTTTGTCTAATAAAGGCCCAGAGACAGTGATCCAAGGCATTGCATTTCTGGTTTTCATCAGAATATTTTCCTCTCAAACACAGTATTAAGATATGCAGGTGATATTTGCCTTTTAGAAACTATGCAGTGATCATTTCAAAACTTATTGTTATTTTCTATTGTGACATATTTAAACAAACCTTGGAATTGGCAATACAAACAGGAAACATTAACTTCAAGCCAAAAAGGCAACAACTCTGATTTTTTGGCAAAATTATAAAAAGGCTCAAGAGAGCTGGGAATCATGAAATGTTGGACTTACCCTTTGGATAGAATGTCACTGGCTAGCTGTTAGTCACAGAATCACTTCTAATCAATTTAAGGATCATTTTCACTTACATGCTCTTCCTAAATTCCCTCCATTACATTTATTTTTAGAATGGACGTTCCTTGGGAACCAAATTTATTTGACAGAAAGGGAGAGAGAGCCAGAGAACACAAGTGGGGGAAACATCAGAAGGAGCAGGAGATGCAGACTCCCCGCTGAGCAGGGAGCCTGATGCAGGCTCAGGACCCTGGGATCATGACCTGAGCTGAAGGCTGCTGCTTAACTGACTGAGCCACCCAGGTGCCCTGCACTGGATAATCTTAGCATGAAAATTTTAATCTATTTAGGGGGCAAAAAAATATTAGTTCATCTGCAATACTGCTCAAGGCACAGTGAACTATCTTCTTCCACACTTCTGGGCCCCAGTTAAAGTGCCAGATAAATTGTCATAAAAATCTGCAAGACACAACAGCACACATGGAAATGCCTATCAGCAGCTCTCAATGTTTTCAGAAATGGCACATTTCCACGAAGCCCAGGGCAAAAGTAAAATGTGTTTGTCATTCCTTCCATTTTTTTTAAACTTTGGTTTTATTTTTATAAAATTGTACAACTTGTCTGGCAAGTGACTGGGCAGGTAAACCGGGGCATGTCTCCCTTATAAACTCAGTAAAGGTTCTCCATAAGCACACAGAGCAATAAACATGTGTGTCATCAGGCAGAGAGCGGTGACAGTTTCGATGTGGAGAATCCCTGCTGCATAGTTCTAGCTCAAAGAGCTTGCTGTCTGCCCAGGAAAACAACAGATTCAGTCCAAGAAAGAAACAAGGTTCCAGCCCTGAGAAAAGGCCAAGCAGTACACTCATTGCTCAGACGAGTGTCACAGTGGCATCATCTGAGCAGGGTGGGGCCCAGGACTGGCCCTAGAGAATCTCCTTCCTTGAAGATGATGAGTGGACTTTTTAAAAAATGAAGATAAACTTTACTATCACGAATGACTGTGCTGATGCAGCTCCCCTTTGCAACACGTTCACTGTGTGACCTCACCTCCACCCTTCCTATAAATAATATTAGATTTCCATTACATTGATCAACTTATTGGGAGCCATATTTGGTCAGATGCTTGACCTATTTCTCTTTTATAAAGAGAAATTTTAATTTTAATTAAAATTTTAAATTAGACTGTTTTCTGCTTGAATCCTCCATCATTTTCATAATTTTTCAATACTTTCGTTTTCACAAATGTCTTCTAATTAGAATTATACAACAGTAATAAGTAATAATATTGACAATACTTCAGACATGGGATCTTTTGCACCTATTGGCATATCTATATGGTAGGTTTTTTTAACATTATATAAACTCATTCATTCACTCATTCATTCAACAAATGTTTTAAGCATCTAGAATATGCCAAGCTGTCTTCTATGAGCTGAGAATATGACCATGAACAAAACAAACGAAAAGCTATGTTTTCATTAAGCTTACATTCTAGTGAGAAGAGATAAACAAATCATAAATAAGATATATGGTATGTCAGATGATGGGCAAATACTACTGCTGTTTCTTGGTGATCCAATTCCGTTAATATTCTGGGCACATGAAAGGAGTGTATGTTTCCATCTCATTGAAATTAGTCATAATCATGTAATTAATTCTCCCCAGGAGGTTGTGGGCAACAGGGACACAAGCCACATTCAGGCCAACATATTAGACTGTTGGTGTGATATCCTTTAAGTCTGTTCTTCCCTTATGATAGGGAAACAAATAACCAAATGGTGCCTGGGTCCTCAAAGACTACAAAGAACAGAGGCACCTGGCCATAATCAGTAGATACATACTTGACCAAGAGGTATGTTTTGTCATTTTAAAGCCCTTTAGATTTGGGAGATGTTTGTTACTGAGGCATAATCTAGCCTATGCTGACTAATACAGATGGTGATAAATGCTGTGGAAGATAGTAAAGTAGGGAAGCCCTTAGGAAGTTTCAAGGTGGGGAAAGAGTACAATCTTAGATAGAGGAGAGAGAAGCTTTTCCTTTAGGAGAAAGACCTGAAGAAAGGGAGATGGCAAGTCACTCAGAAATCTGGGGGAAGAACATTACTAGTTTAAGGAACTCCAAGTGTTAAGGCCCAGAGAAAGGGACATGTGTGGCTATTGTGGCTGTAGGACGATGAGCAGACAGGAAACAGTAAAAGATGAAGCCAGAGATAAGTGAAGCAGATCAATAAGCCCTTCTAGAGAGAATCTGGGTGCTTACTCTGAGACAGTAAGCATTTGGAGGTTTTTCAGCAGAGGAATTAAGGACTTACTTGATTTCTATTTTTAAAGGATGACTCTGAGTGTTTTGTTGAGAATATTCTAAGAGGTGAAAGTAGGAGATCAGTTAGGGCACTATAGCAACAATCCAAATGAGAGATCTGATGCTGGCTTAAATCCAGATGAGAGTAAATGTGACAGAGAAAAATAGAGACATAAAAATTCTTCATAAATTTTGAACATAGAGCTGAAAATATTTGCTGATGAACCAAATGTGAGATTTAAGAGAAAAAAAGGAGTTACAAATTTCTCCACAGTTTTTTTGACCTGAGTGAAAACATGGAGTTGTCTTTAACGGAGTTGAGAAAGACCTAAAGGAGCAAGTTTGGGACAGAAGGCACTTAGGAGCTTAGTTTTGGACAGGCTAAAACCTAGGCGTCTTTCAGAAAGTCAAGCGGATTTACTGAGTTGAGACTTAAATAAATGGGTCTGAAGTTGAGAGGTGTGGAAAGGGCTGGAGATAAAATTTTTTAACTTGTTAGTATATAGATGTTATTTAAAGACATTAGACTATGAGATCACCTAGGGAGGGAGAAGAAATAGAAGTTATCCAAGGACTCACTCCTGAGACACTCCAATTTAGAGATTGGTGAGATGAGGACGAATCAGCCAAGGAGACTGCGGAGCAGCCAGTGAGAAAAGAGGAAAACCAGACATAAGAAGAAACTAAACCCAAAAACTGTTAAGTTACTTGCCAAGGGAGAATCAAGCCTTCACTGTGATCCTGGGCCCCATTGTTCACAGCTCAGCTCATGGTGTAGGGAGACTGTGCTAGAACTCAGCATAACTGCATATTAATTTTTTGTGGAATATCTTGCAAAAAATAGTCCAAATGGGAAAACATGTGATCGGTGCTACAAACAATAAGTTGCCTAAGAAATGAAACAGAAAACAAAGAAGAGATTATATGAGTGAGAAAGAGACAGAGCAACAGTTGGAATAAGCATTTTCTTTGCAGCTTCACTCCATTAGAGAGAATGTAATTTGAGGATACACTTCACCAGAAGGACAAGCAATACAGTGTTTTTATCCAGGATAATTCTGTCATATGATGAACATCCTCTAATGTACTATATTGGAAAACTAATGAAAGGAGTATGCATACCTGTAGTTTTAAAAGAAGAATATAGTATAAAAGTATAAAAGTGTTACAAAATTTCTTTAACACACTGAATTTTTTTTAAGATTTATTTATTTTTAGAGAGAGAGAGAGAGAGCTAGCAGGGGAAGGGGCAGAGGGAAAGAATCTCAAGCGGACTCTTCACTGAGTGGGGTGCCCCAGCTGCCCCAAAGCGATTTTTTTAGAGAGGGAGAGGGAGCCATGGAGCAGAGGAACAAGGAAAGAGAGAATCTTGCTGAGAAAGGGGAACCCACCTACACTGTTGGTGGGAATGCAAGCTGGTGCAACCACTCTGGAGAACAGTATAGAGGTTCCTCAAAAAGTTGAAAATAGAGCTACCATACAACCCAGCAATTGCACTACTGGGTATTTACCACAAAGATAAAAATGTAGGGATCCAAAAGGGTATGTACACCCCGATGTTTATAGCAGCAATGTCCACAATAGCCAAACTGTGGAAAGAGCCAAGATGTCCATCGACAGATGAATGGATAAAGAAGAGGTGGTATATATACACAATGGAATATTATGCAGCCATCAAAAGGAATGAGATCTTGCCATTTGCAACAACGTGGATGGAACCGGAGGATGTTATGCTGAGTGAAATAAGTCAATCATAGAAAGACATGTATCATATGACCTCACTGATATGAGAAATTCTTAATCTCAGGAAACAAACTGAGGGTTGCTGGAGTGGGGGTGGGGTGGGAGGGATGGGGTGGCTGGGTGATAGACACTGGGGAGGGTATGTGCTATGGTGAGCACTGTGAATTGTGTAAGACTGTTGAATCACACACAGTCCTGTACCTCTGAAACAAATAATACATTATATTAAAAACAAAAAGACAGTAGGAAGGGAAAAATGAAGGGGGGGAATCGGAGGGAGAGATGAACCATGAGAAACTATGGACTCTGAGAAACAAACTGAGGGTTCTAGAGGGGAGGGGGTGGGGGGATGGGTTAGCCTGGTGATGGGTATTAAAGAGGGCACGTTCTGCGTGGAGCACTGGGTGTTATACACAAACAATGAATCATGGAACACTACATCAGAAACTAATGATGTAATGTATGGTGATTAACATAACAATAAAAAATTTAAAAAAAAGGGACACCCCTTGAAAAACAAAATCAGAAACAAAAAAACAAAAAAAAGAGAATCTTAAGCAGGCTCCATACCTTGCATGGAGCCCAACACCAATCTTGATCTCACAACACTGAGATCATGACCTGAGCCCAAATCAAGAGTTGGACACTTAACCGACTAAGCCACCCGGGTGCCCCTAGCATACTTAACTTCTGATTTCCACTTAGGATATAGCATAACAGAAAAACATCTCTCCTACCCTATAATAACCAAAAAAGAACCCCAAATAATCTTCAAATTTTCACGTTTTCTTAAACTAATCAAAACCTTGAGGTTTCAGGGAAGTCTGAAATCTAAGAAAAAACAAGCACAGCCAAAGAGAGATGCTACTGGACGTCATTGAAACTAATAAGAATTTGATTGAAAAAGTTTTTTAATTTTAATTTTTTTTTATTTGGGGGAGAAGGGCAGAGAGCTAGGGAGAGAGAGAATCTCAGGCAGACTCCCCACTGAGTGCAGAGCCTGACACAGGGCTTGATCTCATGACCCTGAGATCATGACTTGAGCTGAAATCAAGAGTCAAATGCTTAACTGACTGAGCCATCCAGGTGTCCCTGATTGAAAATTTTAAGGCCTAGTGTGGACTATCATGAGAATATAAAACCCCTGGAGCCATAGACATGAGAATTTGCACCCACTTGCTAGCTCTTCCTCAGGAATCTCATTGTTACTTACAAGAAAGGATTGGAAGCAGCAAGAGAGTCCTGAGAAAGCCTGCTTTGTGGAACAAGCACCAGATAAACAGCAGCCACTGTAAGAAAGTCATAAACACCACCCAGATCCTTCTCTCTTATCTTTCCTATGGAACACAAGCCTAACCCCTCAGGGGACATGACAAACTTGATACCCTAGAGCATAGGTGAAGAGCCATTTGCAGCTGGTAGAAGGGAACAGGAAAACATGCTTTATCCCTGGAGGAAGGAGAAAAATACCTCCTAGGCCCAGACCATTAAAGACTTCCACTGGGGATGAGGCAGGACCACTGAGAAGACACTCCTCCTAAGACCAAGGGAAGAATGCTTTTCTAAGACTGAGTCTGGATCAGAACAGAGGGAACCCTTTCAAGCCCCCTAGCAGCAGGCTAACAAGAATTGAATAACAAATAACAGTATTTTAATGCTAAGGAAGCATCAAGAACACGGGGCAAAACCTTCCCTCAGGTGTAGGCTCAAAGGGAAGACATTAAGAAATACCCTCTCAAACATCAGTTCTTTTTTTTTTTTTTTTTTAAGATTTTATTTATTTGACAGAGACACAGCGAGAGAGGGAACACAAGCAGGGGAAGTGGGAGAGGGAGAAGCAGGCTTCCCGCTGAGCAGACAGCCCAATGTGGGGCTCGATCCCAAGACCCTGGGACCATGACCTGAGCTGAAGGCAGACGCTAAATGACTGAGCCACCCAGGCGCCCCTCACACATCATTTCTGACTTTACAAGAGCAGCTAGAGGAATATGAAGCCTGTGGTACACTGGAATAACCATGGCAACCAAAAAAACACAAGCCCAGCTCAACTTATTACATGATTGTTCAACCTAAAAGCCTAACAAAAGAAAATGCATGCTAATTTTTCAGCATAAAAAGTATTTTCTTCAAGCATTGTATTTAACAGGTGGTAGCTACACTTACGGTGAGCATAACATATGAACGTATTGAATCACTATGTTGTACACCTGAAACCAACATTACATTGTGTGTAAAATATACTGAAATTTTTAAAAAACCTATTTTCCTCAGGCTCTATTATTCTACAAAGATGTTAACTTTAAAACAGAAAAAAATGTAAGACACGCAAAGAAACAAGAAAAAAACAACACACTGACAATATACAGAGCAATCTACAGATCCAGCCTTTGATATCCACAGATGTTGGAATTATCAGACAGAAAAATGTACAATAAATGTATAACATATAATAAAATGTAATATATGACAAATATGTTTAAGGCATTAGATTCCCATCCCTGCAATAATATTCTTGTCACACGCCAAAGAGCTTTAGGCCACATTTTCTCCCCAACATATTCTTCTGGTGATCTCTTGACCCTGGATGAACCTAATAACCTGCTTTTATGGCCCTTGTCTCCATGTACAGGGTAGATGGCATCACTATACATCCATGGTCACTAATTTCAAGGGGGTTCTTATTCCTCTGGCCAGGTTATTTTTCCTTTCTCCCTAATGACTTTGTCAAACTTTCAACCTTTTACTCCAACTTGTCTCCTCACTGAGCACATCATCTCTTCACAGGAAAATCGACACCATTGGACAGGAACAATCGCAAATTCCCACTTCTAAATCTACACACCTGTCTATATCAGCATCCATCATCTTTCCTTTCCTGTATAATAGGAATTATCTTTCCCCTTATCTAAAGGTAATTTTTCCACTTATACTCTGCATGTTTTCCATTCTCCCTTTTTTCAAAGAAATTACACAATTAAATCTATTTCTTTCAACTCAGTCTTTATCTTGAACAGATAAAATATGCAAACTCTCATCTTAAAAACAGCAGCAAATTATGGGGTGCCTGGGTGGCTCAGTGGGTTAAACATCTGACTTTGGCTCAGGTCATGATCTCAGGGTCCTGGAATCGAGCCCCATGTTGGGCTCCACACTCAGTGGGGAGTCTGCTTGTCCCTCTGCACCTCCCCCTGCTCATACTCTCTCTTTCTTTAAAACCAAAGATGACAGCTGATGCCTGGATGGCTCAGTCCACTAAGTGTCTGCCTTCAGCTCAGGTCATGATCCCAGGGTCCTGGGATCAAGTCTCATGTCGGGCTCCCAGCCAGGAGGCTCCTTCTCCCTCTGCCTGCCATTCCCTCTGCTTCTGTTCTCTCTCTCTCTCTCTCTCTCTCTCTCTCTCTGTCAAATAAATAAATAAATAATTTTTTAAGTTTTTTTTTTTTTTTTTAATTTGACAGAGAGACACAGTGAGAGAGGGAACACAAGCAGGGGGAGTGGGAGAGGGAGAAGCAGGCTTCCCGCTAAGCAGGGAGCCTGATATGGGGCTCGATCCCAGGTCATGGTCAGATCCCATGACATGAGCCAAAGGCAGATGCTTAATGACTGAGCCACCCAGGCGCCCCTAAATAAATAAAATCTTAAAAAAAAAAGAAAATGACAGCAAATTATGATTTCCTATTCCCTATGTAAGGAGCTCAGCACTTATTCTAACAGTAAGTAACAATCTGGTCAGACTGAAAAATCAATAGCTCTTCTTGGATATGTAAGACAGGGGAAGACATAAGGCAAACAGCTGTCCCCAAGATTGGAGAGACAGACAAGTGAAAACAGAAACTCATGGCTTACCTGAGCAGAGTCTCATGATCAGGAACTGCAGCAGTAACCAATGTTGTAGTTGACAAATTGCTGAAGGCTTAGCGTAGACAACTCTGAGAGTTAAAAAATCCTGGAGAACCCCGTCGTAGTCCCCCCACCACCAAAAATTTTATGAGATTTACCTCCAGAAGCTCAACCAACCAAATTCTAATTGGAAATGCCAGAGAAAATCCCCTCCATCCTTCAGGCAAAAGGAGGGAAAAAGAACCATTTTGAAATACAGCAGAACATTCTGTTCTTAATAAGGCCTGCCCACAGGGGAAACTAGTTAGCTAGAGCCTAACAAGCTGGGGGTATTATCAGAGCCTAACCAACCTGGAGAAGGCAAATACCCAACTGCAGCCCACACTAGCCATCCTGTCTCTCCTAAGGGAAGAGAAAAATATTGAGAACCACTTTTGAAGCTCACAATCTAGAGCCATAGGGTCACTACAAGACTGTAGTCCTAATCAGGAGACTATAAAATGCTTCTCCTCCTTCCACAGCTCACCACCACATTACTGCAGGCCTATTTACAGCAGTTTCTTTCATCTGGTGTTTCATATTCTATCAAGAAAAAATTACATGGAATACTAAAAGAAAAAAACCCCACACAATTAGAAGAGACAGACAAGCATCAGAACCAGACAGGGTAGGGATGTTGAAATTCTCCGAATGGGAATTTAAAACAACTATAATTCATATGCCAAGGGATCTAATGCATAAGGTAGACAGCATGCAAGAACAGATGGGCAATGTAGAGACTTGGAAGTTCTGAGGAAGAACCATAGAGAAATGCTAGTGCTAGAAAAGATAAGAAAACACTAATGGATTTTTAAAAAGATAACAGAAATGAAGAATAATTCTGACTTATTAGTGGGCTTATTAATAGACTGGCCATAGCTGAAGAATGAATCTCTGAGCTAGAGAGTATAATAATAGAAACCTCCCAAACTGAAAAGCAAAAAGATTAGACTAAAAATTAAACGGAACAGAATATCCAAGGACTATTGGACAATTACAAAAGGTGTAATGTACACATAATGGGAAGAAAGAGAAAAAAGAACAGAAGAACTATTTGAAACAATAATGACTTAGAATTTCCCTCAAATTAATGTCAGATAGCAAACCACAGATCCAGACAGCTCAGAGAATACCAAGTTGGATAAATGTCAAGAAACAAACATATATTTAAGCATATCATTTCAAATTAAAGAAAATCAAAGATAAAAAAAATCCTGAAAAAAATCCCAAAAGATAAAACAGCTTACCTATAGAAGAACAAAGAATCACATCTGACTTCTTAGAAACAATGCCACCAAGAAGAGAGTAGATAAAATATTTATAGTGTTGAGAAAAGAAAAAAGATAACCCACCAACATAGAATTCTATGGCCTGCAAAATTATTTTTCAAAAGTGAAGGGAAAATAAAAACTTCCTCAGACAAACAAAAATTGAGGGAATTTGTTGCCCATAGACCTGATGTGGAAGAAATGTTAAAAGAAGTCCTTTAGAGAAAAGAAAAATAATATAGTCAGAAACTTGGATCTACATAAAGAAAGGAAGGACATTAAAGAAGAAATAAGTGAAGGTAAAATAAAAATTTTTATTTTTCTTATTTTTAACTGATCTAACAGATAATACTTTGTTCAAAATAATAGCAACAATGTATTTAATCATGTATATATCACATATGCTTATGTATATGTCACATATGTATGTTTATATAAGTGAAATGAATGACAGAAATGATACAAGGGATGAAAGGGAGGGATTAAGATTGTTTGGTTATTTTAAGGTACTCATAATATCCATGAAGTGATATAGTGTTATTTGAAAGTGGACTTAGAGGTCAGTTGTAAATTTATATTGTAAACTCTAGGGCAACCACTAGAATAAAGATAAATAATATTCTAAGAAAGGAGAGAAAGTTGAATTATATAAAATGCTCAGTTAAAATGACAAAAATAGAGAAAGAGTAGAAGACAAAAATAGTAACACAGCAAGAGCAACAACTAGAAAAAGTAACACATATGGTAGAAAAAAATCCAACTATATCAATAGTCACTTTGAATGTCAGTAGTCTAAATGAGCCAATTAAAAGATATACTGTCACAGTGGAGCAAAAAACCAGACCCAACTATTTGTTGTCTACAAGAAGTATAAAGGCACATATAGATTAAAAGTAAATAGAGAAAGCTATACCATGCTAACACTAATTAAAAGAAAGCAGGGTAGCTATATTAATTTCAGACTAGAGCAGACATCAGAGAAAGGAAAGGTATTAGTAATAAAAAAGGGCATTATAATGATAAAAGTGTCAGTTCCCCAAGAAGACATAACAATCCTTACTATATATGTGCCTAACCACAGAGGTTCAAATTATGTGAGGCAAAATCCAATAGTATGGCAAGGAGAAACAGGTGAATCCAATATCATAGTTAGAGACTTCAACATCCCTTTACCAGAAATGAACAGATCCAACAGGCAGGAAATTAGTGAGGACAATAGTTGAAAACAATTCCATGAATCAACTGGATATAACTGACATATATATAGTACTCCATACACATTATTCTCAAGCTCACACTGAACATTCAACAACATAAACCACATTCTAGATTATAAAAACACCTTAATAAATTTATACAATGTCTTCTCTCAGACCACAGTGGAACTGAACTTGAAATCAATAACAGAAAGATTAATCAAAAGTCCCAAAATACATGGAGATTAAACCATACACTTTTAAATAACATATGACTCAAAGAAGAAATCTCATGAGAAACTGAAAAATATTTTTAACTAAATGGAAATGAAAACATAATTTATCAAAACTTGTGGTATGCAGCAAATGTGGTGCTTATGGAAAAATTTATAGCATTGACTGCATATCAGAAGAAAGATCTAAAATCAAGTCTAAGTTTCACTTTAGTAAACTAAAAAGAGAAGAGAAAATTAAATCATTAAAACCAAAGTAAAAAGAAGAAAAGAAATAATAAGAATTATAGCAGAAATCAATGAAATTGAGAAGAGGAAATCAATAGTGAAAATCAATAAAACTAAAACCTGGTTTTTAAAAAGATCAATAAAGTTGATAAACTGGTAGCCAGGTTAATTAAGAAAAAAGAGAAAGGACACATAAATAATATCAGAAATGAAAAAAGGGACATCACTACAGATCTTATGGACATTAATATGATAATCAAGGAATACTGTGAACAACTCTATACCCACAAATTTCATAACCTAGATGAATTGAGCCAATTCTCTGAAAGATGCAATTTGCCAGAAATCACACAAAAAGAAGTAATCTGAATAGTCCTATTAAAGGCATTAAATTAGTAATTAATAACCTTTCCAAACAGAAACACCAGGCCCAAATGGGCTCACTGATGAATCTTACCAAACATTTAAGGAAGAAATTATATGAATTCTCTATAATCTCTTTTGGAAAATAGAAGCAGAGGAAATATTTTCTGACTTACTCTATGAGGCCAGTATGATCCTAATACCAAAACAAGAAATGGCATACAAAAAAAGAAAGTTTCAGACCATTGTCTTTCATGAACATAGATGCAAAAATCCTCAATAAAATATTAGCAAATCAAATCTACAATGTATCAAAAAATCATATACCATGACAAAGTGGGATTTATTCCAAATGTACAAGGCTAGCTCAATATTTGAAAATCAGTTAATATAATTCATCATATCAATGGACTGAAAAAGAAAAATCATATGATCATATCAATAGATACAAAAAAAGCATTTGACAAAATCCAACAACCATTCATGATAAACAAAACAAAACAAAACAAAATAAACCCTCAAAAAACCTGGAATGCAGTAAACTTCCTCAACTTCATAAAGATTATCTACCAAAAAACCTACAGCTCATATCATATTTAATGGTGAAAAACTTGAATCTTTTCCATTAAGACCTGGTATAAGTCAAGAATGTCCCCCTTACTACTTTTCAATATTATACTGGAAGTCTTAGGCTAATTCAATGACAAGAAAAGGAAATAGGGCGCCTGGGTGGCTCAGTTGTTAAGCGGCTGCCTTTGGCTCAGGTCATGATCCCAGAGTCCTGGGATCGAGTCCCACATCGGGCTCCCTGCTCAGCGGGAAGCCTGCTTCTCCCTCTCCCACTCCCCCTGCTTGTGTTCCCTCTCTTGCTGTCTCTGTCTCTGTCAAAAAAAAAAAATCTTTAAAAAAAGAAAAGGAAATAAAAGTTGTTTAGATTGGGGGGAAAAATAAAGCTGTCTTTGTTCACAGATGATATGAATCCAAAAGAACAAACAAATAAACTCCTAGAACTAAAAAGCAATTATAGCACGTTTGGAAGATACAAGTTTAATACACAAAAATCAATTACTTTCTTATATATGAGCAATAAATAAGTGCAATTGGAAGTTAAAAACACAAAGCCATTAGCACTCCACAAAAATGAAATACTTAAGTGTAATTTTAACAAAATATGTATAAGATGTATTTGAGGAAAATTATACAACTCTGATGAACTAAATCAGAGAACTAAATAAATGGAGAGATATTCCACACTCATGCACAGGAGTAGTCAATATTGTCAAGATGTCAATTCTTCTCAACTTGATTTATAGATTCAATGCAATCCCATTCAAAATCCCAGAAAGTTATTCTGTGGATATGAACAAATTGGTTGTAAAGTTATATGGAAAAGCTAATGGTCCAGAATAGTCAACAAAAGATCGAACAAGAAGAACAAGGTTGGAGGACCGATGCTACCCGACTTTAAGACTTACAGCGAAGCTACAGTAATCAATACAGCAAAAGAGTAGACAAATAGATCACCCTAACAGAATAGAGAACTCAGAAATAGATCCACACACATAATGTCAACTTATCTTTGGCAAAGAAGCAAAAGCAATACAATGGAGCAAGGATGGTCTTTTCAGCAAATGTAGACATTACACCCTTCACAAAAATTAACTCAAAATGAATCACAGACCTAAATGTAAAGCACGAAACTATAAAACTCCTAGAAGATAACATAGGAGAAAACCTAGATGATCTTGGGTAAGGTGATGACTTTTTAGATACAACACCAAAGGCACAATCCATCAAAGGAAGAATTGATAAGCTACATTTTATTAAAATAAGAACCTCCAGTCAGTAGAAGACAATGTCAAAGGAGTAAAATGACAAGCCACAGGCAGGGAGAAGATATTTGCAACCCCGTAAGAAGATACACAGGGGCAAATAAGCATATGAAAGATGCTATGCATCATAAGTTATCAGGAAACTGTAAATGAAAACAACAACGAACTACCACTACATACCTATCAGAATGGCGAAAATCCAGAACACTGACACCAAATGCTGGCAAGAATGTGAAACAATAGGAACTCTCATACATTGCTGGTTGGAATACAAAATGGTAGAACCATCTTCAAGGACAGTTTGGTGGTTTCTTAACAAACTAATCATACTCTTATCATTTGATCCAGCAAGCTAGCTCCTTGGCATTTACTCAAAGGAGTTGAAAATTCATTTCCATACAAAAACCTCTACATGGATGTTTATAGCAGCTTTTATTCATAATCGTCAACTTGGAAGTGACTAAGATGTGTTTAAGTAGGCAAATGGATAAATTATGGACGATGGAATAATACTCAATGCTAATAAGAAATGAACTATCAAGCATTGAAAAGATAGGGACAAACTTTAAATGCATATTACTAAGTGAAAGAAGCCAGTCCAAAAAGCCTATGGAGAGTAGAAAGTTTAATGGTTGCCAGAGTTTGGGCAGCTGGAGGGATGACTAGGTAAAGTACAGAGGATTTGTGGGGCAGTGAAAATGCTCTGTATGATACTATAATGACAGGTACATGTCATTATACACTTGTCTGAACCCATCCCATGTACCATACAAAGAATGAACTGTAAATGTAAACTATGAAATTAGGGTTAGTATGATGTGTCAATGCCCGTTCATCAAGTGTAACAAAGGTACCACTCTGGTGGGGGATGTTGATAACAGGGGAGGCTATTCATGTGCAGATGCAGGGGATATATGGGAATCTCTTACTTTCCTCTCAGTTTTGCTGTGAACTGCTTTTAAAAAAAGTCTTATAAAAAAATGGCAACAAAACATCCTCAGCTGACCTCTTATTTTTCAGTGCCTGCTCCTTCCCCTCTCCTTCATAGCCAAACTTCTCAACTTTCTTTTTACTTCCTCTATTTTCCTCACCATTCAGCTCAATATGATGTAGCTTCTGTGTCAATTACATAGATGAAAATTCTCCCCTCAAGGTCAGCAGTTACTGCATTTTCTCAATCATTAGTTTCCATAGACACTTACTCTGCACCCTACTTGACCTTTTGGCAGCATCAGACACTACTGACCACACTCCTTCAAACATTCTCCTACTTCTCTGACTGCTCCTTTGTGTTTCTATAATCTCAGACTCTTCTACATGGAGGTCCTTAAAGCTCATTCTGAAGACTTTTCAGGGTGATTTTGTTTAATTCTATAACTTCAACTGTCACTTACACACTGGTGACTCCTGAATTATAACTGTAGTCCAGACCTTGTCACTGAATTCTAGTTTTATATGAAACTCCCTATTCAATACTGTTCACCAAGAAGTCTCAAAGATACCTCAGACTCAACATGTCTAAGACTGAACCCAGATTCTTTAGCCCTATAACTGACCCTTTTCTAGTATTTCTTTTCCCAAGGAATGACCATTACCTTTTTAGTGACGCTGATCGGGTGTTGTTTAAATATACTAACGCATTTAATTCTCGTTACAACTCTGTGATGTGGCTACTATATTATCTCCATCTCAAAGATGAGAAAGAGTAGTTAAGAGTCATCTTAAGATCACATCATTAGTAAGTGGCAGACTTGATATTTGAACATAGGCAGGGTGAGGGTACACATTCTCAATCATTATGTTTTTTTGTGTTTACTGTAGGTATAGGCTAGAAACCTAGGAGTCATTTTTGGTGCTTTCTTTTCTCTCCAAATATCTGTTTATCAAATCTGTATATTTTCACCTCTCACAAACTCATTCCTTTTCATTCATCATAAGTAAACTATCACATATATTCAAACTACTACCATCTCCTACTTCAGCTGCTAAAACAGACTCCACTCTCCAAACAGAGATGTCTTCTTAAAACATATTTCTGCTTATATCCCATGTGCATGGAACACTGCAAAGTTTCCATTGCTCTTGAGATGATGACCAACAACTGTAATGTAGTTGTTCACCCAATGTGTGATTTAGCCTTCACCCCTCTCTCTCTCCAGCTTCATCTGTCAGAACTCTCCCCATGCTAGCTGCACTCCCATCAAACTGGCCAGCTTTTATTTCCTCCAACTTACTTGCTCCATCCACAACATTTTTATATCATCCCGTCTCCTGAGTTCTCAGCTTCACTCTTCTCCTTACCTGGATAGCTCTTATCCATCCTTCAGACTTGGCTTAAGAGTTCCTTCCTTATGGAACCTTCCCTGACAACCTAGCCTAGACTATGTTTCTCTGTTTTGGGCTCTCCTTCATGAAGAACATTCATCTCTATTTGTATTATTCATTTAGTATACTATTATACAACTAACATTTTTTTACCAGCCAGAATATAAGCTACATGAAAGCACAACTATCTTATTTTTGTTCACTTTAATAGCCCCAATGCCTGGGTACTGGGTACTGACACACAAGAAGCATTCAATAACTTAGAAATGTTAGTTAACTAGATATCATCCCCCAAGCTTTCTGGGAAGAGATTTCTCTATCTCTTTTCTTTTCTTTTCTTCTCTTCTCTTTTTTCTCTTTTCTTTCTTTCTTTCTTTCTTTCTTTCTTTCTTTCTTTCTTTCTTTCTTTCTTTCTTTCTTTCTTTTTTCTTTCTTTCTTTCTTTCTTTCCTGTTGATTTATTTTTAATAAGAAAGAACTTGAGACATTTAAATCATTTTAAAAGGATAAGTTTGCAGCAAGCTTCCACATCATTGGTTCTGGGTGCGTGTGGGAGAGAACTCCTATAGACAAAAATTTCAGCCTCCTTCTATCTCCAGTTTCAACATGTTTACCCTAACTCTGGTTTCTGCTAGCCTTTACACACTCACTGGTTGTGCCAGCCTCCCTTTTTTAAAACTCTAGTTGGTTAACTGTCACACTGGAGGAGATCTGAAGAGCTCATTTCTATTAAGGTGGAAAGACTGATAAAGAATTAAAGTGTTTCTTATCTCATGGTAAATATTCATGTCAGTAAAGGGAACAAAACTGCATTACCTAAGTTCTAATACTCTAAGTAAAGTGATAGGGTGTGGAGGTTTCTTGCTGGTCATTTGCAGCTTCTTTTCCACACCTACCTCTTCTTCCACACATGGGCAACCCTTCTCAGTATGAAAATAAAGCTAAACCTCAGACATCTGAACTAGCAGAATCATAAATGTAAGGTAAATCCACATTAGGGTCTATGATAAACAGATAAACTCTAGAATTTGTAAGGCTTTTTTTAAAAAACAATACTAAAGATTATTCAGGTATGGGAAAGTTACTCTAGCAGACCTAATTCTGTTCTTGGCTAGCCGTGATATCATGGTTAAACCTAGGAACCATGTTCCTATACTCATTTCAAGTCCCACCAATCTCTCTTGCTTCAAGGCCTAAGAGTATTCCAAACCTTAATGGATATCGTGACAGAATTCTGGGCAGTTCAAACCATTAAGTGCTCTAATTTCTTTAAATAGCAGAGTTCATGAAAGAAATACAACTCTACAGTTTTAGCAAATATCTTTCAAAATGGCCAATTATTGTTGGACCAGAATACATTCTAGGACATTTGCAATAGTAATGACATGAAAACATGGAAAGCCTTTACTCTAAAGGAAATAAAGCAAAAGAGCAGAGAAGGTATTCAATTTACCACCAGAACAATGATAAAGCCACTCTTTGAGTTTAAAACTGAGTTTCTATGTTATTTGTTTGTAAAAAAAGTCTATTGAGTAATTTCTGTGTGCCAGGCATTAATCTGGGTGCTCTGCAGAATGGAATCATGATGTGTTAGTGATGGAAGAGCCTTAGGGATCTAACAGGTGAAGTTAGCAGAAGCCCTGATCAGTGACATGACTCTGCCAAAACACCACAGGTGGGAAACATAGTCCCTGTCCTCAGTGTGCTCAATTTTGTGTTCTAAATTATCTTTACAAATGGTAAATGCTACCATTATTGTAGAGGTGTCTCAAATGCATGAATGCATGCATCTGTCATGTCTCTAGGTTAAAGGAGGACTTCCCCAAAGGCCAAAGGTGGGCCAAAAAATGTCCATGAACCAAGTCTAGTTTTGTGACTAGCTTAGTATTCCTTCTAATTTAATCCTAAAAGAGCGACATCAAAAAAGCAGGATCAACTTTATAAGCCTGAGAATGCTTCTGTTCTCCAACCTTAAGTGGTCACATTGGACTCACAACACTGATTTTTTCCATCATGCACAGCTGTTATCACAAATGGAGAACCATGACTTCATGTGTGGACTATGAGTACAGGCAAGAGATCTGCTATCAATAAACTTCAGTATCTCTAACTTCATCATCTAGAAAACCAGGCAAGACTTTCATCTAACAGCATAGCTTTTCCCAACTTCTCTCTGGTGAAGTGAAACAAATAAGGCAACATTAATTTCATGCTTTAAATGGCAAGCTGTGGCCCATGGACCAAATCCAGTCTGCCACCTGTTTTTGTGAAAATAGCAGAATTGAGTATGAGAAATACTATATGGCTCATAAAGCCTAAAGTGTTTACTATCTGGTCTTCCCCTGAAAAGTTTGCTGATCCCTGCTCTAAAGTAAAATAATTAAATAAAAACAAAAATGTAGGCAGATTCTTCATTATCACAAAGTTGGATTACAAATGAAAAGTTGGTAATTTGTTAATACAGTTCCTTAGTTAAATGTATGAAACTACAATACAGATGAAGCTATAGGAATTTTATGAATGGAAAGACTCAAATAAATTTCCCTTAACCCATCATACATAGAATAGATTGTTCTAAGAATGCTGTTCTTCTTTCAAGACATAAACTATTATTTTAGACATCAGGTTTGAGGACTTCATATTCATGATTACCTTCCTATAAAACCATATGCTATGTCTTTGTCCACCTACCCCCACCAGGATGAGCACAAGGTTTTACACTAAGGAACTCAAGTGTTGCATGTGCAGTGAATTTTAAAGCTCTAGAATTTGTAAGGCTTTTTTTTTTTTTTTTTAACAATACTAAAGATTACTCAGGTATGGGAAAGTTACTTTAGCAGATGTAGTTCTGTTCTTGACTAGCAGTGTTATCATGGTTAAACCTAGGAACCATATTCCTACACCCCAATCTTCTCATCTGTGAAAAGAAAGGCTTGAACTGTGTAACTTCTGGGGTTTTGGGCTCTGAACTCTATGACCAGTAGGGGCAAATCCTATTTGATTCCCATCAATTCCAAGGGACAGATTAAATTATTGCTATATTGGAATTTTGTTAAACCAAATGTTATTTGAGATTAATGCTGCCTCAGATATGTTGGACTTCTTCACCTCTTGGAGCACCAATATGACAAAGGACAATTTATCCTGTGAATGTACAATAAAAATAATCAATTCTAATTTTTTGGTTCTATACTCAAGTCCATATGCAATTTTCTGATTTCAATCATTGCAAAAACAGTTCAGTAAAGTTGAATGATTACAACTAGGTTGACATTTAAATTTTATTTATACTAGTCTAGGAATACAAATGTCTCGGTGAACATTTAATAAGGTAATATTTTAATCTGCAATTAGCCAATAGTTTTCAGTTTAGCCTAGTATTCATAAGTATGTACATTCACACATGTGAAAAAAAGCTGTAGTTATCTAGGTTAGTAGCCGTATAACTTTTTGAATTCTACTAAAATGAATGAGATTGGAAAGGGGCTAAGTATCAGATGGCTGGGGCTAGTATCAAAATAGGACAAGGTTGTGGTGAAAGATAGAGGCAAAGGGTCCCATGGATGAGCTCAGAGAGTTCTAATAGGACAATCTGACCATACCTGACCCAGATAGAAGACATTGCCAGCCTATTATTCTATTTGTAAAATATACAGCTTTGAATTACAGAATCCCATTTGAAAAAAATCCTGAATGATCTATTTGGGGATCTCAGATTTGCTGCTCTAAAAGAAATACAGATTATCCTTTGTGAGTTTTCCTGCAGACATGGGCTGCAGGCATAATTCCCTTTGGGATTTGCTGAGCTTTTTAAAACTCACAGGAGTAATCTATTTATTCTCAGTTCGCCAGCAGAGTCACTCGTACCTCATGTTACGCAGATCAGCGTTTGACACAAAGGGCAGGGAGAGACAGACATAGCCTTAGTGATGCAAACCATGAAGCAAGAAAGTCACAGACTAGAGTGAGCGCCAAGCCGCCCACACATGCAGCCGCAATGAGCCACGCAGGCAATTCCCTATCTTACTTATAGAGTGCACCACCCTGAATTTTAGAGACAGAAAGGAGTTTTGAGATTGTAGAACATATTCATTTAAAAACTGAGATAACTGAGGCCAAGTAAGGTTAGATGACTAATGTAGGGCTCTAGAGCTAACAAGTGGCTCTGCCAGAACTGAAACCCTCCTGACTACCAATCAGCCCCACAGCACACTCCCCCCACTGCCCCATGCACAGAGAACAAGAGCCGAGTACCAAAGAGACGGGCGCACTCCATAAACATGGCCAGCAGCAGATCCTTGACTCTGGATTTTACTATAAACTTAAAAAAAAAATCTCCAACCATCACAATATATAATAAAAGTTGTACTCAGAACAGCAACTTGTCCCAAGAATGTGCATTTGAAAAGAAAGGCAGAGAAACTCTAGGCTCTTCAAATCTCAAGGCATAGCTTAAAACCGAGAAGTAGATATATGTCATCAAGAAGAGAAAAACAAAACAAAACATGCTTTTTAGAAAAAGAAGAATGGATTTTGCTGGAATACACTCAGGGTGGAGTAGGAAGTTTCTACATTTGAGGGTGTTAACTCATTTTTATAAACCATTTGCCAAACGTCAGAGGAAATCCCTAATAATCTCAGCAAAGGAAATATTTTTTAAAGATTAAAAAAAGTATCTTCTTTTTAAAAAAGGATGTATTGTTCCCCCTGCTCATGTAAAGTTAGCCTCAAACAAAAAGCTGTATTACAAATATTCCTCAAATTAAATGATTATTAACTGGTCTTTATTTACAAACCAGATTACATAAGGATTTACTGCATTTCTTTCAATAGAGTACTCACATGGGGGTATTCCATCGGGTACAGATCTAGCCAAATCTTGTCCATTTCTCTAAAGTCTTGCTGAATTCCCTTATGGTCACACACCTGGATGGCCAATAGCCTCTGGAGCTGTTTAAGTCTATGTTATAAAAAAGGCAAAGGCACTCTTAACCATACCCATTCTCCAATAGCACTTAGGCTATTGAAGGAAATTAAGTATTTGTTGAATGAATTCTTATTGATTTGAAGCAGAAATTGGGCTTCTTATTCCATAACAATGCTCAGTGTCAAAATTAGAATTAATTTGGCTTTGACATATGTTGGTTTTGGCTTCTGTCAAAAGTGGCATGTCTAGTTGGACATCCAGGGAAGTAGTTATAGTTCCTTCCAAAGCAAACCCACTAAAAAAAACGACCAGCACATGAAGCCTGACTCAGGTATCCACTTGCAGAGTAGTGTCACATTTAGAGATATATGGACCCAGATTAGCAGGTCTTTATATTGCCTCTCTCAACTGTTTAAAAGAACTTAAGAACTTGGAGTCCAGAAACTTTTATTAAATTCACTTGTTCTCACTCACTCTAGAGGGAGTGCCCAGACTTTCACTTGACTAGACCTCTCTTGTCTGTGCCATCCAGGTGCTGCTACATGGCCCCTCTGGTCTCCCTCTCCTAGGGCTGAGGGCTCCTGAGCTCCTAGCTTGTTATCCCACCCTCCTAGAGCAGTGCCTTTCAGCAGTTTGTGCTGGAAGCTTTCCTCTGTACCTGTAATATTGCTTCCCCTCCATAGGGAGTGGGGGAGGTGGATGATGACATGTAGGCAAAGGAGATTGGGAGAACTGTGAAGTCCCTGCTGTCATTAAGTAACTCTCCATCTCAGTACCCAAACAAAACGACTGGGAGGTGGCCCATCACAGGTGCTCATGTCATATGCTCCATGCCAAGAATTTTTCTTTTGAATCATAATTTAAAGAGTGAGTTACTCCAAGGAGTTCATCAAGGAAAGAGACCTTAAAGCTGCTTTCTTGGTAATTATAACTGCTTCAAGAAATTTTGGTGGTTGCTGATACCATTTTGTGGGTTAAATATACAGCCTTCTCCCAACATGCCTGGCAAGTTCCCTGCAAACATTGTAGTACATTCAGGACTTTCTATAGTGAAGGTATTACTTGGTGCCTTTTCCGGGACACATTGAACATGTAAACAGAATAGGTTGCTGCTTATCTGACACGATTTAAGAGACGTAAGGAGGGCTTTCTTGCTTTAATAAATTCTTCCCCTCAAATCCTACTTGGTGGAAATCTTCCCATTAAAGAAGATAGCTTCTCTTGCATTAAAGCTTTATTCACACAAGCATCTTTAGATAAAGCCAAATGTTTCAGAGAACTAAGACATTTAGCTGTTACCAGCTATTAATACCTTACTACGAATGAGAATATGAGATTATTTTCAAAGAGTAGGCTAGCAGGAATAGGGCAATACTAGAGAAATTTGACAGATGAGATAGTCTGGAGCTGAAAGCATTGCAAAGAGAAGACAAGTTTTCAGTGGGGCAATAGAAGTCTTTAGGTGTTAAGCTCCGGAGAGGAGAAAAGGAATGTGGGTGGGCCCCAAAGGCATGTTGATGCCTACCACCCATTCTGGATTTTCCTCCCAGTTTTTAAAACATAGGATTGTATAACACAATAAAAATGGAAATAACTGACAAGTACAGAGCTTGATATATGGTAGAAGTTTAACAGATGTCAATGGAAGTTGAATTTCAGTCATCTGCTTATCAACATGTTTGTCTTTCTTCCTCCTGACAAAACCACAGGTTTTTTTTAAATGAGTAAATCAAGAACAAGGTCACTAAAAATAGATTTTTAAAATGGAAATTAAAACAGAAAAGAGGTGTGAGGGTTCTTGCCAGTCAACTCAGCTAGCACTTTGTCAGTGAAGGAATCATAGAAATGTGGGCTGAGAAGGGCGTGCCTTCCAAAAAAGAGGTAGAAAGGAGGGCAACTGGGAATGGAATGTCATCCCCTTAAGCACCAGATTCCCACAAAAACATTTCTGCAAGCCAGTAATTTCACCCCAATAGCTCAAAGCATCCATGTAGTTAGTTTCCTTGATTTAATAGAGCTAGCATTGCCATTAAAACATCTGTATTATATTTTAGAAAATGAAACTTACACCATAGAAATTAAAGCAAGCAAAATCAAATTTTTGTGTGAAAAAAAAATCTATCTGTACTGAAAGGAATCCACAAATAAACTGCAAATATGTATAAAGCACCTTTGAGATGTGAAAACTACTTTCTTGGCCAAGACAAATGACAGATGACCACGTAGTTTAAAAAGGATCCCACAAGGCAGCTGCAAATGTGCACAAAAGCAATCAGGTTCCAACAAGCCTTCACCCACCTTAAAGAAATCAGACAATGGAGTTATTATTTTTGCCAGTCAAGGCTCTTCAACATGATGTTATCTTCATATGTTAATGCATATTTTTAAGTTTCATTAAGTTCTATGGCTTCCTAATCTGTTTATGGTGTTTGAGGGCCAGTGAGACTTTAGTATTAAGATTTCCTTTTTTTCCTTATAAATACTAGATTTCTTAGGCCTTGGCTGGAGGAAACACTCATGCTCAACTATCATAACAGCATCGCCATGTCCATTCACTGAAACAATATACTCCCTATGGAACAGGAGTAGAGAATATAGTCAATCAACCTTTATTATTAGCAGACTCGATGAATTTTCCCTACTCACTAAAATTTATTTATGACCCCAAAATCAATACCTGCAGCACTTTTGTGGTCATTTGTAGACATGCAGAGAGAGGCAAAAAATTTGAGCTACCTGATGTGCATATTTCTAGCTGAAGCTGAACAGGGCAACACTCTGCCTCCTTGTTTCAGCTCTCAGACTGTAAACATGCGTCCTTTACACAGTCTGTTTAGTGCTATATTTTTTCCATGTTTGTGCTTTTTGTTGGTGATTTCACTGTTTAAAATGGCCCCCAGGCATAGTGCTGAAGGGCTGTCCTGTGGCCTTACAGAGTATAAAATATGGGAATCAGGTAAGTTCTGTTCAGGCATGAGCTATAGTGTGGTTGGCTTGAGTTCAATGCTAATGAATCAACAACATATATCATATTAGTTGTCTTTAAACAGAAACATATGAAAAACAAGGTTATATATTGATTGGCTGACAAAAATGTGATCAGAGACTCTCAGGAACCTAACCCTGTATTTCCCCTAAAAGGAATAGCTCAATCTTTGCTAATAAAGTGTTTGTAGCAACTTTATACAACATAACTATTGTAAGTAATGAGGATCAATTGTATTGTGGTCCATGGTTTATCGTGAGAAAAATGAGATCCAGAGAGACTAAATTATTTCCTTCACTGTCACCCACCCGGTTAGAAGCAGGGTAAAGACTAAAATTGAGGTGTTTTATTTCCAAGTCTAGTGATCATTTTTCTGCCTAATACCCCCTTCTCCAATCTCACCTAGTTATGGATCTAGAGAAGGCTTTCCTTTACCCATTACATGGGATGCCCAGATTTACTCAGCATTTTCCAGTCCAGAGCACTCTCTTTCAAAGTGTGTCTTTTAAAATATGAAAGGGGCACCTGGGTGGCTCAGTTGGTTAAGCATACAACCAAGGAACGGAATGTCTTCCCTTCAGGTCATGATCTCTTGTCTTCCCTTCAGGTCATGATCTCAGGGTCATGAGATCAAGCCCTGTGTTGGGCACTGTGCTCAGTGCAGAGTCTACTTGAAATTCTTTCCCCCTCTTTCTCCCTCCCCCTCTGCCTCTCCACTGCTCACACTCTGTCTCTCTAAAATGAATAAATACATACAGTCGTTAAATAAAACATGAAAAACAGCTGAAATCGAATTTTGAAGCTGAAAGGGGCAAAGACTACACGACAATTCAACTTAGGTTTTTTGAGTTTGAGTTATGATGATTCATGAATAGAAGGTATAGAGAGGGAAGGAGATAAGATTGGACTTCATTGAATGTTCCTTCTGTGCCAGGCAAATATAGTCAATTCCAATATTTTACCTTATCTAATAAGAAATTAGTGGGTTCAGCAAATTTATTTACCTATTATCTTTTAGAAAAGATGGTGGTTTCTAAGAAAATTGATCTCATACTTTTTTAAAGAAAGATGCCTAGTAGTATGAACAAGTTTCTAAGGAGTTGAGGTATAAATTCCAAACTTACCTGACTCATTCCTATTAGAACAGCTAAAATTAAAGAAGAAAAAAAAATGGCAATACCAAGCTATGGCAAGGATATGGAACAACTGAAATCTTCACAGTTTGCTATAAAAAGTGTATAGCTACTTTGAAAACAGTTTGGCATTTCTTATAAAGCTAAATATATACTAAATATCTGACAAAGCAATCCTACTTCTAGATATTTACACAGGAGAAATGAAAGTATATGTTCACATAAAGATGTATAAGCAAATGTTTATAGCTGTTTTATTCATAATTGCCCCAAACTAGAAACAACCCAGAAGTCCATCAATTGGTGAGTGAACAAATAGTGGTACAGCCATATAATGGAATCCTATTCAACCAATAAAAAGAACTACTAATACCTGCAACAATGTGCATATATCACAAGAGCACTATGCTAAGTGAAAAACTCCAGAAAAAAAGTCTACAAAATACATGCTTCTATTATAGGACATTCCGAAAGGGCAAAAATGTAGAGACAGAATCAGATAAGTGATTGTCAGAGGCTTGGAGTAGGCGGAAGAGATTGACTACAAAGGAGCATGATGGAATTTTCCGGTGTGATAAAAATGCTTTATATCTTGACTGAAATTGACAAAATATAAAAGTTTATCAGATTGGATGAAACAAGGGTAGACAAATAGGAAACAGAGACAACTTCCATGGTGTGTTTAAATTTTGAAGGAAAGAGGAAAGTTGCCTATCCTCTAGATTAAGCTATAACTACTAAAGAATATTTTATTTTTTTTAAGACTTTATTTATTTATTTGAGAGAGAGAGCAAGTGAGTCTGTGCAAGGAGGGAGAGGGAGAAGGAGAGGGAGAGGGAGAGAGAGAATCCCAAGCAGACTTCACACTGAGTGCAGAGCCCGACACAGGGCTCCATCTCACGACCCTGAAAACCTGTCCAAGATGCTGCTTGAGATTCTCTTTCTCTAAGATACAACAGGCAAGTTGTTTGCAGACAGTCTAGGCAAACTATTTCTTCTGTTTTATGAGAAGTTTGTTACTTTTAACATATTGATCCCAAGATTATTTAACAATTAGATATATTAAAAACAGTATAGAGAATTTCTTAAAGAATATGGTTATAATCATGTTATCTTAGAAAAAAGGGAAAGATACTGAGAAAGAAAAATGTTTACATTTGAATGTAGATAAAAGCCTTTAATCATTGGAAGTTTCTTCCCTTTTGTGTTATACTGTAATAAAACAGTAAACCAAGATGACAAAATAGAACCTAAAGCAATATGTGAGTCCAAGGAGCAAAGTCACTTAGGAGTGAATGCCACCTGCCACCTTGGAAAAGAAGAGCCAGTGAGGACGTGGGGTCCTTCACTTCCGAGGACAGAGTGAGAAAAGGATTCTAAAACAGTTGATCTCTAGTCACAGTTGTGACTCTTCTAGTGGCACACTGCCTGTTTGGATGATGGTTTCAGATTTGACTCAATTTTTTGGCTTTCCCTGACTTTTTTCTTTGCCACAGCATCTCTCACAATTCAAGTCTGCTTCAAAACCCTGAATGTTTTACCTAATTAGGTATGTTCATCAACAGTGGATAAAGGAGTGGTAGGAAATGAGCTATTTTTACTGCTAAAACAGCCCTTCCTTGGCAACTCTGATAAGGCACTCTGGGAAGATCAAGTCCATGGTGCCTTGAACCTGCATGAAAGCAAGAGCTTTCATGGAGCCTTGTGATTCCTTGAATGATGATACACATTAGTAAAAAAGACGGGATCTAGACTGGAATTTGGTCTGGAGAGAGGGACTAAGCAGGAAGACTCCTCATCTCTTGTGACCTATATCATCCAAGAGACCCAGGTATTGACTGGCCAAGGAACAGGCCAACTGGATGGAAACTGCTTACCCAATTTTATGGTTTGTTACTTGCTTTGTTAATAAGGTCTTAGCAGCTGAGAAGTGTCTGATTTTTCTTTGTAATCATTTTATAAACAATGGTATTTTTGAAGGGAGCAAATGAGTTCAGCTTAAAGCACTAATCACATTCATTAATGAAGTCACACTAGAGGTCAGATATAGCTAAGAGCATTTATTACAATGTAGTATCCTGTTTAGTTCATCTATTTCTTTTGCTAGGATACAAACTCCTCAGGAATGGTAACTGTTATTCTTCTTTATATCTTTATTCCTCCTAACATTAGTTAGGTGCTTATAAAATGTTTTTCTATAAGAGACAAGAAATTTCACAAATGCCTACCCTGAAAATATAATTAATGAAGAATGCCATGACATAAACTTTAGCATGAGGTCAAAGCCAAGGCCAAAGGCTAAGGAGATAAAAGCCTGGCCTGATCCAACTTTGTCCCAGGAGGCCCATTTGTTCCTCAGGGGAATCCAGGGTGTAGGTCAGCTACAGGGTGGATCTTGATCTGGTTCTCTTTAGGCTCTCTTGGGCACAGGTCAACTTTCCTAAATGATAGCATGTCCAGTACAGACTCACCCTTGGCTTTGGGCCAGTCCTGAAATGGCCTCTGGAATGAAAGTCAAGGCCATCTATTAAGTCTTCAGAAGACATGGTCTTTAAACTGCTCTAAACTATCAAACATTTTCTGTGATTACTTTAGAAGGATATTTGTTCACATATTGTTTTCAATCACTCTTTGGTCAACATTTATGCCCAGTATTTTTGTAATGGATCTAAAAATTATCCTCCAGAATTTATTTCCACTTATCTTTTGCCTATCAAAGCCATATGCCAATAAATAAAATGATCTGTATTTCTCATTCTATTTTTACTCCACTTAAATCATCCTTTAAATTACAGTAAAAAGGTACTCTCTGTATTAATTATCTATTGCTACATAATAAATTAACCCAAAGCTTAGAGACTTCAACAATAAACATTTATTATCGACACAGTTGCTGTGGGTCAGGAAGGATAGGTCCTGGATAGCCAGGTCAGTTTGGCTAGGTAGTTACAATTCAGAATCTCTATGAGATGCAGTCAAGGTATTGACCAGAGCTGCAGTCATCTGAAGGCTTGACTGGGGCTGGAGGATGCACTTCGAAAATGGTGCATTCATATGGCTAGCAAATCAGTGCTGGCTATGAGGAGAAAGAAGTCTCAGTTTCTCATGTGGTCCTCTCCACAAGCCTTCTCCAGTTTGAGTGATCCAAGATCAAGAGCAAGATGTGAACTGCAATGTCTTTTATTACCTAGCCTCAGAAGTCACACATCTTCATTTCACTTCCTCTGTATGCTAATGGACAATAGGCCAGCCATGTTTCAGTATGCAAGGGGACTCTACAAAGGCATGAATACCAAAAGAGGAAGACCATTGAGGGTCAGTCATTTGAATACTATACTCCCACATTTAAATTTTTTGCACCACAACAAAACCAAGAGCCTAAAACAAACTGTGTTCACATCTTAGTTGTGAAGTTTGAGATTTTTCAGAACCATCTCAAAGCCCTTTCTGCATGTTCTATGCACAGAGGTAATCCTTCTAGCCACTTACCTGATACATCCTAATTCTAACCTAATAAAAGGCATCTGTTTAGACATATGGCTCTTAACAGAGATCAAAGAGGGCTAATATTAAGCATTAACTTTGAGATAGATAGATAGATAGATAGATAGATAGATAGATAGATAGATATATACACAAGCGAATGACTCTCACTAGTATCTCATGTCACCAAAAACTTTGAAGCCCCAGTTTTAAACATTACTCATTACCAAACAAGGTTACATTAATGGTGAATGCTGCTCAAAGCTCCAGCCAGGTATGGAAAAAGGTGGTTTCTAGGTATAAAGGGAGACAGAAGTTCATCACAAGAACTAGTGGTGAACTTACTGTCTCAAGCTAATTTTTTTTCTGCAGACCTGCATCCTATACTGAACAATGGAAACCATGGGTTCTCCAAGTTTATAGAGCTATAATAAGCTAGCTAAGTTGCTCTTAACCACTTTCTTTGAATTAGTGTCTCAGTACTTGGTGTTGATTATATAAAAAGATCACTATTATTTCTCTATACACAATTAATCTCACCAGAATCAGCAGTGATAGTTGCTAAACATGCAAATTATTAGACCTACTAAATCAGAATCTTGTGTGAGTGTAGTAAGGGGTAGTGGGCATGAAGGGAGGGGATGGGGAAGGTAGGGCTCTGTATACTTAAGAGATTGACTAAGTCAGTGGTTTGCAAAAATGTGGTCCCAGGGCCAGTGGCACCAGCGGCCCCTGGAAACTTGTGAGAAATGCAGATTCTCTGGGCCACTTCACCTCTGATCCACTGAGTCAGAAACTCTGGGGATGGTGTCCAGCACGCTGAGGTTTAATAAGCCCTCCAGATGATTCTGATACTCATTCAGGCTTGAAAACCACTGCTCTTAGTGATTCCTTGCTCTTCAGTATAGTCTGAGAATTATTATCCCCAGGTTTGTTAAACAGCTGTGTCTCAATAAAACAAAATTCATAGGTTTATTTTCCTATTCACATCTTCCACAACCAGAGCTTGTGGATGGATATAGGATGCAAGTACCATAAAGGAGGAAGAGTAAGTGGGAGAGAGACTTTAGTTTCAAAGCAGTTAAATGGAGGTACATGGTCTCCCCCTTTAAAAAAAAAAGGAAGAAACAAACACTCTCACAAAATAAGAAAGTGCCTAGAAAGAAATATCCCTAAAAAGATCTTGCCTTTGCTAATGCTTATCCTTTAATGCCTTTTAAATTATTTGATAATATAATTTACAGGAAGTTTATTTAGTGTTAACGCCTGTGGTCCCTTTGTGGCCTATGAAACTCTGGCCATGAAAAAGAATGTTTGAAATGGATGTTTCTGGGATACCACAAAACCTTACAGATGACATGTGAGCATGGGTTATGACGACTTTGGAAAACGCTACAGTAAATACTTGTTGTCTTAATTTTCTGACATAAGTGAAAACAGATGCTTAGAATGAATGGCCGATTAAGAACAAGTGTCATATAATGCAATTCAGCTGACAAATTTAGTGGATTATAAAATTAAATTGTGTTCTTTGTAAAGAGCTGAAAAAGGCACCTGAAAGTATTTGAAAAAGCACTGACACGTTGGTGAAAAATTGTGAAAATGAGATTTCTTGCCAAGAGCATGTGGAGAAGGAATTTTGACTAACCAGGAGTATGAAGTATTTTTACTTCCTTAAGTGACTTCTGGATATTTTTATCAGTCTTTCTGGAGATTGAGTTGTAATATCAATATTTAAAATTTGAGTTACTGTTTTCCAAAACAGGATTAAAAAAATAATCACTGCTCCAGTGAAAGACTGTTCATAAAGATTTTTCAACTAGATGGTTCCATATAAGAGCAAAACCTAAACCACAGTAATACTGGTATGTTAATCAATCAAAAATCAGTGGTGCACCACACCAAGTTTAACCCATTTCTAGGTCTTTCATCTATTTCATATTTATTGGTTTTTGGTTAGCATCTCAAGGAGAACCAGCACAATAATGCAGAATGGCACACATGTGTAAGCACCCACACCTGAACCTGGAAACCTAATTTTATATATATTTTTTCACTAGTCATTATTACTGTAGGTCATGGTTGAAAAGGTCTAGAAGCCAATAGAATATATAAAGTTTCTGTGACAGAGAAACTGGAGTTCTTCCAGCACAAGGGTTAGAACTTGAAAAAGACATGAAAGCGGAAAAGAGGAGCCTGGAAAGAGAGAAAGATTTGGAAGGCATCTGTTGAGTATAGCAAAGCAAAGGGGGAGCCAGAGAAACAGAGACCAAAGAGGGAGACTGGCACATTGAAATGGCATTAAATGCCTGCAACTGTGATCCAGTTGCCAATTTGGGGATCTCATTTTATGGGGACATTTGAGACAAAAACTCGGGTTTCAAGGAACTGTTGGCTACCAGTGAAATGAAGAGAAACATGGTTATGAACTTAACCTCTAACTCAACGAGCCCCTGCAAAACAGCAAAGTTTTCTTCAAGTTCTTCAAAACATTAAACCCCAACAACTACAAAGGAACAAAAATCCAGGAATAAATAGAAAAGTGACCTTACAAAATATCACCGTGGTATCTGGCTTTTATCATGCATTGGTTGTTGCCATAATTCAAGAGATGTAATAACTTAGGCCTTCTTTAAAACCATTTAAGAATGAACTGTGGTGTTAATATACAGTTATGGTTTGTCCAACCTGATAGGCACAGAGTTTATCAGATGAATGTAAATCTGTGTTTTTTGCAAGCTTGCTGGTGCCAAGATAAATGAGTGGGAAACCATATTTTCAGTCAGGTGGAACATTTAGCATGACACAGAAACACCCACTGTCCCCTCAAAAAAATTATGAAGTGTGCATTGTCTTCCAAAAGGATGATTCCTGCTGTATCTGAACAAATAGAGTCAGCTGTGAGGTGAAAATGAGCATCCAAGTGGCCAGCAGAAAAGGCTGGGGGTGGAAGCCAGCAGAATGTTCTGAGGATTCCTTTGGCGTTGACAGAGGGAGAAAGAGGAAAGGAGGGTAGTAGGAGGAAAAGGGAGAGAGAAGGAGAATGAAAGGAAAGGAAGATTGGGAACAAAAAAAAGAGGGCAGGAAAAAAAATCTCATTAAGTGGTTGATCAGACCAGCACAGTACCTGAGAGTCGGCTAGACAGAGGGTAGCAGCACCCAGGGGAAATTCAAGTCACCCAGAACTGCATCCCAAGGATATGTGGGGATAAAACTGACCAAGGACCACAATCATGCTCCCAAATCTTTCACAATAATAGGTAAATCTGCTCTGATCTGGGCCTTCCAAACCCCTGCAGAGTGTTGGACAAAGGAACAGGAGCAGGATGCTGATGACAAGAATTATGCTTAAAAAATCCACAGTGCCGTGGTTCCTCTCCTCAGGCCCTGTGTCACTGTGCAGCTGACCCACTACAGGCCCAGGCCCAGGAAACTCTGCCATCCAGCAGTGGAGGACTCTGGTAGCTCAGCATCCTTTCAGGAAGGGTCTGGGAGACCAGAGCATCCAGGCGGTCTTCCTCTAGCTGCCATGGCTAGAGGATTTTCCAAAAATGCATCTGGTCTTCACATCTCCTCTTTTCTTTTCTTTTCTTTTCTTTTTTTTTTTTGAGAGAGAGAAAGAGAGAGATCACACCAGAAACAGGGGGAGTGGCAGGTAGGGGGAGAAGTCCTGAGCAGGGAGCCCAAGGCAGGACTAGATCCCAGGATCCCAGGATCATGACCTGAGCCGAAGGCAGACGTTTAACTGACTGATCCCCTTCACATCCCCTCTTACTTAGGTTAAGAAAGTTACTACCAAGACAACAACAACAACAAACCGTTAAAGCCACCCTACTATTATTGATCAGTGGAAGCTAAAAAGAGAACTGTTGTTTTTCTTATACCCTTGCCTCAGGGAAGCAGATCTGATTTCAGCAAGGTCAGGTCACTTGACCAGACTCGCATTTACTCCTGTACTTTGCCCACTAGCCCCTGTTGCCATTTTCCAGTATTTGCCATTTCAATTCAGGATGAAACTCCAGACTAAACCTCAATGGAATAACATGGCCAGCATCATTTCCTTCTAATTCTGGTAAAAATATGAGTAATTAGGGAATTTTTCTGTGACAACAGGATCACTGGGTGTTTGAAGAGGATGAGCCCGCAGAGGGAAGGAGGGGCTGTTCTTCAGATCATCTGATACCTTGTCCTACACTTACTACCTAGAGAGGCTTTAACTCCATCTGGGAAAGGGAAAGGAGAAGAAAACTCTGACCTGTATCCCCTGCTGGCATATCTGTAACAGGACTGAATTCCAGAGTTCTCTGCCAGCATGACATTGGCAGCTGCCCCAAACTCCTCCTTCAACGACAGAATCTGCTGCTCTCAGAAAAGGAAGGCCTGTTAGGGCTTGCATGCACACACGCGCACAGCGGACTCTCAGCAGGGCCCTTGGAAAACCAAAATGTTTTCTTATCAGTTATCAGAATGGAAAAATCAAAGAATGGCATTTAAGGAGAAAGGAAATCTTCAACTGTTTGGGCATCTTGTCGGAAGCAAAATACCCCAAGCTTTGCTAGCAAGGGTTTATTCTCCACTCAGAGAGGAGAGACCCTTTGTTTTATTAGAAATCCAGTGGAATACATTTCAAAGACGTTTCAGATTATAAGCCATCCTATGTGCTCACAAATTATCCTTAACATAAAACAGAAAGAAGATGAGCTGGAACGTATATGGTAAACATGAAAAATCACCATTTCCAAAGGTGATTTATATAACTTGGACCTTTAATCTAATAGGGAAATTCATTGTACCTTTGCTTAACTTCATTTTGCATTAACTAGGATCATGGAGTGCTTTGTTTTTCTTAATATATTACATTAATTCATTTTTGTCACATATATATCTCTGAAAGCTAGTGCATGGCAACACAATGGGATAGCATAACTCTTGCAGATTTTTGCTAAATAAGGATAAAGAATTAAGACATCAACAGTTTCACCTAGAAGAAAATTACTTTTCTGTGGCCAAATTTTAAATACAACTTTCTCAAACTCCTTGAAGGCAGGAAATGTCTTACTCATCTTTGTAATCCTAATATTGATTTTTTTAAAAATGCTAACTGAATAACAGAATGAATAAATTTAGTCCAGTCCCGAAAAACACAATCAACCGTAGTTTCTCAGATCTAGTTTCTAAGATTTTATAAAAGTAGAGGTTAGCACTTATTTTCTAATAGCAAAAACAAATATTAATCTCAATTTTAAACATTTCCTTGTTCTATGTAGTTTGAGAAGGGAGTCTCAAAAATTTTCCAAATAAGGCTTTAAAATTCTAGAACAAGCAGAAAAAAAAATAAAAATCATCTTTGAATTGATGTTAAAACCTCAATAGCAAAATGCTTTACTTCTAACTTTTAAATTTTACTCTGCCCTCATCCAGGAAGATTTATCAAGCACTTACACATATAAATTTTCAAAACTGTAGATCGGTGGTTCTGAACTCTGGTCGTATTGGAACCACCTGAGGAATTTTTAAAACTCTTCCACCCCAGGCCAATCAAATCATAACTGAGTAGGGAAGCACAGCTCTGCTGATACTTTTGAAAACTTTCAATTACTCTAATGTGCAGCGAGGGTTACAACTATCAGGATAGATGTTACAGTATTTGTACTCAGAGCTAAATACCTTTTTTTAATTTATTTTGAGAGAGGGAGCATGAGTGGGGAGAGAAGCAGAGGGAGGGCAGCAGCAGGAGAGAATCTCAAGCAGACTCCATGCTTAGTGCAGACCTGGACATGGGGCTTGATCTCACAACCCTGAGATCATGACCTGAGCTGAAAGCAAGAGTTAGCCGTTCAACTGACCGAGCCACCCAGATGCCCCAAGAGCTAAACTTACTTTCAAAGAAAACATTGTATTGTTACATCATCAGTGAAGCTTGAACTGGATCTCAACTTTATCTAAAATTAATTTCTAATCTGACCGGCAGGTGCTTGGAATGGGTGGACTTGGTTTGGTTTTCTAATGTGTAGACTTTAGTTGTATAGTCTGTGACTAGAGAATAATAATAAACTTTCTATGAAGGCATCACATCTTTCACCTCCTTTTCAGAATTCCACAGGGAGGAACATTAGCTGACAGTGCCAAAAGAGACTAAAAACCTCAGGCTAGCTTTAATGTTCCCAAATTTCTATCAAAATCACTGGGAATACAAGTCAGGGTTTTATTAGAGCAGGGGACCTACAACACACTGTAAAATTCTCACTGTGGAAGGTTCTTGGTGGGGATCCCAAGCTAACATGAGTGGCAGAGTGAGCCCTGATTCAGTCTTCCTGCCCACAGAATTTCAACAAAGTAGATGGAAACCACAAAGTTTACCCTTCTTACCATGTACCTCCTAGTCCTTTGGGAAAATCCCAACACAAGATGAGACCGTGGGCTAGAGAAAAACACACACATAGGATACTCTAGTATTAAACATTCTACAGGGTTCTAGATATGTTAAGAATATATCCTGTGTACAACCTAAATTTTGTTTTGATTCTTAGAGCATATGGAAGAATTGTTTTATTAACAGCAAAAAGGATCTGAAAGAACCTCCTTTAGTTCATCCAGTTGTCTCCATCACATCTACTAATACAACTATACTTTCTTCCTCCAAATGCAAATTTAATTTGACCTTATAACAATCCCTCTATTTACTGGAGAAACCACCCACTGATGCTTCAGAAGCATATTTTATGGGGACTGTGTCATCAACTCAATAGGGGCTACTTTCTTAATATTTATTTATTTTGTTAAAGAAAATTTTTGCTTTGTCTTATGTTTTCTCTTTCTGTTTGAGAGATGGTGGCATCTAATTTTTACAATGAAAAACAGAGCTTCTATTTGGGAGAATTTACTTTGCATATCCCTCTACATGGGACTGACCACATATGATGTGCCACGGAGGAAATCAGCAGAGGAGTCTAGGCATTGACTGGATTCTTGCATACAGAAAATTGTGTCCTCGGGGGGCGCCTGGGTGGCTCAGATGATAGGGCGTCTGCCTTCGGCTCAGGTCATGTTCCCAGGGTCCTGGGATTGAGCCCCATATCGGGCTCCCTGCTCCGCGTGAAGCCTGCTTCTCCCTCTCCCACTCCCTCTGCTTGTGTTCCCTCTCTCGCTGCCTCTTTTTCTGTCAAATAAATAAAATCTTAAAAAAAAAAAGAAAGAAAATTGTGTCCTCAATATTTCTCTTAAGTCTTTGCACTTATCTCTATTCTCAGCAATTTCCTAGAATTGACCCTAACCATGTAGGGAGACAAATTGGCAGTGTGCCTAATGGGCATCTGCCACTAAAGGCTAAATTCTATGGGAAGTGGATGGGTACTAATGCTCAAACCAGTATATTCTCTGGAGTTAGATTTTCTATATTCATAGTTCCACTATATCACTTACTAGCTATATGACCCTAACAGCCATCGACCATTTTGTGGTGGGTAGGCTTTAAGACAACCCCCAATAATCCCCTTTCTCCTGGTAGTCATTCTCTGGTGTAATCACCTTATATGACAGGAAATGAGTTGCTTCTAACCAATAGAATATGGAAAAGGTGATAGGCTTTCCCTTCCATGATTAGGGTACGTAAGATTATAATTTTCATCTTGCCTGCAGATTCATCTGGGCTTGCACACTTTGATGAAGCAAGCAGCCATAATAGAAAGGCCCATGTGGCAAAGAAAACTGACGTGACCTCTGGTCAACAGCCAGTGTTCCTCAAGAAACTCAATTCTACCAACAAGCACAAGAACTTCCAACTCTCTGTTCAGCCTTCATATGAGGTCCCAGCCCTGGCCAACTCTCTGTTCAGTCTGTGAAAGACACCCAAGGAGAAGCCTCAGCTAAGCCAGACTCATTCTCCTAACCCACAGCAACCATGAGATAATAAATGTGGGTTATTTTAAGCTGATGAGTTTGTGGTATTTTGTTAGGCATCAACAGGTAACTAACAAACTCTTTAAGCTTAGTTTCTCATCTGTGGAATGGGAGAAATAATAACATATCTTTCATAGGCATGAGGACAAAATGAGATAATTTATCTAAACACTTAGCATTAAACACCATGCCTGTTATAGAGTAATACAGTTGTTATCATATTCTTTTTATTTATTAAACAGGTTTTTTAAAAAATATTTATTTATTTATTTATTTATTTGAGAGAGAAAGAGTGCATGAGTGGCGAGAGGGGCAGAGAGAGAGAGAGAGAGGGTAAGCAGACTCCCCGTTGAGTGTGGAGCCCAATGCAGGACTCGACCCTGAGATCACGACCTCAGCTGAAACCAAGAGTTGGATGCTTAACCGACTGAGCCACCTGGATGCCCATTATCATATTCTTTAAATGTGATTTTAACAGAATGTATGTATTGAAACCCTTGTTTTTCTATTTTTAGCATGTTCCTTCTTTAGCTGATGCTATTTATTTTTACATTTTTATTTTACTATTCTAATATCTCTCACTCTGGGTATCCTATTTATATTTTTATTTTACATGTATTCTTAAATCACTTTAAGTTTATATATTTCAACATTCTTCCTTTTATAATGATAATCAGGAAACAAGCAAAAGGAAAATCTTTCTGAGGATGGTGTCCCAGTGGATCACATCTCCTGAATGACCCTCTCTTTATTAGACAACTTACTTTTGTCTTAGACAAACTTTCTGTCAACTCACATGAACCTACAAAAACATTTTAGCTGTCTTTTCTGTGACACAGTATAGATAAATTCTTCTATTCTCAATTGTTCCCCTGTGCCCCATTACCTTGAAAGAGGGAGAGAAGCTAAGATTCCTTACTGTCTAGTGTCTCATAGTCTGATATAGCTGTCTACAAAACTAAACTAAACCAGTGAATGTATAATGAACACAGAGGAACTTTATTTTTAAACCTTGGGTTCTAAACATGATAGTCTCAGCATAAAAACAAATTATATTTAATCAATTTTTACATCCTTAATATAAGTTACTTTTATAGCAAGGGCTGGATCTCATTCAGTTCTACCTAGTAGACGCTTAAGAAACACCACTTGAATAGACAAACATTTCAATAAAACTGCCAAGAAACTGTAGACCTGTCAAAGATGTGAAAATAATTCTCCCATGGTTTTCAAACTTTTTTGGTTTCCTTTTAGCAGGGGAGCCATTGTCCCCAGTGTACCCTTCCACAGTGACACCAGCACATAAATATATATCACTTATTAAAAGCAGAGTCCTACCCACTAGGCTTCTTTGGCACTCTGCACTATTCCCCCCCCCCAACATCCCTACGCTAAGATTAAAGAGATCCTCTCCAGTCCCTCGCAAGTATCAATCACCTTTTGGAGAAATGGACTAGGCCACTGGAGTGATACATGAAATTTTATCAAAGTGAGATTGGGAGGTATCCATGGAGAGTGAGAGCCAGACCCCAGGTAAGTGTCTGGGAAAGTTTACAGAACAAGACATAGTTGTCCTCCTGTCCAAAGACAGGCTTCTACTCCCTCACTGTTGTCAATTTTGGGGAGTTCAGGGCAGATAGAGACCAGGAAGACACACTTGCATCCTGTGCGGACTTCCCAATCCTGGCTTCTTCTCTGAGTACTTTAATACCTGCTGAGCACAGGCACCTGGGGCAGGGGGTGGCCTGGGGTCTGGGCATGCAGCTGCCTCTGTTGGGAAGGCCCCTCACCTCTCAGCCCTCCTCTTGCTTGCCCCAATTTATATTTGTCTTCTAGGCCTCTACTTAAGTACTTTATCCTCTCCTAAATCTTGATCCCTCCAGGCTAGATTGGGTCCTTCTGGCTGTTCTTAAAGTTCTTTGTGCTTCACCCAAATTGGAGGATAATCTCACTCTATTGTAATTGTTTCTTTACATCCCCATCTCCGCCATTAACTGGTCAGCTTCTTGAAGACAGGTGCCAAGCTGTGCCCTCCTAGCCTCAGTGCTCTGCATATACATGGAATATGATTTGTTACTTGAATAAATTAGCATATCTTCACATAAAGCAGGGAACTGATATTACACAGAAATTAAGGGTATAGTCTTTTGCCATTTGCTGACTGTGTTACTTGGGGCAAATCACTTAAGCACTCTGAAAACAATTTTATGCTCTGGAAAACAAGAATAGTAGAATACCTGCTTAATAGGGAGCTTTGAGAATTTAGATTTTCCACATTAAAGATATTTAGCCCTGAATTACCACAGGCAATCTGAGCTCAAAAATGTTGAGAAGAGTTATTAGTAACTATGGAGTTATTGTTATTACTACCATCCGCCCCTGTTTTCTGTCCTTGGAATCAGTGACTTCTACCCTGTCAGGTAAGAACCTGAGGCAAAAAGCCAGCAGCCTCCTCGCTCAGCCACATGCCAAGAGTCGCGCCCAAGAGCCTTATGCCTTCAGGCTATCTGATTACACTTGTATCTTGGATGTTCCTCTGTGATTTTCCTCACACATGCCTCAGGACTGATAGTGTTAGCTAGAAATAGTAGCCTTCGCCTGCTGGCTGATCACGGTCTTCCGCACACAGGAGTTTCTGCAGAGAGGTATGTCAAGCCCCTCATGTCCCACTATGAGCTTTTGTTGGCTTCCTTCACTACGTATTGTTCTCTGTGGTTTTTATCTTAGCCTGGTATGCAATGAGGGAAGAAAAGTTCTGTGGTGCCAAGAATAAAGATTCCAAGAGGTAGCTGGAGCACAGGAGCTTTCAAAAGTGTAAAACAATGTGGTGATTCTTCTCAGGGCCTGTATGTTATGGCTTTAATTCTCTTCCTGAAAGACAAGTACAAGGCGATCTCTCCAGGAAGCTCTGTGAGGCCTTACCAACACCCAGGGAAAGCTGATCCTGAGGCAAAAGTGCAGCTTTCCACAGATAAGAGCAATGTTTGATCTTGACAATCAAACATTGGTTGATGACAGTCAGGCTGGAGTCCAGGAGATGTCTTCTCTCATTGTCTGTAGAGCAACACTCAACTCCTTCGCCCCACCTTTCTGCCAAGAACATGACACCTACATTTATTGCCCTTCAAGAGATCTGTCAGTGTGGACACAAGATCACAAATTACAGTGTACATATTTTTAAATATTGATCCATTTTTCTATGACCCAATTAACATTATATCTCATCTCATTTAATTCTAAAACACTATGAGATAGTTATCATTATTCCTCTTTTGAAGATGAGAAAAATGAGGCTTAGCCAAGGTAAATGATTTGCCAAAACACATACTCATTAACTGGTAGAGAGGAGAAGAGATCCATTAGTAATAGTTTCTAACTTTACTCTAAGCTTTTGAAAAGTAAGAAAGACTCCCAAAATCTTATTTTCTATAACAAAGTATGTGACTAGGTATGCAAATAGGCATAAGGCAAGGGGAAAATGATATCTTATTTAACAAATAATTTTTCTTATAAATAGCCAACTATATATATATGTATATATATATATATATATATCAACTACATGTGACAACTTTACAGATATATAAATATAGTAATTTGTGTATGTGTGTATAGGATATGTTCTTGGGAAAATGTGAAGATTAAGATAATGGATATGATATTTGCAGGAAAAATTGTATTCATGAGAAGGGTAGCATTCACACATACACTGCATAATGTAACTCGTAAGGTCTGGGGTAGAGAAGCCTGCTCACAGGGCGGGACATGAATTTCTGACTGGAATCCAGTCCTGGTTCCGCCATCGATGGGGGAAAGTTACTAACCCTCCTGCCTTTGGGTGTCTTCATTTGTAAAATAAATAGTTAAGCTAGGACAGTGGCTCCCAAATAGTGGCCTGTGATGAAATTTTCATTAGTTCATGGTGAAAAGAGAAAAATAAAAACAATAGACTTATTTGTATAAATTCATTTATTTTATAAATATGTTAAAATGGCTTGCTTTGATGAACAATGGGGATTTTGTTTCCTCTTTGAACATCCTCACACAATTCAAGTATGTCCTCTATAATGGAACCCTAATAGTGAAAGTATATCTGTCTTTTTACTAGTTCATAAATCAAAAGGTCTGGCAACCACTCAACCACTAATGTCCTGTCCAGCTGCAAAATCCTATCCTCTTCTTAAATCACAGATGATATAAAACTAACTCTAAAGTGGGAAGGAAAAGAATAGAAACCCCTTTTATTCCCCTCCCCACCTTGTTCTTGTTTAGCTCAGCATTTCCCCAAAGGTGTCCTGTGAAAGACAAGCCCCCAGCAAGATATTAGAGCTATTTCACTAGAGAAAGGATTCTTAGTCAAATGAGTTTGAGAAACAATGGGTTAAAAATGTTGGGCAGGTTTTTTTACTGAGTAATTCTCAGACGTTGTGAAATTCTCACATCTGTTGGGACTCCCCAAAAGACGACAAAGCACGAACACTCCTGAAGTTATGGGTGGAGAGCAGATGCCTGCCCAACCCCCTTTTGAGGTCAGTACACCTATTCTAGGAACACAGTTTGAGAAAGGTGACTTCAGCTAAAAGAAATTTCCTTAGTAGCTTCCATTATAAAGAAAAACATAGCACCAGAGACAAGGGGACTGCCAATTATTTTATAATACAATTATTCTAATTTGACAGGGCTTTTTAACAACAAAGCTACAGATATTTCTTAAAATTACAAAGAAAACCTGGATGAAAATTCTTCAAATTAAAGTGCAAAGAACTAGACAAAGTTTTGTGGCCATTTTGGGCAACTTTTCTTTTAACCACAACAAATAAAGGAAAACTGTGTCAAGAGATTTGTATCCAGTGATTGCAACATGATAATTAAAGCATTTGGAATTTGCAGAAGCCTGCAGTAACAAAACTATGGCTATCATCCCTACACAGTGAATATGAGGTAAAATAAAACCATCTGTAGGTACTGAGCCTGAAAAAACCCATTTTCTCTCAAATGATGTGTCCTTGTTAAATATTTCAGCAGGAGGAACAATTAATTCTAAATGCTTGTGCCTCCTAAATGATTTACTTAAACACTTTCACCTTGATCAAGAAACAAACTTCTTAATAGAAGAAAAAGGTCTAATAGTATGTGTTTGTATTTATTTATTTGCTTGTTTGTTTATTTATTTATTTCTGCATAATTATCTGATGAGAGTTAAGAAGGTTTACTCAGCCCCTTTTATTGCTTTTTACATCACAAGCGAAATATCAACTAGCTAAATCCTCCAGCCCTCACATTCTAGATTCAAGTTTCACTTACCACACTGAGGAGAGAACAGTTTTCACTTGGGACAAGATGATTTTGGAACAAACGATCCAAAGGGAGGACCTAGGAAGGATCTTTTGGATATTCTGACACTAACAACCTTTCTTTCTGATTCTGTGCACACCAGGTTTTTGACAAGCCTGTGGCTCTGCATTACTTCTAATATTTTCCATCATAACTGTATAGTAAGTTCAGCCTGTTTTTCATAACCCTGCTGACTACAACAGTCTGCAGCCATAAAAAGCCTTCACTGACCTGGAGTTGGCTTAGAAAGTGCCTCTGCAGACAAACAAAAAAGTACATGCAATGTTTATGTTCAAAGATAGGAGAGAGGCAAGCTCTTGTGGTGGTGCTGATAGGCGCAAAAGATTTTTAGGGTCTAAATTTAGAATGTTTAATTTTCTTTTGATGGGATTTGTAAACAAAATACCAACACTAAAATGAGAGCAATTTAGCCAGGAAAAGGGGGAGTGTCCAGTCCAGCAGATCAAACCCGCTTCCAAACTCCCCTGGAGAGAAGGGTCTACAAATTAGCACATGACCCTACCTTGGTGTGCCCTGCCTAGCGTCCCTCAACCCCCAAGTTAGCAAGTACGCGTGAGGTTTACACCATCCAAAGTTTCAGAATTAGCTTCTTTTAAACCTCAAGCCAGTACTGGTTTAGTCTCTGGGAAGGGCAAAAAAAACACCAAACGAGTCTTTTTAATAGACTGCCATACCCATCTACATATGACTCAATATACAAATACAATAGTTTGAATCTATAGCATTCAAGCTACTGTGAACAGCTGTGAAACCTAAGAAGTTGGTCTTCATTTTTGCATTAAAGAGATTCAATAGAAAACTAAGTAACAGAGGGGGAAAAAAAAGTAAAAGTTTAAGCACTCCTTCACACATCTGAACTTTTGACTCTCCACAGAAGAACTGTATTCCCCTCCCCCAATCTGGTAAAGTAGATCACATTTAATATCAACATTTAAAAACTAGTATCTCTTAAAAAATTATTTTTAAAACACAAAACAGCAGAGCTACTTGCCTTTTGGCAATTTCTGTGCATTTCCCAGGGCTAGTGCAATACTTCCACAGAGAAGTAGACACCCCAAGCTGGAGAGCATGTTGTATTTGCCACCTCGCACGGGGAGTGATGCTGGTGGGCGTCCTGCAACCCTGGAACTGCATTTAAGTGGACTGTCTCCCAGTGACAGAGGCGGGCGGCTGCACTTAGCTCTGCTGTGGGCTTACTCACAGGGGGTGGAGACAAAATGACATCACACCCTTTCCCACACACACCAAAAAAAAAAAAAAAAAAAAAGGCACAACAGCAAAAACATACCATCACATTTCTGTCTGCTATGTTGTAACTGTCTCTTCTCTCTGTGATATAAAAATTGAAATTTTGGTCAATCTATATTTGTGAAAGAAAAAGTATTTAGGCAATTCTTAACCATTCGATTAACTCCTTTTAAAAATCCAGAAAAGGCATACCCCAAACCATCGGAACAGAGTAAGACCTTATTAAGAAGGAAACTGTTTTTAATTATCTAGTAAAACAATCCAATTCTTCTTTTAAATGGGAGTAAACTCGTAAAAGTACACTTTGAGCCATTCCGAAGTTCCAATATCATGAGAAACTTTAAAGAGTAAGTCATTTTACATAGCAACTCATTATACATAACAGGCATATATATATAAGCGTATATACACACACAGATACATACATACATATATTCTAGAGATCTGGATGTAGAAATGGAGAAATCACTATTATTAATTGATCCCTAGCTCTGGGCTGGGCTCTGGAATAGTGCCCTTACCTATATGATTGCATTTTAATCTTCACAGCAGCTATAAAGGAGATACAGCATTATTCCCATTTTACCAGTGAGAAAAACTGAGGCTCAGAGAGGTAAAGTCTCCTGGCCACACTAGGGTATTCTAATGGTTAATCATTTGGGTGGGCTCTGGAATAGAACTGACTGCAGTTTAAATCTGGATGCTCTGGGCGCCTGGATGGCTCAGTCGTTAAGCGTCTGCCTTCGGCTCAGGTCATGATCCCAGGGTCCTGGGATCGAGTCCCACATCGGGCTCCCTGCTCGGCGGAAAGCCTGCTTCTTCCTTTCCCATTCCCCCTGCTTGTGTTTCCTCTCTCGCTGTGTCTCTCTCTGTCAAATAAATAAATAAAATCTTTAAAAAAAAAATAAATCTGGATGCTCTGTGACTTTGAGCAAATTTCTCCATCTACCTCTCATCAACATTGTGTAAATTCAAGGGCTTGCTCCTTGCGAGGCACTGATCTGATTAATTCACATTTATTAACCCATTTCTTCCCCAAAATAACCTAGCAGGCATGGTCATCACCCACATTTTCCAGATGGAGAAACGGGGCATAGAGAGGTTAAGTGAAAGGCTTGAGGTCACAGTGCTCATCAGCAACTGAGCTGGCATTTTAATCTGGCAATTTAACTCCAGAGCCTCCACTCTTAACTGCTAAACTTTCCATTCTAAACCAGAGATGATAGTACCAATTTCATAAATTTGCTAGCAGGAAGGACTTTGGGACAGTACTTACCATAGCACCTGGCATACAGAAAGCATTTAATAAAGGCCAGATACTGAAAACAACAATCATGATAATAACAAACCCCCAATTAAGGAGAACTATGATTCTAACTGCACTTGTCTGTCTCTAAAGCCCACACAGGTCCTCTCTCCCTCTCCCACAATCTAGACACACTACGGGAATGACTGGGTTAATAAAGTACTTGAAATGTCATCCAAACATTTACATTGACTCTGAAAATAGCTCGTTTCATGGGTTTGCTGTAGCTGAACCATAACACTAAGTGGGAAGTGGTATGCTGGTCTAAAAAAATTCTAGTCAAAAAAGTTACCAAAAGAAAAATTGAAGAGACAGCCCCATCTTCCAAAAAAAGCGTGAGAAGGCACATTGTTAAAGTCATTTGGAGCCGGCCAGGTCTAAGCTCTCACCAGAGGAATGCTCTGGCACCGGCTACGGAAGGGATTGGGTTATTTAACAGGTCTTTTTCATCTCTAATTTTTTACTTGGCTAGGCAGCTCTCGCAAACCCAAGTTTGGACGTTCATCCAGCTGGCACGGCGGTCTCGGCTTCTATATGCCAGTGCCATCAAATTAAGCCAGTGAGACCACTGTGCTAGCAGGAAATAACAGGTTTTCTGAGAGGGGGGAAAGAAAAACCCCAGCAGAAATATTGAGAAGGCTGGTTCTCCCAACAGTGTGAGGGGCCGGTCCCAGGGTTAAGTAATGGAATTCAAGAGTCAGCTTCTACTTGGCCCACAGGCTAAGTCCGATCGACGTTAGCAATCAGTATTTGCAGTCTGGAACTGACTGGGGAATAATTAAATAGAGGGCAATCGCCAATTATTTTGTCAGAAAAAGATGGCTGCACTAACTTAGCTAGTAAGACAAGGAGCATTCAATGCAGATGTTAAAGTATTAGAGGTCTCCTCAGACCAGGGAGGAGAAACATCCTAAAGAAACGGACCATGATTCACCTTCTCAGAGAACAGGAAGTTTTCAGTTATGACAGAGTCCCCACCTAAAGAAGAGGTACAAATGCTCCAGAAGAACACGAAGTGCCTTGTTACATGAGATAAAACTTCAGGGCCATGGTCATGTAATCAGTGGAGAGTTAAGGCCATTTTGAAGGAAGAATTACCCTCTGACAATAGGTGATATCAGATAATGTCTGTGGAGTACTTTGTGCATCTCTGTTAGGTTTCTCAGTTGTCACAGAAGAATGCTGACATTAAGCCCTGGTTCAAATGCCTCTGCAGGCACTTGTGTCCATATTTATCTGTAAATATAAAACTGTGAAGCTCCATGGGGCACCTAGGTGGCTCAGTCAGTTAAGCGTCTGCCTTCGGCTCAGGTCATGATCCCAGGGTCCTGGGATCAAGCCCCGCATCGGGCTCCCTGCTCCGCGGGCAGCCTGCTTCTCCCTCTGCCCCCTGCTCGTGCTCTCTCTCTCTCAAATAAATAAATAAAATCTTTATAAAAAAATGTGAAACTCCATTACTTGTGAGATTGTAGAATATTGAATTGTCACCAATATTCGTGGAAAGCCTTTTTTTATACATTTGTTCAAACCCACAGAATATACAACACCAAGAGTAAACACTGATGTCAAATACAATTTCCTGATGATAATGATGTATCAGTGTGAGCCCATCAATTGTGACAAATGTAACTGATTTGTAACAAACTCCGGTGTGGGATGTTGGTAATGAGGAGGGCAAAGGGTATATGGTATATCTCTGCATGTGTGCGGTAGGTATATGAGACTGCACATTCCACTCAATTTTGCTGTGATCTTAAATCTACTCTACAAAAATAAAATCTATTACCAAAAAAAAATAAAAATCCTTGTTGAGAGGACATTTAGGAATAACTGCTGGAAAAACACATAAAATATATTTGTATTTTCTCTATGTTCTGTGAAGGGATGAACCAATTCTGTTTGTTTATCACTGTAGCCAGTGCCTAGAATATAATAAGGATACAGTATGATGAGTGTCAAATGAAACAGAATCCATCAATTCCTCCAAATAATCTAAAGGGATCAAGCTAGAGAAAGTTAGACTGCCTTGGAATGCACAGTTGTCGGGGGACAATTCTCCAAGGGACCCTCATGTTTCTGTGTATCTTATAAGCAAAGGTACTGATTTCCTGTGCTCCAGACTATCTTTCCAAAGATGTTTATATAGGAAACAGGCTTGGAAGATAGAAGTTTGTTTACTGTCCCATAGAATAAAAGGTAATGTCTTCCCTCTGGGGCAAAAAGGGAACACTTGCTCATATCCTATTAGCAAAGAGCCAAGTTCCCTAAGCTCAGGGTTTCTGCGGCATGTGTAGGTATTACCCATACCTCTTTGCATTGCCCTTTGGGAATCTGAGCTCCTAGAATGGGAACAAATGTGATATTCAGGCTAATGCTATTGCTGTGAGTAAATAAACTGTCCTTTGTCTTTGACCCTGGAGTCTGGTGTCTCCTGCCAGCATTAGTGAACCATGCATGCTAGTGTGCACATAGGGTAAAATCTCAACCCTTCACAATTCTTGACAATAAGATTGGCACACTCCAAAATACCTTTTTAGATAAACTTTGGTATAATGCCATGATCAACATTCAAGTCTACTGTAAGAATCAACAATGAAACTTTCTGCTGTGCATAGTAAGAGCATTGTTAGACATTGCTTATTAAATCATAGAGTATCCTCTTAATTAAAACTCTGGGGGAAAAATTCTGTTCTTTATGTAAAAAAAAAAAAGACTAGTTTTTTTCCTGAGCAACTGTATTTATTTTGTGACATTGTAACCAGGTTTTTCTTACTGTGTTGACGGATAGAAAACCAGGGCCAAATGTGTCCCCCACCCATACTAAGTGTATAGGTCTTTGTGGTGTGCATGTTTTGGCATCATTCCTGGCTTTGTTTTTCATCCCACCCTTATTTGTTGCTTATCTTACTTGGAATCTTAATTTATGTGATTTCATAAATTGCTTTCATTGTTGTTTTGGAACCTAGTGAGGGATATGCAAACTCGACACACAAGAGTTGTGTCAAAAGTATATATCAAAATATGTGAAGTGAGAATCTGGGAACTTGTTCTCTGCTTTCTTTTTCACACAACAGTAAACCCTGATGGAATTCTGGTCCGATGATCATATAGCATCACCTCTTTATATATATTTTCTCTTTGCAAAGTAGACAAAAGACAGGAGGAAATCCAGAACACTACACTAAACACATGTCAGATTTTTCAGTCATTTCACATTTGGATTTTGAAGCATTCAATATTAATTCCATTGTTTCAAATGAGCCTTCCACGAAAACTCATAAATCTTTCTAATCTTGGACGTAAACTCAGTGCAGTCATTTTACCTATCAGTTCACAGTTTGTAGTCTCTCCTTCTTAAGGTCCTGTGCTAGGACATTTTAAAAGGCTTATATATCTACAATTAATAATATGCAAAAGTATGCTGTGGCTTTCTATGGGATAATAATAAAAATAACATTTTATTATGACTCATATTTGAAAGAGGTACCCCAATATTCCATATTTTTAGCCCAAATGTTGTTTCTATAATTACTGGCTGAATGAGACCCATGATTCAATTGTACAAGTATCCTGTTCCATTGGGGGTACATTTGACCAGAGTGTAAAGTTCTCTTCCATGATGCTCTTTATATCAGAGGGAAGTACTGCTCCTTAAATGCCTAAGTTTGTAGGTCATTTTTCAGTCTGTCTAAAGGCATCTAGACATCTAGATTTTTGGCTTCACAATCTTGAGGTAATAAGCAACTTGTATTTGGGACACCTGGGTGGCTCAGTCGGTTAAGTGTCTGCCTTTGGCTCAGATCGTGATCCCAGGGTCCTGGGATCAAGTCCCGCATCACACTCCTTGCTCAGCAGGGAGCCTGCTTCTCTCTCTGCCTGCCATCCGCCCCCCCCCCACTTGTGCTCTCTCGCTCTCTCTGACGAATAAATAAATAAAATCTTTTAAAAAAAAGCAACTTGTATTTACAAAAGAATATAAAGAATCCTTTCTTTCTATTAAGGTTTGCCTTCCTTGTTTTGTCTAAATTCTACTTTTTTTGTTTTTGAAATATAGTGGACATATATTAGTTTCAGGTACATAACATAGGGATTTGACAGTTCTATACATTATTCAAGGCTTACCATGATAAGTGTAGTCACCATCCATCACCAAAGATATTATTACAGTATCATTGACATATTTTTCATCTCCGTGACTTATTTATTTTATAACTGGAAGTTTGTACCTCTTAATCCCCTTTACCAATTCATCCATCCCTCCACACACCTGCCCTCTGGCAACCACTAGTTTCTTCTCTGTTTTTTAAGAGTCTGGTTTTTTGTTTGTTTTGTTTTTTAGATTCCACATATCAAAAAAATCATACAGTATTTATCTTTCTTTGACTTATTTCACTTAGCATAATACCCTCTATGTCTATCCATGTCACAAATAGCAAGATCTTATTCTTTTTATGGTTGACTAATATTCCATTGTATATATACACATCTTTTTTATCCTTTCAACTATCGATGAATACTTGGGTTGCTTCCATATTTTAGCAATTGTAAATAATTCTGCAATAAATATAGAGGTGCATAATTCTTTTCTAATTAGTGTTTTTTATTGGGGGGGGGCAAATACCCAGTAGTGGAATTACTGTATCATATGGAATTTCTATTTTTAATTTTTTGAGGAACCTCCATACTGTTTTCCTCATTAGTTGCATCAATTTACATTCCCAACAAGAGTATACAAGGGCTCTCTTTTCTCTACATCCTCACTGACATTTTTTTGGTTTCTTGTCTTTTTGATAATGGCCAAAACAAGAGAAGGAATTTTAAGCCAGAGAATGTGTCAGAAGTGGGTCCTGAAAGTTAGAGTATAGCATCAGGGAGTCCAAGAGAGCATGGGGAATGTCAGGGGGTGGCAGGAGATGGGACAAGTCAGAGGCTAGTGGTCCTGGGAACATACCCTAGACAGGAGATTTTGCCAGCAGGCTGACTTCTACACTTTATTGAATGTGGTATATGGAAGGCCTGATATGTTATAAAGCCTGGGATGGAATAGTCATGATCATCATCTCTTAAACAATAGATCCCAGATCTTTTCAGTTTATTATTTAATGGAAGTGACACTTCTCTGGACACTTGCCAGCATTGTTTGCATTGGTTTTGGGTGTGACAACCAGACTGCAAGCAGAGGACATCCAATGCTTTGTTATATTGTAAAATTGAGGTTGAGAATTACATCATGTAATAATGTCTCTAATGAGAGAATAAAAAGAAATAAGGAAATAAAAAGGAACTTTTTGAAACAAATTTGAAGGCACTTCTCCCTAACAGGATAGATATTTGTGGGCCCTTCTGGCTATAGCTACCCACTGAAATAAAGTGCAGAACAATAATATGAAGGAAAGGACACATTTCAAGTTCAATTAGAAAAATAAATCCCGATATGAAAGGGAAAGAGGTAGGGAATGAGGCTAACTGAGAATAATAAATTGTTCTTAGAAAGTGACAGCTTCTTGCCTTGTCAATTTTTGCCATTCTAACTGGTGTAAGGTGGTATCTCAATGTGGTTTTGATTAGAATTTCCCTGATGGCAAGTGATGATGAACATTTTTTCATGTGTCCATTAGCCATTTGTATCTCTTCTTTGGAGAAGTGTCTGTTCATGTCCTCTGCCCGTTTTTTGACTTGATTATTTATTTTTTGGGTGTTGAGTTTGAGAAGTTCTTTATAGACCTTGGATACCAGCCCTTTATCTCTAGTGTCATTTGCAAATATCTTCTCTCATTCTGTGGGTTGCCTCTTTGTTTTGTTGGAGAGGTTGTGGAGAAAGGGGAACCCTCTTACACTGTTGGTGAGAATGCAAGTTGGTACAGCCACTTTGGAAAACAGTGTGGAGGTTCCTCAAAAAATTAAAAATAGAGCTACCCTTTGACCCAGCAATTGCAGTACTGGGTATTTACCCCAAAGACACAGATGTAGTGAAAAGAAGGGCCATATGCACCCCAATGTTCATAGCAGCGATGTCCACAATAGCCAAACTGTGGAAGGAGCCAAGATGTCCATCGACAGATGAATGGATAAAGAAGATGTGGTCCATATATACAATGGAATATTACTCAGCCATCAGAAAGGATGAATAGCCAACTTTTGCAACAATGTGGATGGGACTGGAGGAGATGATGCTAAGTGAAATAAGTCAAGCAGAGAAAGTCAATTATCATATGATTTCACTTATTTGTGGAACATAAGGAATAGCATGGAGGACATTAGGAGAAGGAAGGGAAAAATGAAGGGGGGGGAATTGAAGGGAGAGATGAACCATGAGAGACTATGGACTCTGAGAAACAAACTGAGGGTGTTAGAGGGGAGGGGGTGGGGGGATGGGTTAGCCCAGTGATGGGTATTAAGGAGGGCCCATACTGCATGGAGCACTGGGTGTTATATGCAAACAATGAATCGTGGATCACTACATCAAAAACTAATGACATAGTATATGGTGATTAACATAACATACATAATAAAATTAAATTAAAAAAACAGAAAGTGACAGCTTTTAATGGTTGAATAATTTGAGTATTTAAAGTAACAATCACTGATAAGGACAAAAGTACACAGAATTTTAATTTGTGATGTTCTGTGTTTTGACTTTGTGACACTCTAATTTTCTAATCTCTATCTCTATTCCAGCTTAAAAACAATTGTGTTTGAGGTTAAGGAAAAAAATAATAATATGATGTAATAATTAAATACTTAAAGGATATTGAAAATTGAGGTTGAGAATTACATCATGTAATAATGTCTCTAATGAAAGAATAAACAGAAACAAGAAAATGAAAAGAAAATATTTCCTTGCTTTATACTTACACTGTTAATATGGTGGCCATTAGCCATATGTGGCTATTTAAATTTAAATTAATTAAAGCTAAAAATTCAGTTCCTCAATCATTCTAGCCACATTTCAAATGCTGTCATATGTGGCTACTGGTTATCAGACATATCAGACAACCCAGATGTGAAAGATTTCTATCATTGCAGTTCTGTAGCACAGCACTGAGCTTGACCATGTTAGCTAGCATCAAACTCTACTCATGGACAATGACCAACATTCATATTTTGAATTGTCATTTAATTAATGAATGAAAGACTGAATGAATGAATCACTCTCTTCTGATCCTTTGTTTCTCTTTTCAAAATAAATATAGCATGCTTTTATTATTCTTTGTTATTAAACTTCAACTAATATAGGAAGTTTTCAAACTGAGAAAGTAACAAAGGACAAAGAAAAAAAACAGAAAGTAACAAAGGACAAAGGAATTTCATCTACAAATTTCCAGCTCCTAAAGTGTCAGGAAACCATCACTGAGAGAATGTAATCTTGGGTTTCTGGCAGTACACATATTAAAGTGGTCCAGCCATTGTTGGTTGCTAACCCAACAACCATTCTTTGTACTTCTTTCTCTCTCACGGCACTTGCCTCCCAACACAGAAGATACCTTGGGAGTCTCATGTGAATAAGTTCTGGCCCATAAATTTTTTAAAGATTCATTTATTTATTTTAGAGAGAGAGAGAACATGTGTGCAAGTGGGGGAAGGGGCAGAAGGAGATAATCCTCAAGCAGACTCCCCGCTGAGTGGGGAGCACAACTTGGGGCTCAATTCCACAACTCTGAGATCATGACCTGAGCAGAAATCAAGAGTTGGATGCTCAACTGACTGAGCCACCCAGACGCCCCAGTTCTGGACCATAAATTAAGGGGATTTTGCCAAAGTGCTTACAGCAATGATTTATTTCTCTGATAAAAAGAAACTCACAAGAAGATGGCTCTTTCCTACTCCCTTTTCCTGCTTTATTATATTGTTACTATTACTATTATTAATTATTAAATCAATTGTTATCAAATGAGAAAGGAATGCTTAGAGGTATGGCAGCCAACTTGTGGCCGTAGGAGAAGGACCTAGAAAAGCCTGAAAAAACTCACCTAGGGCCCTTATGCTGTTGACCTTAGGACCAATCCTGGAATGCTCTATCTATGGATTTGTTACAGAGAAGTTATACAGTAAATAAACAACAATGTATTATTTAAGCCATGTCTGGCCAGATAATTTGATCTTTGCACCTCTTTGTGCTTAAATTTACTCTATAAATAGGCATAGCAGTCTCTACCTTATCGGGTTATTGTGAGGAGTAAATGGTTTAATATACGTAAAATGCTTAGAACAGTGCCTGACCCAGGGCAAGCCCTCAGTTACTATTGGCTATTGGTGCTATGGTTGTTGTTCTTGTTGTAATTATTGCAGCTGGAATTATATGGACACAACATTTAATGAAGAGTATTCCACGATATAGGCCTGCTCTTCAGCAAAGACACCAATCAAAAGATGTGAAGTGTATAGAAAAGATTTAACCAACTTCTCTGAAAGTTCCTTTTCTAAGCACTTAATTTGCTACCAAAGACTGGGGCATTAAATGAAACTATTATTCAAATGGTCACATTTTCAGGGCGGAGCAAGATGGCAGAGGAGTAGGAGACCTGGATTTCGTCTGGTCTCAGGAATTCAGCTGAATAGGGATCAAACCATTCTGAACACCTACGAACTCAACAGGAGATTGAAGAGGAGAGTAGCAAAAACTCTCTGAACAGAGAAGCGACCACTTACTGGAAGGTAGGACGTGCAGAGAAGGGAATCCGAGGTGATATTTGGGAGGATAGACGGCGGGGGAGGGGGCCTCCGTCAGCCGCTTCTGGCAAGTGATAGAGCCGCGCAGCACAAAATCGGAACTTTTAGAAGTCGGCTCTGCTGAGGGACGTCGCTCCAGTGGCTAAGCAGGGGGTGGAACCCTCGCGGGATAGTGTGGTCACAGTACCCTCGGGGTCACAGAAAGACTGGGGGTGCCTGAGTGCAGCAGAGCTCCCAGGTATCGGAGCGGGGAAGCCGGCTGCAGAGACGGAGCCGAGGCGTGGGCTCTCAGCTCGGGGTTGCCATAAACTGTGATCCGTGGCCCAGTCGGGCCACTGCTCCTCCAGCAGGGACCCAACAAGCAGCAGAGCCGGGGAGACTCCCCTTCCTCCCCCCGGGAGGAGGGGTGCGGGAGCACACCGCAGGGATCTGCTGGGTTTGGAGACTCCACATGGGGTCCAGGGCCAGAGATACAAACGCTCAGTCACAGGCCGGGAGAGCACGGAGTGCGGGGAACCGGGGACACGGGAATGACTGCTTTTCTCTGGGGGCGCACTGAGGAGCGGGGCCCGAGTTCTCAGCTCCTCCGGGTGGAGATTGGGAGGCCACCATTTTTGCCCTGGTCCTCCAAAGCTGTACCAGAGCTTGCAGAGAACTAAAACTCCTGAGAGCAAACCCGAGCAGCTTGCTTAGACCAGACCGACAAGGGCAGGGCAATTCAACCTCAGGCAAAGATATTTGGGAACCATGGCAACAGGCCCCTCCCCCAGAAGATCAGCGCGAACAGCCAGCAAGCCAAGACCAAGTTTACCGATCAAGGAGAACGGGAGAACTCCAGCGCTAGGGGAATACTGCACATAGAATTCATGGCTTTTTTTTACCATGATTCATTAGTTCATCAAAATTAATTTTTTTAACTGTTTTTTTTTTATTTTTTCTTTTTCCCTTTTTCAACCAACATCTTATCAATCCCTTTTTAAAAAAAAACATTTTTTATTTTTCATTTTTAGAGTCATATTTTATCCCTTCATAGTAGTTACCCTTATTTTTGGCATATATACATATATATATATATATATATATATATATATATATAAGTTGTTCTCTCTTTAAAATTTTGAGATACAGTTTCTTCTAACAGATCAAAATATACCCTAAATCACTAGTGTATGGCTTTGTTCTAGTCTCCTGCCTGACCACATTCTCTCCCTTTTATTTTTTTAATCTTCTTCTTTCTTTTTTCAAACAACTTACCTTATCAATTCCTTTTATAAAATCTTTTATAATTTTCATCTTTACAATCATCTTCCATCCCTTCATTGTATCAACCCTTATTTTGTACATATATGTCTTTCTTCCTTTAAAATTTTAGGAGGCACTTTTTTCTAACAGACCAAAATACAGCCAAAATCTAGTGTGTGGCACTGATCTATGCACTAGCCTGATCATATTTGATCATATTCTGCTTTTTTTGTATTGTTCTGTTTTTGTTTTTATCTTTTTTTTTTTCTCTTTCTTTCCCTTTCTTTTCCCCTGGTTTCAGGTCTTTTCTGATTTGTATAGAGTATATTTGCTGGGGACGTTGTTAACCTGTTAGCATTTTGTTCTCTCATTCATCTATTCTCCTCTGGACAAAATGACAAGATGAAAAAAATCACCTCAGCAAAAAGAACAATAGGTAGTACCGTCAGCCAGGGACCTACTCAATACGGACATTAGTACGATGTCAGACCTAGAGTTCAGAATCATGACTTTAAAGATACTAGCTTGGCTTGAAAAAAGCGTGGAAGTTATTAGAGAAACCCTTCCTGGAGAAATAAAAGAACTAAAATCTAACCAAGTCAAAATCAAAAAGGCTATTGATGAGGTGCACTCAAAAATGGGGGCACTAACTGCTAGGATAAATGAGGCAGAAGAGAGAATCAGCGATATAGAAGACCAAATGATGGAAAATAAAGAGGCTAAGAAAAAGAGAGATAAACAACTACAGGATCACGAGGGCAGAATTAGAGAGATAAGTGATACAATAAGATGAAACAACATTAGAATAATTGGGATCCCAGACGAAGAAGAAAGAGAGAGAGGGGCAGAAGGTATATTGGAGCAATAATAGCAGAGAACTTCCCTAATGTGAGGAAGGAAACAGGCATCAAAATCCAGGAGGCACAGAGAACCCCTCTAAAAATCAATAATAATAGGTCAACACCCCGACATCTAATAGGAAAACTTACGAGTCTCAGAGACAAAGAGAATCCTGAAAGCACCTCGGGAGAAGAGATATGTAACCTACAATGATAGAAATATTAGATTGGCAACAGACCTATCCACAGAGACCTGGCAGGCCAGAAAGGACTGGCAAGATATCTTCAGAGCACTAAACGAGAAAAATATGCAGCCAAGAATACTATATCCAGCTAGGCTGTCATTGAAAATAGAAGGAGAGATCAAAAGCTTCCAGGACAAACAAAAACTAAAGGAATTTGCAAACACGAAACCAGCCCTCCAAGAAATATTGAAAAGGGTCCTCGAAGGAAAGACAGAGCCTAAAAGCAGCATAGATCAGAAAGGAACAGACACAATATACAGTAACAGTCACCTTACAGCAATACAATGGCACTAAATTCATACCTTTCAATAGTTACCCTGAATGTAAATGGGCTCAATGCCCCAATCAAAAGACACAGGCTATCAGATTGGATTAAAAAACAAGACCCATCCATATGCTGTCTGCAAGAGACTCATTTTAGACCCAAAGACACCCCCAGATTGAAAGTGAGGGGGTGGAAAACCATTTACCATGCTGATGGACACCAAAAGAAAGCTGGGGTGGCAATCCTTATATCAGACAAATTAGATTTTAAAACAAAGACTGTAATAAGAGATGAAGAAGGACACTATATCCTACGTAAAGGGTCTACCCAACAAGAAGATCTAACAATTGTAAATATCTAGGCCCCTAACATGGGAGCAGCCAATTATATAAGGCAATTAATAACAAAAGCAAAGAAACACATTGACAAAAATACAATAATAGTGGGGGACTTTAACACCCCCCTGACTGAAATGGACAGATCATCTAAGCAAAAGATCAACAAGGAAATAAAGACTTTAAATGACACACTGGACCAAATGGACTTCACAGACATATTCAGAACATTCCATCCCAAAGCAACGGAATACACATTCTTCTCTAGTGCCCATGGAACATTCTCCAGAATTGATTACATCCTAGGTCACAAATCAGGTCTCAACCAGTACCAAAAGATTGGGATCATTCTCTGCATGTTTTCAGACCACAATGCATTGAAACTAGAACTCAATCACAAGAGGAAAGTCGGAAAGAACTCAAATACATGGAGGCTAAAGAGCATCCTACTAAAGAATGAATGGGTCAACCAGGAAATTAAAGAAGAATTAAAAAAATTCATGGAAACCAATGAAAATGAAAACACAACTGTTCAAAATCTTTGGGATACAGCAAAGGCAATCCTGAGAGGAAAGTATATAGCAATACAAGCCTTTCTCAAGAAACAAGAAAGGTCTCAAATACACAACCTAACCCTACACCTAAAGGAGCTGGAGAAAGAACAGCAAATAAAGCCTAAACCCAGCAGGAGAAGAGAAATAATAAAGATCAGAGCAGAAATCAATGAACTAGAAACCAAAAGAACAGTAGAACAGATCAACGAAATTAGGAGCTGGTTCTTTGAAAGAATTAACAAGATTGATAAACCCCTGGCCAGACTTATCAAAAAGAAAAGAGAAATGACCCAAATCAACAAAATTATGAATGAAAGAGGAGAGATCACAACCAACACCAAAGAAATACAAACAATTATAAGACCATATTATGAGCAACTCAATGCCAGCAAATTAGATAACCTGGAAGAAATGGGTGCATTCCTAGAGATGTATCAACTACCAAAATTGAACCAGGAAGAAATAGAAAACCTGAACAGACCTATAGCCACTAAGGAAATTGAAGCAGTCATCAAAAATCTCCCAAGAAACAAAAGCCCAGGGCCAGATGGCTTCCCAGGGGAATTCTACCAGACATTTAAAGAAGAATTAATACCTATTCTCCTGAAACTGTTCCAAAAAATAGAAATGGAAGGAAAACTTCCAAACTCATTTTATGAGGCCACCATTACCTTGATCCCAAAACCAGACAAAGACCCCATCAAAAAGGAGAATTACAGACCAATATCCTTGATGAACATGGATGCAAAAATTCTCACCAAAATACCAGCCAATAGGATCCAACAGTACATTAAAAGGATTATTCACCATGACCAAGTGGGATTTATCCCTGGGCTGCAAGGTTGGTTCAACATCTGCAAATCAATCAACGTGATACAATACATTAACAAAAGAAAGAACAAGAATCATATGATCCTCTCAATAGACGCAGAAAAAGCATTTGACAAAGTACAGCATCCTTTCTTGATCAAAACTCTTCAGAGTATAGGGATAGAGGGTACATACCTCAATATCATAAAAGCCATCTATGAAAAACCTACAGCGAATATCATTCTCAATGGGGAAAAGCTGAGACCTTTTCCCCTAAGGTCAGGAACGCAGCAGGGATGTCCACTCTCACCACTGCTATTCAACATAGTATTAGAAGTCCTAGCCACAACAATCAGACAACAAAAAGAAATCAAAGGCATCCAAATTGGCAAAGAGGAAGTCAAAGTCTCACTCTTTGCAGATGATATGATACTGTATGTGGAAAACCCAAAAGACTCCACCCCAAAACTGCTAGAACTCATACAGGAATTCAGGAAAGGAGAAGGATATAAAATCAATGCACAGAAATCAGTGGCATTCCTATAAACCAACAACAAGACAGAAGAGAGACAAATCAAGGAGTCGATCCCATTTACAATTGCACCCAAAACCATAAGATACCTAGGAATAAATTTAACCAAAGAAGCAAAGGATCTGTACTCAGAAAACTATAAAATACTCATGAAAGAAATTGAAGAAGACACAAAGAAATGGAAAAATGTTCCATGCTTATGGATTGGGAGAACCAACATTGTGAAGATGTCAATGCTACCTAGAGCAATCTACACATTCAATGCAATCCCCATCAAAATACCATCCACTTTTTTCAAAGAAATGGAACAAAGAATCCTAAAATTTGTATGGAACCAGAAGAGACCCCGAATAGGCAGAGGAATATTGAAAAAGAAAAGCAAAGCTGGCGGCATCACAATTCCGGACTTCCAGCTCTATTACAAAGCTGTCATCATCAAGACAGTATGATACTGGCACAAAAACAGACACATGGATCAATGGAACAGAATAGAGAGCCCAGAAATGGACCCTCACCTGTATGGTCAACTTATCTTTGACAAAGCAGGAAAGAGTGTCCAATGGCAAAAAGACAGTCTCTTCAACAAATGGTGTTGGGAAAATTGGACAGCCACATGCAGAAGAATGAATCTGGACCATTTCCTTACACCACACACAAAAATAGACTCCAAATGGTTGAAAGACCTAAACGTGAGACAGGAGTCCATCCAAATCCTAAAGGAGAACACAGGTAGCAACCTCTTCGACCTCAGCCGCAGCAACTTCTTCCTAGAAACATCGCCAAAGGCAAGGGAAGCAAGGGCAAAAATGAACTATTGGGATTTCATCAAGATCAAAAGCTTTTGCACAGCAAAAGAAACAGTCCACAAAACCAAAAGACAACCGACAGAATGGGAGAAAATATTTGCAAATGACATATCTGATAAAGGGCTAGTATCCAAAATCTATAAAGAACTTATCAAACACCCAAAGAACAAATAATCCAATCAAGAAATGGGCAGAAGACATGAACAGACATTTTTCCAAAGAAGACATCCAAATGGCCAACAGACACATGAAAAAGTGCTCAACATCGCTCAGCATCAGGGAAATCCAAATCAAAACCTCAATGAGATACCACCTCACACCAGTCAGAATGGCTAAAATTAACAAGTCAGGAAACGACAGATGTTGGCGAGGATGTGGAGAAAGGGGAACCCTCCTACACTGTTGGTGGGAATGCAAGTTGGTGCAACCCCTCCGGAAAACAGTATGGAGGTTCCTCAAACAGTTGAAAATAGAGCTACCCTATGATCCAGCAATTTCACTACTGGGTATTTACCACAAAGATACAAATGTAAGGATCCGAGGGGGTACGTGCACCCCAATGTTTATAGCAGCAATGTCCACAATAGCCAAACTGTGGAAAGACCCAAGATGTCCATCGACAGATGAATGGATAAAGAAGAGGTGGTATATATACACAATGGAATATTATGCAGCCATCAAAAGGAATGAGATCTTGCCATTTGCAACGACGTGGATAGAACTGGAGGGTGTTATGCTGAGTGAAATATGTCAATCAGAGAAAGACATGTATCATATGACCTCACTGATATGAGGAATTCTTAATCTCAGGAAACAAACTGAGGGTTGCTGGAGTGGTGGGGGGTGGGAGGGATAGGGTGGCTGGGTGATAGACATTGAGGAAGGTATGTGCTATGGTGAGCGCTGTGAATTGTGCAAGACTGTTGAGTCACAGATCTGTACTTCTGCAACAATGCAACATACGTTAAAAAAAAAAGAAAAAGAAGAAAATAGCAGGAGGGGAAGAATGAGGTGGAGTAAGTCAGAGGGGGAGACGAACCATGAGAGACGATGGACTTTGAAAAACAAACTGAGGGTTCTAGAGGGGACGGGGGTGGGGGGATGGGTTAGCCTGGTGATGGGTATTCAAGGGGGCATGTTCTGCATGGAGCACTGGGTGTTATGCACAAACAATTTATCATGGAACACTACATCAAACACTAATGATGTAATATATGGTGATTAACATAACAATAAAAAATAAAAAATAAAAAATAAATAAAAAGAGCAAACTGATGGTTACCAGAAGGGAGGTTGGTGGTGCAATGGATAAAATAGGTGATGGAGATTAAAGAGTATACTTATGATGAGCATTGAGTAATGTATAAAATTGTTGAATCACTATATTGTACACCTGAAACCAATATAACACTATATGTTAAGTATACTGAAATTAAAATAAAAAACATAACCAATGGTCACATTTTCAAAAGTTGTATTTTGAACAGAATCTTATGTGTTAGCCCCCCCCACCAAAAGCTTAGTTTCACTCCCCTAAATCTAGTAACTTGAAAATATTTAAATAGTTCAGAATAGCATGTCAGTGTCTAAAATAACCTTAAAAAAGAGTCAAATGTACGTGGGTATACTATTCCTCAAACCAAGCCCTTCTCTACTATATTTTATTATATTTTTAATTTTCTTTTCAATAGCTTTTATTAAAGTACAATTGACATAAAATAAACTGCACATAATTATACAATTTGATGAATTTTGACATGTTTTCACCTGGAAAACTCTCACCATAATAAAGATAATGAACATACTCATTACCTCCAAAAAAATCCTTGTGCTTCTTTTCAATCTCACCCTCTTTCCTCTCCACACCTCCCACCCCATTCCTCGCATCCACATATTGGTTTTCTATTACAATACTTCAGATTGCAGTTTTGAGAGTTTCACATAAATCAAATCATACAGTATACACTCTATTTTTGGATGGATTCTTTCACCCAGCATTATTACAATGAGAGTCAACCAGGTTGTAACATGTATCAGTTGTTCATCCCTTTTTATTGCTGAGTAGTAATCCATTGTATAGATATACCACAGTTGGTTTATCCATTTACCAGTTGATGGATATTGGGTTGTTGCCAGTTTGGGCTATTACAGATAATTTTGCTAGGAATAATTGCATTTATGTCTTTGTAGGGATGCATGATTTCATTTCTCTTGGACAAATACCTAGGAGTGGAATAGCTAGATCATAAGGTGGGTTTTCATTTAAATTCTTAAGAAACTGCCAAACTCTTCCAAAATGGATGTACAATTTTCATTCACACCAACAATGTATGCGTGTTCCACTTCCCCACATCCTTGTTGACACATGCTGTCAAATTTCTTAATTTTAACCATTCTAATAGGCATACAGTAGTATCTCATTTTGATTTTAAGTTATATTTCCCTAATAATAAATGATGCTATACATATATTTTTTCATGTGCTTATTTACCATCTGGGTTTTTTGTTTTTTTTTTTTTTTTTTTTTGGTGTTGGTTTTTGGTAGTGTCTGTCCAAAACCTTTAGCCCACTTTTTTGTGGTGGTGGGGATTGTTTGTTTTCTTATTATAGAGTTTTGGGAGTTCTTATAAATCCTTTATCAGATATATGCTTTGTGAATATTTTCTCCCTAACTGTAGTTTGACTTTTCATTCTCTCAGTGGTGTCTTTTGTAGTGCAAAAGTTTTTGATTTGTACAAATTTCTGTTAAGGATTTTATTATTGGTGTCATAGCTAAAAATCATTTGCCAAGTCAAAGGTCATGAAGATTTCATAGTTTTAGGTTTTACATTTAAATCTGTGATCCATTTTGAGTTGATTTTTTGCATATGATGAATGGTATGGATTAATGTTCATTTTTTTTTGCATACAGACATCCAATTATTCTAGTGCCATTTGTTGAAAAGACACTTGTTTTTCTATTGAATTGAACTTACGCCTTCATCAAAATCATTTGTCCATATTTATATAGGTTCATTCTGAAGTCTCTGTTCCATTGCTCTGTCCTATTTATACCAATGAAACATTGTATTGAATACTTCAGCTTATAAGTCTTAAAATCAAGTAGTATTACTTTGCCTATGAAGCCATCTGGACCTGGAGTTTTCTCTGTAAAAGGTTTTGGGCTTGGAGGGTATTTTTTTGTTTGTTTGCTTTACTAAAAATTCAATTCCTTCAATAGATACAGAAATATTCAGATTATCTATTTCTTCTTGAGTGAGGCTTACTAGTTTGTGTCTTTCAAGGAATTTGAACTTTTACATAAGTGGTCAAATGTGTTGACATAAAGTTGTTCATAATATTCTCATATTATCTTTTTAATATCTGTAGAATCTGCAGTGATGCTGCCTCTTTCATTCCTGATACTGATCTGTGTCTTCTCTGTCCTACTCAGACTAAATTTAAGCATATTTTGCATTTTTATTTTCATTTAGTTAAAAAGATTTCTATTTTACTTTTGTTTCTTCTTTGCTCATGGGTTATTTAGAAGTATGCCATTTTGTTTCCAATATTTGGGGGATTTTTCCAGGAATCTTTCTGTTTTTAATTCTAATTTAATCCTATTGTAGTTGATGACTTGAATCCTCTTGTATTTATTGAGAATTGTTTTATGGTCTAGAATATGGTCTATCTTTGTGCCTTTGAAAAGAACATATATTCTGATATTGTTCGTGGAATACCTTCTAACTAGGATTTCTGATGTAATTCAAGTAGGAAACTAACAGGAAAATATTGGCCAGAATGAGACTATCAAAGCAGAATTTAGCATCTCTTTAACTGGAATGATGATGATGATAGTGATGATAGTGACAGTGACCTTGGTAAATAGCAGCTATTGTTTATTGAATGTTCAACACTTTAAATTTTTCTTCCCAGTTTATTTCTAGAAAAGCTAGTCTCCTTCCCATCACCACTTGCAAAATTCATTTACAAATAAGCAAACAAAAAAAAACCCAAAACCAAAAACCCTGAATGATCTACTTATTCCTCTATCATTCCCCTGGGGATGCTCAATTTTTAAATTATTTCCCAATCCACACTTTTTTTTTTTACACTGTCTCATCCTCATTAACAACTCTGTGAACTTTTGAGGTGGGGAAGGCATAACTCAAACAACTTAAGAGACTTGCTCAAGAAACAGAGTGAGTCAATGGTGTAACTCAGGGAGTTCACGAACTTTAGTGTGTATCATAATCAGAGGGCTTAAGACATAAAATTTCTTCTCTCATTTGCTGTCTTATATCTGAAATTATATTGTAGAGATTTATCTTGGCTGATGGTAAAATGTGAGAATCGCTGAGAGGGGTAACATTGTAAGATAGTATATTACTAGCCATTAAGCCTTAGAGCTCATGAAGACATTTAGGACAGATTGAAGGATAGTGAAAAAGAAGACTGGGTTCTTGAGAGGAATGGGAAGAAGTTGGAAAGGTATGCAGGAAGGGAAAACCAGAATCATTCTAAGGATTTGAGTGGAATCCAGGCCTACTTGAATCCAAAGGACATTAAAATGTGAAGAGGACCTTGTTTTCCCACCCCTTCCTCTTTTAAATTCATCTATTCATTGAACCATCAATTCCTTCTAGCTTGTTTTTAGTTCTATATTCTTCTTCTAGACTTAACCACAAGAACTTAAGCTACCAGGGAATAGCAGCAAGGAACCATCGAGGCATCCCTAAGTTATCTTCAATTCAAGAACACCTGTGAGCCAAGACAAACTTTCTGAAGTTCAGCTTTTCAAGGTCCCACCTGATAAAGTGAAATCAGTTGTCTTTAGGCCACAGGCTATTCATTCATCACAGGCAGAATCTCAGGTCTAGTGAAGGAAGAGAATAGAAACACTCAGAGAATTTCTTCTTGATTACTAGCCCAGGCCAATACTGAGAACATCTATTCCCGACTTCTCTTCACTAAAGTGAAAGAAAACAGCCTTCCTTGAAATTATATGATTCACAAACATCTGACATTAATTCCAGGAACAAGGGATTGAAATACAAAGACACAGAGAAAGCAACAGGGAGGGTCTGATAGAGAGTCAATGGGATGAGATGTGGCAACTTACTCTATATATCATCAGCCGTCACTGCCTGAACATAAAATTGGTGCCCTTTGACTTGTGAAATGCCTCATTCCTAGCACCAGTGCTCAGGCAGGACATTAAATTATGTCAAAGCATGCCAATCACATGAGATGATGCTGACAGGGCTCTGAATTATTCCCAGAAGACCAGAATTTCTTACTCTAAATGACCCAACCCATTTGCCAGCACAGGATGTGCTGTAATTGACCAACCCCCTAAAATCAATCTGGTCACCAATCTAAGACCTGGGGCGCCATTACCAGACTCCAAGCCTCTAGAGTCTTGCTCTGTTACCCAAATTGTCATTTCTAGTCATATAAAGAAGAGAAGTCTCCAATGGACATTGAAAAAATAATAAAGGGATACTATGAACAACTCTATGCCCATAAATTTGATAACCTAGATGAAATGGACAAATTCTTGGAAAGACACAATTGGCCAAACTCATGCAAGAAGAAACAAACAACCTGAATAAGCCTATCTCTATTACAGAAATTGAACCAATAATTAATAAGCTTCCAAAATGGAAAGCACAAGGCCCAGATAGATTCACTGGTGAATTTTCCAAACATTTAAAGAAGAAATTATACTAGTTCTCTACAATCTCTTGCAGATAATAGAAGCAGAGGGAGTACTTCCTAACTCATTCTATGAAGCCAGAATTACCCTAATACCAAAGCCAGACAAAGATGTTACATGAAAGGAAAGCTACAAACCAATACCTCTCATGAATTTAGATGAAAAAATCCTCAACAAAATAGTAGCAAATCAAATTCAACAATGTATAAAAAGAACGACACACCCCAACAAAGTGGGATTTATCCCAGGTAGGCAAGCCTGGCTCAATATTTGAAAATCAATTAATGTAAACCATCACATCAACAGACTAAAAGAAAAAAATCACATGATCATAGCAATAGATGCAGAAAAACATTTGACAAAATCCAAAACCATTCATGATCTAAAACTCACAGTAAATTAGGAATAGAGAGGAACTACCTTAAATTGATTTTAAAAAAAGTGTTTATAAAAAATCCTGCAGCTCACAACATACTTAACGGTGAAAAACTTGAAGCTTTCCCATTCTGCAGGTAGAGACAATGATGTTCTCTCTTACAACTCTGTTTCAACATCATATTGGAAGCACTAGCTTACACATTAAAACACAAAAAGAAAATAAAAGGTGTACAGATTGGGAAGGAAAAAGCCAAACTATATTTATTTATAGATGACTTGATTATCTATGTAGAAAATCTGAAAGAGGGACACCTGGCTGGCTCAGTTGGTTAAGCATTTCCCTTCGGCTCAGGTCATGATCCTGGGGTCCTGGGATCGAACCCCACATCAGGCTCCCTGCTCAGTGGGGAGCCTGCTTCTCTCTCTCTCTGCCTGCTGCTCCCCCTACTTGTACTCTTTCTCTCTTTCTGACAAATAAATAAATAAAATCTTTAAAAAAAAAAGAAAATCTGAAAGAATCGCCCAAAAATTCCTAGAGCGAATTAGTAATTATAAGTTTGCAGGATACAAGGCTAAAATACAAAGTCAATCACATTCCTATATACCAGGATTGAACAACTGAAATTTGAAATTAAAAACATAATACCATTTACATTAGTAGCCACCCACAGGATAGGTAATATCTATGTGAGGAAAACTATAAAACTCTGATGAACAAAATCAAATAATTAAATAAATGGAGAGATATTCCATGTTCATGATAGAATATTCATTACTGTCAAGATGTCAGTTTTTACCAACTTGATCTAAAGATTCAGTGCAATTCTAATCAAAATCCCACCAACAAACTGGTTCTAAATTTATGTGAAAAAGTAAAAACCAAGAATAGTCAACACTAAATTGAAAGAAGAAACAAAGTTGGAAGACTGATACTACTTGACTTTAAAAATTACTATAAAATATTTACAAAAGACACATCTGATAAAAGACTGTTATCCAAAACAGAGATCTTAAAATTCAACAATAAGAAAACAAACAACTTTATTTTAAAAATGGGCCAAAGACTTTAACACACAAACACTTGAGAGATCATGAGATTGAGCCGCCCATCAGGATCCTAGCTCAGTGGGGAGTCTGCTTGAAGATTCTCTGCCCTTCTCCTTACTTGCACATGTGCTTTTACTCTCTATCTTTCTCGCTCTCAAATAAATAAATAAATAAAACTTAAAAAAAAAAGTTCATAGGCTAGAAGGATAGAAACCAAAAGCAGTTGTCCCTGTGTGATAGAATTATGGAGATACTTTTTCTTGTATTTTTTTACAATTTCAAATATTTATCTATGATAAGCAAGTACATCGTGTGCAATGACTGCTATGGTCTGAGTGTAACCCCCCAAATTCAAATGTTGAAATCCTAACCTCCAAAGATCATGGTATTAGGAGCTGGGGCCTTTGGGAGGTGCCTAAGCTCTGAGGATGGAGCCATTATGAATAGGATTACTGCCTTATAAAAGAAGTTCCAGAAAGAGCCCTAGCTCCTTCTACCATGTAAGGACTCAGTGAGAAGTCTGTGATCCAGAAGAGGACCCTCACCCAACCATGCTGACACCTTGATCTTGGACTTCTAACTTCCAAAACTTCGAGAAATAAATTCTTATTTTTTATAAGCTGCCCAATCGTAGGTATTTTGTTACAGCGGCCTAAATGGACTAAGATAATGACAAATGTTCTAGAAATAACTTTTTATTTTTAACCATCCCAATAGTCAGTAGCAGTAGGTGGATCTAGGAGGGGTTAGATGTGAACCCAGGAGATAATCAGGTCCCCTACTGTTTCTGCTGTGTTATGTACAACACATAGGCCACATCGTAACAAATAATGTTATCTCACATACCCAACACAGCAAGATAAAAGAAATCACTAACCAAGGGTGCCTTGGTGGCTCAGTCAGTTAAGCATCTGCCTTTGGCTCAGGACATGATCCCAGGGTCCTGGTATTGATCCCCGCATCAGGCTCCCTGCTCGGTAGGGGGTTTGCTTCTTCCCCTCCCTTTCCCTCTGCCCCTCTCCACCCCTGCTCCTATGCTTTCTCTCGCTCCGCTCTCTCTCAAATAAATAAATTTTGGAAAAAAAAAAAAAGAAAGAAATCACCAACCAGTCTTGGTGTCCACATCAATCACATAAGCTGAGGCATTACTATATTGTCCTAGGTTTAGGTGAAAATGATGGGCTTCAGACACTGCCCTGAGGTGCCTAAGAAGGCCTCATTCAGGACAGAGGGGCTGATGGTGACCATTCTAGGAAAGCCCAGCACCAAGTCCACTGCAGACTTTCATAATCATCTTTGTTATATTGCATTGCCCACAATACAATTACTGAGAAATGGGATTCAGTGGTCCCCCCAACTTCCAACTGTCACACGGAAAAGACATGTATGTGCGAGCAGGGGGCAGGGCTGAGGGGCAGAGGGAGAGGGAGAGAGACAGGATCTTAAGCAGGCTCCACGGTCAGCACAGAGCCCGATGTGGGGCTCCATCTCACAAACCTGAGATCATGACCTGAGCCAAAATCAAGAGTTGTATGCTTAACTGACTGAGCCACCCATGTGCCCCGAGACTTGCATTTTAATGCAGCATCCCAACTTGGTGATCAGGAAATCACAGTCCAGCTGGAAAAAAAAATGAGAATTCCAAAACATATATTCCATAGACTGGAAGTGTCAGGAGGAAATGTGCTTTCCTTCTCTATCCCCAAAGCATGAAACCTGAGGCATCTTAAACTAAGAGTGATTACAGAGCACATGACTCTTTGCTCATAAAACCTCTTGGAAGAAACTGGGGCTACACTTTGGCTCTAAGTTGTAGATGAAGCAGGAAATGTCAAAATATTCTGGACGCTTTCACAAAGGCTCTCAGTCTAATACTGAATAAGAAACTCTTTTGGAAAAGATGGGGGATTAACAGGTGTGGGTTTTAAGTGTGTGCATTCTCCTTAACTGACTCTTGGAAGTGTCCCCATGGCCCTGTCTTTGAGCGACGGAAGGAGATGAAGCCTTAGGCAGGCTGATGCACAGATACAAAGATACTTATGTTGTCAGAAGCAAAAAGGAAACTGTGAGTCACATAGAAAAGAAGGATTAAGTGTTTTAGCAAGTTTTTTGCTTTTCCTAGGGTTCTTACTAGGAAAAAAAGAGCAGCTTTGCCTTTCTTAATGCAACAAATATTATTTTTTCAGTTTGGAGATGAAGAACATGTTTATATATACAAAGCTAAGAGATTTTTTTTTTCCAATTTATACTTCTGTTTCATTAAGGTCAAACAACATGCCTCCTGAGAGACAAATTGCTACATCTTCAGACTTAAAAAACCTAGAGTACTTAAGTTTACACAACTAAATCTTATAATATTTCTGTGCCTTTAGATGCAAGGGTATGCTTCTGTTAAACACTAGTTATAATGGTTCTATACTACTGAAAATATAGCAGTTTAAAAGAAAAAATTCTCACCTTGGTTTCCCTTAAATTTACCAAATTTACTGAATTTTATCCACTATCAGCAAATTATATGGAAGATGGTGAGAGAAAAGAAGCAAAAAAAAAAAAATCTCATAATAGGGGCTCCTGTGTGGCTCAGTCATTAAGCGTCTGCCTTCGGCTCAGGTCATGATCCCAAGGTCCTGGGATTGAGCCCTGCATCAGGCTCCCTGCTCAGCAGGAGGCCTGCTTCTTCCACTCTCCCTGCTTGTGTTCCCTCTCTTGCTGTGTCTCTCTCTGTCAAATAAATACATAAAATCTTTAAAAAAAAATCTCATAACAACTCTTATACATCTTCCAGCTTAAAGTACTTCACTTATTGTTTTTACTGGAAGATAGACAGTGGTGCTTAAACCAATGTTCATTAATGCATACCTCAAGGAACTTGTTTCTGTTACTTCACTGGATTTTCAAAACATAGATGATGAGGTTGGTGGATATGATGTCAAGCCCACACAAAAGGAATTAAACTATTATATATGAAACCAAGGCTTTTGTTTAATCTTCAAGCTCATCTGCTAGTTTGCTAGAGACTAAACCATGTATTCTGAAATCTTTCAGTCCTGAGGTTTCCCCAACTTAGTGGTCTTCATAGTTTTAAGTTATCAGGAAAATGATGTCTCTCTGGTGGTGGCTAATGGTGGGAGTGGCCACCGCTTCTGTATTAACACATTGAGCATCTCTGTGACTTGTACATTTTGTCAGATTTGAAGGCTGGCCAACAAGAGATAAATTTACCCAAACAGAATAGTTATTAAAGAGGTGGAGCTGGAATCATGCTTTCCTGAAAATAAAGATGAAACTTCAAGTTTTGAGGGGAAACAGGGGGAAAGTTTAATTTGAAAGAGTGACTGAGTGGTTTCCACATTCCTCCCTCAATAATGATGAAGAATATATCATGTTATATGAATTATATCAACTGTACTTGTTATTTTAATGACTGAAGCCCTTCCTCCATTCCCCCATGGAACTGTAAGCTCTTTATGAGTAGAAAATGTCTTCTCATCTTTGTATTCCCGCTACCTACCATGGTGCCTATAGACTGGAGACCTTTGATACCTATAATTGGATATCACAACTATGAGAATAACTGGAATTAAGGGCAGAATGTAACAAAGGAGAGTTTGAGGATGAGCATTTGTCTACATTCCCAAGACTGTCCTGGGAAGAGGACACTCCTCAATGCAACCATTCTAGATCTCTGGAAAGAAACACTAAATACCTAATATCTTGTAGAAGTTAAAAAAGAAACAAAAGAGCTATCTAATAATTATAGACTACAAAATGTCATGAGCTTCCTTTTCAGAGTTGTTTAACAGAGGTGTCATAACCAATGAGAGATGATGTCATAAATGTAGTCAGTGAACATTGGGCTTTCAGTTTCCTTCCAAATCAAGAGTTAATTCTTGATCCCTAAAACAGAGCTGGCTTACTCATTTGGCCACAATAACTTTGTGAGTACATCCCATAATGATGGTCAGTATCCTTGCTCTGGCTCTATAGTCACAGTTGAGAATGCTTTTAGGTGGTTTTGTTTTCTAAGATAATTTTCCTTGTAGAAGGAAACAAATGTTACAAGACAACTTACCTTGACTGTAAGATCAGGCACATCTTTAATAAATTACAGATTGACTTGATGGCACTAATTAGTCTTTTGTAGATTTGGTTAACATTACATGAATTTTATGAGAATGTAGTAATGCCCAGCAACCTGACTATCATTGTCAAGATGTACCAGTCAAAATGTTGGGAACTGGGTCTTCTTATTGGCCTCCCTGCCTCCATTCTTGTTCTGCCTCACTCATTTTCTTCTCTCATGCAAAAATGACCATTCTCAAATATAAAACTAAACATAAAACCACACCCATCTCTGTAAGACCCTTTAATGGCATCCAGTTGCCTTCAAAAGGAAGTCTAAATGGCCCTGAATGATTTCTCTTTGACTACCTCTTGGCCTTAATCCCTCACACCCCCTCTTTTGCTCTATGTTCAGACAGTTTAACAATTTACAGTCTCCGATTGTGACCTGTCAGTCTCATCACTTCAGATCAGTGATTCTCCACAGGGAGTAATTTTAACCTCAGGAGACATTTAACAATGTCTGGAGACATTTTTGGTGATCACAACTCACGAGATGCTACTGGCATCAAGTGGGTAGAGGCCAGAGAGGCTGCTAAACATCCTACGATGCAAAGAACAATCCCTCTTATCAAAGAATTAACCAGCCCAAAACGTCTATGGTACCCTTGTTGAGAAACTCTGCTTTAGATAAATGAATGATAGGAAACTATGTGTAACAAACCTTGAGAGAAGTCCCTTTAAAAGAGTGTCTCTAAAAAAAGTTGGCAAACTATGGCCCACTGTCCAAATCTGGCCCCCTGCCTGTTTTTGTAAGTAAAATTGTATTGGCACCCAGCCATGTGTATTCTTTACGCACTGCCATCTTGTCTCCAGTGCTTTTGCAGCAGAGATGAGTAGTTGTGGCAGAGACCATATGCCCCACAAACTAAAATATTTTCTATCTGGCTCTTTACAGAACAATTTGTCAACTCCTGCTTTAAAACACCTCTTTTGTTCCATTCCTAAGATTGCAGCAAATGTAGTATACAATTAAGACTATAGGAAAGAATTTTTTTTTTCAAATGGCACACTATTTCTGCTTTAGAAGAGGAAATATAGGCATAAGTTAACAACTGGATTTCAAACTAGTCTTCTGAGAAAAGCATTTCCTGTGAACTAGTAATGAGCTTTTCCGGCAAGATATCATTAAAAAGAGAAGTTTAGGGCTAGCCAAGAGGTAGTTGGGGGTGGGAGAGGTGAAGTGGGGTGTGAAAAACTTAGTCACCAGATCTTACTATTTCCTCCTTAGAAATCTCTCAACCCAGTATAACCTGAACATAGCCTAACATGCTTTTTGAGGCAGACAGATCCTATCACTTCTCAGCTTCAGGCACTTGCTAAAATTTGCAAGGAAGAGATGGTTAGGGGCAGAGATGCATGTGGCTATTATGAGGAAAATAGCTAATCAAACAAGCCTTTGGCAACCTCACTCAACTCCTCAAAGGCGAGAACTTGTTTTGTTGTTGAATCTTCCTTTAACTTCTGCAGATTGCAAATAAAATGAAAAGCGAGTTAAAGCCGTAAAAGATATGTGACACTTGAAATATTTGCTAGGGTTTCCCCACATGGTTATTGTTGGCACGTGTAACAGTTAAAAACACTGGTATGTTTCAGATGCATGAAATGTCAGTTTAATGCATAAGCTCTTTTTTAATAATAAACATCAACTTATTGTGTTTATAGTGAAGGAAACTGATTCCTTATAACTACTGTGTAACCACATGCACATATATGCCACTCACTGCTTCTTACTTCATGAGTTATTTATAGTTAGGGCAGCTTCCCAGGAGTTAGAGGAGAGGCAGATGAGTTTTCAGGGTTCCCCAAGTGAGGCATATTTTCCCTGGGGGTGGACTGGGGAGGGTGCTACTCCTGTCATGGGGACATACACAAATTAGGCAAACCAAAATCAGAATCTTCCCAGATATCTCTGAAAAAAAATAATGTGTGCAAGCATAGAGATTGCCCTAAGGCCAAATGCCTACATCAGCAATATGATATATATACAAGGACTATTTGGGTTTACATCATCATAAAACCAAAGAGTGCTTTTGCGAAAATTATTTTAAAAAGTGCTTTCTATGAGGGATGTAGCTCTGAAAACATGATATGAAGTCTTACAAGACTGGGAAACTGAACCTGAGATTCCTATTAAGCCTGAGATCCTACAAGAAAGCTTTTCCTAGGGAAAAAAAAGAAAGAAAGAAAATTTAAAACTGCATCAAGTAATTATAAAAAAAAACCCTAAATATACGATGACCGTGAAAGAAATTCAATTATTAGTTGAAAATCTTCACCAGTTAAAAAAAAAAAGACAAATAAGATTTTTTAAGGTGCATTCTATGAAACTTCCAAAGTACAAATCATCTCAAGCTCTTCTAGAGAAGAGAAAAGAAGAATATTCCCCAATGCATTCGGAGGCAAACATAATTTTAATGCCAAAACTAGTAAAGGATAGCTTATAAAGAGACTGTCACAGGCAAATTTCACTCAGAAACAAAGTTTCAAAAATTACAAACAAAATCTTAACAAACTAAACCCAGTTATATGTATTAAAAAAATACATATAACATCATGACTGAGTTGAGACTGTCATAGGAAATCAAGTGTGGTTTAATAGAGACTCTATAGATGTCCTTTACCACATTAACAGATTACTGGAGAAAAACAATGGGTTCTCAACTTCCAGGGAAAAAATACTTGTTAAAATTAAGTGCAAATTCATAACTAAAGATTTTGTGTGTTTGTTTTTAAACATTTTTTTTCCAAACGGAATGAAGAGTCCCAAAGTAGGTAGACACGAACATAGAAATCTGAAATACTTGTTACTTTGAAGATCACTGGGAAAGAAGGAAACTACTAAATAAATAGTGATGACTGATGTGATTCTCCCTCAGGAAAAGAAAATGAAACTAAACCTCTCACATCCTACCATACACAAAATCAAATCAATCCTAGATGGATTAAGGACATCAAATAGGTGGCAAAATTTTAAGATGTTTAATTTGGGAGAACATAGCCTCAGGGTAGGGGAGGTCATCTGAAGACATAGAAAGCACTAGCCATGAAAAAAAGTTATAACAAATTTATCCCTGTTAAAATTAAGAACTTCTATTCATCAAAAGATAGCAGAAGCAAAGTGAAAAGACAAGTCACGTACCAGAAGGACTTTAACTGCAACACATACAACTGACAAAGGCCAAGTAACTATATAAAAACTCTTACATGTCAGGGAAAGACAAGCAACCCATTAGAAAAAGGAACATCACATCAACAGATGAATGAATAAAGAAGATGTGGCATATATATACAATGGAATATTATGCAGCCATCAGAAAAACGAAATCTTGCCATTTGCAACAACGTGGATAGAACTGGAGGGTATTATGCTGAGCAAAATAAGTCAATCAGAGAAAGACATGTATCATATGACCTCACTGATATGAGGAATTCTTAATCTCGGGAAACAAACTGAGGGTTGCTGGAGTGGTGGGGGGTGGGAGGGATGGGGTGGCTGGGTGATGGACATTGGGGAGGGTATGTGCTATGGTGAGCACTGTGAATTGTGTAAGACTGATGAATCACAGACCTGTACCCCTGAAACAAATAATACATTATATGTTAAAAAAAAAAAAAGGGAGAAGATAGTAGGAAGGGAAAAATGAAGGGGGGGAATTGGAGGGGGAGACAAACCATGACAGACTGTGGACTCTGAGAAAAAAACTGAGGGCTCTAGAGGGGAGGGGGTGGGGGGGTGGGTTAGCCTGGTGATGGGTATTAAAGAGGGCACGTACTGCACGGAGCACTGGGTGTTATACGCAAACAATGAATCATGGAACACTACATCAAAAACTAATGATGTAATGTATGTTGATTAACATAACATAATAAAATAAAATTTAAAAAAAAGAAAAAGGGACATCAGTCTTGAACAGTTATTTCACAAAGAGAAAGGAGAAATGGCCAATTTATATACCATAAATGCCTAACCTCTTTGGCATCTCAATTTGTATTGTCTTAGTTACTAATAAAATGCTGTTTTATGCCCATTAGATTAGCAAAAATTACAAAGCCTGGAAATAAAAGTACTGGCAATGACAGGGATCAAAAGGAATTTACATATGTGCTGAGATGTGGAAACTGAACAGTCACTTGGGAAAACAATTGGGCATTATTTTCTCATGTGGAATATTAGCAGACACTGTGACCTAGCAATTCTGCATGCATCCCCAAAGCCAAGTGTAAGAATGTACATGGTAGCAAAACCATAATTTAAAAAAAGAAACAGTCTAAAAATTCTTCAACAGGAAATAGATACATTTTGTATAGCCTCACAAGGGTATATTATGCAACAGGGAATATGAGTGAATTATAATTATATGTAACAACACCGAGGAACTGTAAAGTTGAGCAACAAAAGCAAGTTGAAAAATATTGAAAATGGTAGCATTTGAATAAAGCTCAAGCAACAAAACTCAACAAAATATTCTTAAGGGTTACATACGTATAAAAATTGCCTCCAAAAAAGTAAGGATGAGATTGATAAACATAAACTTCGGGATAGTAGTTACCACATATTGGAGGCAAGAGAGAACAGTATGGTAATGTTCCAGTTCTCAATTTCACTGTAAATTCGTGAATGTTCATGATTTTTCTTCAGAACTTATGTATGTTACCTGTTGTTTTGTATGTATAAACATAATACAATAAATACTTTAATGCAAACACTGTTGATATAGAGAAACTTCAGAAAGTGAAGTCTGGAAACAGGTCTAGCAGAAAACACATGTGTTAACTCAAGGTTAATCAATTAAAGATGAGATTGCTTCCACTAATAATAATAATAGCAAGCTGCCTTGCCTAACGTACTGATCAGGGAATACCTAGTCTGGAGAATATGGGTCAGTAAGATTAAGGTGCTTCCTTAGATATTTACACAAATCACTAAGATAATGTGTCTGAAACAAGTTGAGATTGTGTTACAAATCTGTGTAGAAATGAAAAAAAAAAGGAGGTCATGAAGAGCAAATATTTTTTAGTCTCATAGTCAAAATAGGAGTGAATGAGAACATGGACCAACTACATTGGGCCCACCTGCCTATCCTCACAGGGAAATGAAGTGTCAATCCTTTGTAGGGAAGGGGTCTCCTGATCGGGGAAAGTGTGTCACCAAGTCACATCCACGCAAAGATGCCAAGCTTCTCCTTTACTCAGATCCCCTGTTCATCAAGAATCATTCTCATCAAAAAACCAATGATGTAAGTATGGTGATTAACATAACATTAAAAAAAAAAAAAAGAACCATTATGACTGAAATTTCGTTTTCTTTTTCCAAGTAGTTTTTCCTCCCATGTTCCATCAAGTGAGGGATAGAATTATGAGGCTAGTTCAGTCTTTTTCATTATATATGTGTATCTGCATGTGTGTTTAAATCACACACACACACACACACACACACACACACACAGACTTGCTGGTAGCAAAAGCCAGTCCTGTGTGGGTCTGGGCATCATGAGTCAGCTATTTCTGCATACCAACACCCCTTCCCCAAGCTGAGGAGACCATACAAAAAAGCCTTGCAACAACACCTTCTACAAAGCAACTAAAGGACTGCAGACAATCCAAGACAATGCCTGTCTAAAGTTTCCCTGAAATGGAGTGCAAATCGGAAGTCAGTTTGGGCATCAAATGCCTATTTGACTAAGGGAAAAGGTTCTGAGCAACTGTCACCTACACAAGCACACTCTCTCTAGCTGATATGGAAGCTGCTTTCAAATGAATAATGGGACCAGGCAGCTTCTCCCCTTGCTTTCCCATGGAAACAGATTTGTGACGGTATAATCTGGAGGCAGGGGGGGGCTTCCGCTACAAGATCAGCCCTGATTTATATCAAGTTCTATATGCCATCGCCATGTGGTTGGGGCCTTTCTTAGGACACTCACTCTGCTGGCACAGGATCAATCTCATTTACAGATCAAACCACCAAATCCGTGGATCTCAAAGAGTAGCTCCTGGTATGGCCTATCTTCTCATTTCAGAAAGTTAGTCAGTCATCAATAACAGACAACACTGCTGAAAAGAGCACTGAAAAAAACACATGAAACAACAGTGCAATATAAAATACTGATATTTGCTTTTATTGATTGCTGGACATCATGGTTACCAACAGGTGATTTTAGAACACAGAGAGTTTTAAAAGTATACCGGAAGAAATTATTTTAGAATGGAGTAAGTAGGGCAGCTCACCCACTTGGATAATGGAAGGAATGACTTTTATACGGCCCTAAAAATTGATACCTGTATGTTTCATTCCTAGCAAAATGCATATAACTATTTATAAAGGGGGAGCGAATGGGAGAGAACGAGCAAGGCCAAATGAGCAAACAGAGACAAGTAAAAACAATAAATTCTGCAGCTAGAATTTGGGATATCAATTTTTAGGGCAGTATAAAAGCTTGTTGAGACTGAGAAAACATGGTAAAGCTTTCTTTACACTTCACTGAAGAAAACTAAAGGCCCAGAATAATGAACTGGAAGCCTGGCCTTAGCCAGAAGCACCCTGCAACACACTCAGAATTTTCTAGTTTTGCATTTTATCTTAAAAATCTAAATTTTTTTTTTCCTATTTGGTCTGTAATATATCCAAAGGAAAGCAGAAAGGCAGGATTCATTGGTTTTTACCTCTACGTGTAGTTTATAAAACTTTTAGGAATGTAAAAATTCAACACCCCCCCACCTCCTCCATATCTTAGAATATAATTAGGAAAATGTGCCATGGTCATTGGGGGTTTTGTGTACTCCCAGGCAGAGAGTAGGAGCTTAATCAATTAGCACAATAGACAAATATGAAAAGAGAAAGAATAAAGTGTAACTAGATTTAACAGGGAAGAAAATCACTCTAACTTTAACTTGTAGATTGTTTTATGCAACTAATGGACGTCTTCCTACAGATGCTGCCAGACTGAGGAGGGAAGTAGTGTCACATGACTTCATGGAAAAATAGCTCTCTGTCTTTAACTATCAGAGATCCAGCATTCAGCTTTCAAAGAAGAATATTCTTCCCGAACCCTTGGGGATCAATGTCTCAGAAACCAAAGACAGAAAACCACAGGGCAATGACGTAGGATGAAATAAAAGAAATATTCCATTTTAGAACACACCGAGTGAGAAAGATACAGTTATGACAAACTTTTTCCTTAAAAAAATGAGGAACAGCAGTGCCTGGGTAGCTCAGTCTGTTAAGCATCTGCCTTCAGCTCAGGTCATGATCCCAGGGTTCTGGGATCGAGCCCCACAATCAGGATCCCTGCTCAGCGGGAAGCCTGCTTCTCCCTCTCCCTCTGCCCTGCTGCTCCCCCTGCTTGTGCTCGCTTGCTCTCTCTATCTGTCAAATAAATAAATATATAATTTTTTTTTAATGAGAAATATCAGGTATTAGTCAATGGGTACAGAACTGAGTGGGTCCCTAAATTTTAGTAATGTCTAGATTCATTGAACTTGGAAATCAAGTTGGATGTTATGCTTAGATATCCAGCATAATAGCTAAAACAATGAGAAACTTTTACCAAAAGGCTGGACTGTCCCATTCTACTTGATTTTACAGATACACACACACACACACACACACACACACACACGCACGCACACACACACACACACAGAAGCTGAGAATGTGACTGCAATTTGTATGAGCACTGACCATTGTTGACATGGGGGTATAACAACTTTGTAGTAATCAGAGATGATCTTGGCCCTACAGAGGAGCTATTCACAAACTTTCCCCTGGATTTTCAAAGTATTTGAATAGAAACGAACAAACCAATCTCAGTTTCTCAGGGGCTAACTACTCATATCGTCTTTCCTTCTTTCCACAATAGTCCACGTTGAACCTTTCCTACCCCTTAGCACCTCCTTTGATATTCTAAGAAAGATGGCTGAAATTCAGATCAAGCCATTTTGCTTTCACCTGCCAGTTTGATAAAGCAAGGAAATTTAAATACTACAAACTTATTTTTACGGTAGTTACATGTAAATGAATTTCAATTATCCACATGCATGGTTTACTATCATTCACTACACACTATTTTTTTCCAATCATTTTGCTGACAATCCATGATGTCTATTTTCTTCTATCCCCAGCGGAAAGCAAGGACTATTATGACTGTTCTTTACTTGCCTAGACCAGGAAACCCAGCCAGCTTCAGTTTCCGTATCAGGGTAAAGCCAGGGGATTCAGAGTAGCATAATGAAGGCTTCATGATTTCCAGCCTCCCTAGAATAAAGGGTGATTTGCTCCAAGTCAGTGCATAGCTGGGACTGCCATGTTCCCTCCAGCACAGCAAGAAAAGTACTGCCCTGGGAGTGAGGGACCCAGGGTCTGGTCCTTTCTCCACCGCCCTCACATCCCCACAGAAGTTATATAACCGCACAGAGTCTCATGCCTCTCTGAGTCATGTCACTCTGAGTTAGTCGTTAGCTAACATCCCTTCCAGCTACAACCTTCTTTGAGTCTTCCCTCTTCTAGCTCTATGCTTTCACTGACAAAAACTTGGAAACGTTCAACATTCATTGTTTGGAGATTTAATGGCTTTTGCAACCTCTGCCAAGCTGGGAATCACCTCCAGCTGTTCCTCCAGCTTCGGCCCTCCAGGGAGACAGTTGGAACGTGTTTTAATAAACAGGGCTAGCCCTTGGCTAAGCAGCACATAGGTGCAATCCTTGTCTTACGCTCCTCCCGACTTCCTTTACGGAATACCCTTCATGCCAGACAAGTCCCTTGTATCCCACAGAACTCAGCCCTCAGCAGTCAACAAAGCCAAAGGCAGACAATGGCTGACAGGTGTTAAGATCGGATTCCAGAAACTGTGTGGGAATAGAAGATGCTTAGACAATAAAAAAGACCTTAAAGCATCCCCCGCATCTGTCCCTCTCTTAATCATCCCCGTGTCTTCCACTTACTCGGACTCAAGTTTTAAGTGCTGTCCTTGATTCCTCTTTCTTTTATACCCTTCATCTGATCCATCAGCAAATCCTGTCAGCTCTACCTTGATGTGGATCCAAAATCCAACTATACTCCACCAACCCTTTTATTATTCCTCTAGTTTAAATATTTAAGGGATAGTACATAGAGGGAAATAAAATAATAAATGAAGAGAAACAGGCTGCCTTTAATGTGGTAGTCAGTAGACAGTAGAAAGAACATTTTTTGGTGAAAGAACACCGTATGGAGGTATATTTTATTAATATAACTTTACAGCTAGTACTTAGGGGAACGTACTTCTGATCTAGCTGTGGTAACAGTCTCCTAAGCAGTCTCCCTGCTTCTGCCCATGCCGTCCAACAGTCCATTCCCCCCGTAGCAGCCAGAATAATCCAGTTAAAAGGTAAACAAAATCATGCTCAAACCCCATGCCCCCATGGCTTCCTAGCTCTCTAGAATTCAAAGCCAAAAATCTCAGCATGGGATTACTGGACCCTACCACCTCACTGATCTCCCTCCCTCTCACCCTTACTTGCTCTGGCCCCACCACCCTTGCCATTTTTTAGATACACCAGGCATGCTGCTTGGGACCTTCATTCTTGTTGTCACCCCTGCTTGGAAATCCATCCCCTCAGGGCCCCCCAAGACCTCCTCCCTCTGTATCTTCAAGCCTCTGTTCTAATCTGCCTTTTAGAGGCTTTTCCACCCAGACCATCCTGTATTAAGGACTGAGCACACACACACACATCCTCCCTCTCCCCTTGTTCTTTTTTATGTGTTATTCTATTTAACACCACCTGATAGCGTACATATTTGCTTATTATCTTTCACTTTTCCTTCTCCCTGCCCTACACCAGAGCAGAACTGTGTCTTGTTTACTGTTGGACTTCTACTGCAGGCACCGTGCCTGCCATATCCTGAGCACTCAAATATTTGTGAGATAAATGGGCTGAAGGATGGATGAATCACTCTCCAATGCAGGAGGATACATGTTGGTCCCTCCAGCTACTCTTCACAACACACCTACTACTATATTCTAGGAAGGCCACAACTAAATGACATCCAGCCCTGGTGAGACAGACTTGCTTTCTTGCCTTCTATATATAGCCACTATATTGCTAGAAATCTTTTTTCCTTGCTTCATTATCTGTTTCTCCAAATATATAAAAGTACCTTGAGTGTTATGTTACTACGATCACACAATATTTCATTCAGTCTATCAAAATAGTTTCCTAGAATAAGCTCTAAGAAGGGGAGGATTTCAAGTGTTCAAACTCTGACTTCAATTATCTGAGGCCCTCGATGCCAATTCAAGGACAGATAAACTAGTTTGTGGGAGTCTCTACGAGGAGCAAGCACTATGCTAAGAGCTTGATTAATGTTATCTCAATAAAGCTATGGTATTTACATAAATGTTCACATGAAGGTTACGCAGAATCAATTATATAAGTTAAGAAACTAAAGCTGGGGGCAGTTAAAATTTTTAGCCAAAGTTTAAGTGAAAGATGAGATTCTGACTCAAATCTGAATCCAAAATCCATTCTCTTTCAAAACCAGAGACAAGACATTCATACCATTTGTGGGAAAAATCATTCTTTCTTCTTCTCCTCACTCACCAGCCCACACTTAAGACTCTTTGACTAAGGATTATTTGCGGGTTTACTCTAGAGAGTGTTCTAAAGAGTCATTCCCAAGCGTAAACACCACAGCCTCTGAAACCAAGCCTATCCAACATGCAAAGGTGACTTATCACTTTTTTCAAGGAAATGCACTTCAGCTTAGGAAAACACTCAAAAACTGATGAAGACATAGCTACATATTTAATGCCATATAAGTTTAAAAACCTTTAAAACTACTATTCCAGACTAGTTTTCTGAAATAATAAACAGAACTGATTTCCAAATATTGTGTAGTCCCCTGCAGTTCCTTCTCTCTGTAGACATTCCAGAAACCAGCCTTTCACTCAGGCACTACTTGGCGGTGCACTGGGCTATAAACAGGGAACACAACAGTGAACAGTAAGCACTGTACTGCTCTTGTTAAACTTAGTATTTAGTGTGGTGGGTAGACAACTATGCAATTGAGTGTTTAATTACTTTTTGATAAAATGCTACTAAGAAGTGCAGAGTTGGGTAATTCTAAAACTAATAATCCCCTCTATGGTGGTCATGGAAGGCTTCCTGGGAAAGTCATGTCTGAGCTGAGAGCTGAAGAATGAAGTGACATCTCTTCCAGGTGGAGGAATTGGGAAGTAGTGGCTGGGGTCAGTTTTACAGCAGAGGGAGCAGAATGGGACAAAGCTGTGAACTGGGAAGGAGCTTGACCACTTCAGGAATCAAAAGAGAGACAGTATGATTGGAAGCTGGATTTAAGAAGAGTGAGAAGAGAAAGCTGCAATGAGATGAGCTTCCAGCATGGGGAGAGACCACGTCCCGTAGAGCCTGTGAAAGATTCCGGGAAGGACCTCCAAAACAATGGCAAACTGTTTTAGGCAGGGGTGATACATTCAGATTTGCATTTTGAAGAGATCACCACTGATATAGTGTGGAGAGTGACTTAGTGGGGTGGAGGCTCATCAAATATGGGAGAGGGGGTGCTGACACATATAAGTGGGCCAGTGAGGATGCAAAACCCAGGAAAAACTATGAGTAGTAAAGAATTTGTAGAAAAGTTGATGTGTGTGAAGGTATATTTATAAGGTAGGGTTAACAGAACTTTGTGATGGGTTGTATATAAAGGATAGGAGAGAGGGAGATGTCAAAAATGACTCCCAGTTTTCTGGTAGGTGCAGTTGGGTAGATGGTGATATTCTATTTGGGGAAGGAAACACAGCAGGAATATGTTTGGGGGAGGTGGGTAAAGAGAATGAATTCAGTATTAGATTTGGACTCTCAGTCAGCCATAAGACTCCCAGCGGGATGTTGAGTGAGTAGTTGGCTATTTGAGGTCTAGAGTTTAGATGAGCTAGCTGAACTTGACATTTAAATGTAGAAGTGGTTGCAATCACTTGGTGAGAGAACACAGAGTGTTAAGGGAATGGAGTTATGCCGAACTAAAACATTTAAAGGTCAGGTAGAAAAGGAATGGAACTAGCAAGGAAACATAACAGAATTTCTATCACATGATGCCTTCATATTACAACTCCCCTTGAAAATGCCAGTGAGGTTGTTTACATGGCATCACTAAAGCAGGGCATATCCAGAAAGTCAGAGTAGACAATGTTTTCAACACTTCTCTGACAGAGTCAAGACAGGTCTCTGTGAATTGGCCAAAATAAAAAATTGTTTATGACCCACCCACAATTACATAAGGTATTGAGTTTATTTTGATCCTTATTCCTTCCCAAAACACATTTTTATTTTTTAATACTTCAACCCCAATTTTACTATTTCTACTCTTTTTTATACTATTAAAGTTCTGGCTAATTGGTATAACTTGGCAAAGTCACTAAGCCTCTTAATAAATGAAACAATACAGATACTTTCCCTAATCTCATTCTCCTCTTCTACCCAGAGAGAACACCTATTCAGAATTTTTTCTCCTCTCCTATTGAACATTCACGTTGTTTACATATTTTTGCTATTGCACATAGCTGCAGTCATTATCTCCAAACATTTCTTCTTGTGTACATGTGCTATGGTTTCTCTAGAGTATGGACCTTTAAGTTCCAATTGCTGGCCAAAGGACACATATGTCTTTGAGTTTACTAGTTATTGTTAAGTGCCCATCCAAAAAACCACCAGCAATGTTGGAATTCCCATGTCTCCATATCATCACCAACACTTAAAGCATCGCATTTTTCATCTTTGCCCCTCTGATGAGCATAAAATTGTTTCATTGTAAACCTAAGCATCATTTCATATTCACTTGGTTTCTCCTATATTGCTAGATTTTTAAAAATACATATTTTTAGGGGCACCTTGGTGGCTCAGTCAGTTAAGTGTCCAACTTGATTTCAGCTCAGGTCATGATGGTCAGGGTCATGAAATCAAGCCCTACATTGGGGAGGAAAGGAATTAAACAGGTAAAAAAATTGTTCAAAAGAATATGAGAATGAATCAAAAATTAACCTTGGGTTTGAGGAGTCTAAGCATCATGGTACCAAGAAAAATGAGGAATAGAAGAGGAAGCGATTTGGGGACACAGTGTCAAGGTAGAGAAATGATGATAATTTCAGTTTTGTGTTTATTGAGTTTAAGGCTCACATGGAACAGCCAAGTGGAGACATTCAAGAGGCTTCTGGAATAAGGGCCTGGAATCCAGGAGACAGATCTTAGCTTGAGATGTGTGTAGGAATTCTCAACTTACAAACAAAAAGTAAAGTCATGGCAGGAGATCAGACTGCTCAGAAAGACTATGAGGAGTATAAGAATAGGAAGGATGGACAGGGGGCGCCTGGGTGGCTCAGTTGGTTAAGCACCTGCTGTCAGCTCAGGTCATGATCCCAGGGTCGTGGGATCGAGCCCCACATCAGGCTCCCTGGTCAGTGGGGAGTCTGCTTCTCCCTCCCACTCTACCTGCCGCTTCCCCTGCTCATGCTCTCTTTCTCTCCCTATGTCAAATAAATAAATAAAATCTTAAAAAAAAAAAAAAAGGAAGGATGGACAGAACCCCAGGAAACAGGATCAGGATGTAGAGATTAGCCAAAGAAGAGAAACTAAAAAGGAGACCTAAGGAAGACTGGTCAGAAAAAATAGGAGAAAATCCAGGAAGATAGGATGCCACAAAAGGAGTCAAAAGTTTTAAATAGCAAAGAGTGACCAGTGTCAAATGGTCATGAGATCACTTAGACAAAAATCAGTGAAAAGCATTGGGTAAATTTAGACACAATGTAATCATTGGTGATCTTGGAGAGATCTGTGAAGTTACCAGCCTATGGATTATCCCTAAAATAAAATATGGGTATCCCTATAAAATATGGATATTTTAGGAGTATCTATGCCACAAAAAAAGGCTAATTGTTCTCTTTAAAGCATATCTTTTCAGCCCATAGGCTCCACTTTGTTGAGCTGAAAGAGGAATGAGTTAATAGATGACAGGTCAGGTCCCCTACAGCTCTCACAGGCTATTAAACAACTCTAAACTATCCTGTGCTTCATCCTTCCTGGACATAGCCAGCACTAACTCTAATCCTTCCTTTCCATCCCCTTAACTTCTGCTTTGTGGAAACTGTGGGTCAAAGGCCCCTTATATAAGGACTGTTTTTTCTGAGATGTGCACTCATCTTTTGACTTTAGTCCCTACCTACTGATAGTGAGAACATCAATGATCACCACTGAACATTGTACACACCATTGAACAGGTAGAACTGTGCACTGAGGGCAGGAATTGTGCATTTACTGATTTGGGGAATTTAGGATTCTTGAGGGCAGGAATTGTATACTTACTAATCTTGGGAAGCTAGGTCTTAGATGGTACCCAGCAAACAATAATCACTCAAACCATTTATTTGGGGGGCACTTGAGTGGTGCAGGCAGTTAAGTGTCCAACTCTTGGTTTCAGTTCAAGAAGTGATCTCAGGGTTGTGAGATTGGGCTCCATCTCAGGCTCTGCACTCAGTACAGAGTCTGCTTCAGATTCTCTCTCCCTCTCCCTCTGCCCCTCCTGCTTGTGTTCGTACTCTCTCTCTAAAATAAATAAATAGATAAATCTTAAAAAAAAACATTTATTTTTGGATAAATGGAGGAAGTGTGACTTCACGATACTACATGGGACCCCAACAACAATAGATCTAATACTTGAAACTTTCTTACAATAAAGTGATTGCAATGCTGCCAGCCCCCTGCTATTAGTCTCACCCCTAATACCTGGCACCACATCTTCTTCTGAAGATAATAAGCACCAAAAGGCTTGACTTAATACCTTCAGCTACTGCCTGGTTTCAAAGTCCACCACGTCAAGGTAGGTGATGGACTCTACTCAAGTAATGATAGACTCAAAGACCCTAGAACTTTCTCTTACCCCAACACTATATAGGATTCACTGAATCTGGGATCATCTGTTGCTTGCCTTAGCCCTGTTTTCACTCCTATCCTGTAAGACTGAAATTCTCTTCCCGCTTTGAGAAGATGACACTCAAACTCCCAGGGCTCTTCAGAACACTTCTTAGGTTCCTCAACTTGCTCGGCAAACATGTTATGCTAAACATTCACACACAATAAAAATCCAATAATGACCATGATCTATATTTGTGTGAGCTTGTTTTTGCAAAAGCAAAACATTTTATAAATCTAACCTAATTTTCTGATTCAATAGTTAAAAGAACTTCAAAATAAATAAGCTCATGTATGTTTACCCATTTTACTACTAGCTAATGTCACATTGAATCATGATGTTGAAATGCTATTTTACATTCTTTTATGTGTGGAATTTTAAAAAGCAAGTATCATTTATATCCATCTGTCACCTCTACCAAGTTTCTTTTATTCTACATTATTTTTCTTCCTCAAAGTTCAAGTCATTCTCTTAATTTTTTTCCTCTCAAAACAAAATAATCATTAAGCTTAATTTTTCCAAGATCTAAAATCACAAATTCTCTCTGTATACTTTTCCAAATATTTAAAAATACATTTTTGCTGACATTTTGAAGTAATATTTATACCACTGAATTGAGTTTAAGTAAACAGACCATTACTGGCATAGTCACTATACTGTAATGTTCTTTAAGGTGTACCACACAGAAGCATTTATGTCAATGACATTCCCCAAAGGGAATGAAATCAAACACTTGCTGCCAACATAAGCATGTAAAGGTCTTATTTTCTTTATTAGATCAGGGTCAAATAAGTGGACCCAAAAGAGTTAGGCATCAGGGAACATATGTGGGTCAAATTTGGCATACCCTGAAAGTTTGTGTTGAATTGAATTCAAATATCTAAAATGGCTTTTGAAAAAAGAGAAATACTATTTCCTGGTTTTAAATAAGAAAGGCCCCTTAGATCATAAGGCTTCTTGGATAGGTCAGTCCTTCTTCAAAAGAACCCTGAAACTCTAAGGAGTGTTTCCTTAGTTAAGCAAGGTCGGCCCAACTCTTCTAGGATCCCTGGAGGACATTTGTTTTTTTTTAAGTATTAATGCTCAAGCCAACTTTGGGCCTCATGGATATGTTTGTGGCTCTCCTTGTAATAAAACAAGAATAAAAGGAGATATTTGTAGGTGATCAGAGGAGAAATGGCACATTTGAAGGAAAGGGGGAAATGAATTTATTGAACTTTTACAATATAACAAACATGGTTTAATTTATTTTTTAATTTTATTATTATGTTAGTCATCATACAATACATTAGTTTTTGATGTAGTGATCCATCTTTCATTGTTTTCATATAACACCCAGTAATCCATATAGTACGGGCCCTCCTTAATACCCATCACCTGGTTAGCCCATCCCCCACCCCCCTCCCCTCTAACACCCTTAGTTTGTTTCTCAGAGTCCATAGTCTCTCATGGTTTATCTCTCCCTTCAATTCCCCCCTGCTTCATTTTTCCCTTCCTTCTCCTAATGTCCTCCATACTATTCCTGATGTTCCACAAATAAGTGAAACCATATGATAATTTCTCTGCTTGACTTATTTCACTTAGCATCATCTCCTCCAGTCCCATCCATGTGGATGTAAAAGTTGGGTATTCATCCTTTCTGATGGCTGAGTAATATTCCATTGTATATATGGACCACATCTTCTTTTTTTTTAATTTTTTTTAAATTTTTTATTGTTATGTTAATCACCATATATTACATCATTTGTTTCGGTGTAGTGTTCCATGATTCATTGTTTGTTCATAACACCCAGTGCTCCATGCAGAATGTGCCCTCTTTAATACCCATCACCAGGCTAACCCATCCCCCTACCCTCCTCCCCTCTAGAAACCTCAGTTTGTTTTTCAGAGTCCATCATCTCTCCTGGTTCGTCTCCCCCTCTGACTTACTCCCCTTCATTCTTCCTCTCCTGCTATCTTCTTCTTTTTCTTTTTTTCTTAAAATATGTTGCGTTATTTGTTTCAGAAGTACAGATCTGTGATTCAACAGTCTTACACAATTCACAGCGCTCACCGTAGCACATACCCTCCCCAATGTCTATCACCCAGCCACCCCATCCTTCCCACCCCCGACCACTCCAGCAACCCTCAGTTTGTTCCTGAGATTAAGAATTCCTCATATCAGTGAGGTCATATGATACATGTCTTTCTCTGATTGACTTATTTCACTAAGCATAACACCCTCCAGTTCCATCCATGTCGTTGCAAATGGCAAGATCTCATTCCTTTTGATGGCTGCATAATATTCCATTGTGTATATATACCACATATTCTTTATCCATTCATCTGTTGAAGGGCATCTCGGCTCTTTCCACAGTTTGGCTACTGCAGACATTGCTGCTATGAACATTGAAATGCATGTGGCCCTTCTTTTCACTACATCTGTCTTTGGGGCAAATACCCAGGAGTGCAATTGCTGGGTCAAAGGGTAGCTCTATTTTTAATTTTCTGAGTCACATCCACATGTTTTCCAAAGTGGCTATATTCCCACCAACAGTGTAAGAGGGTTCCCCTTTCTCCACAACCTCTCCAACATTTCTTGTTTCTTGCCTTGTCAATTTTTGCCATTCTAACTGGTGTAAGGTGGTATCTCAATGTGGTTTTGATTTGAATTTCCCTGATGGCTAATGATGATGAACACTTTTTCATGTGTCTGTTAGCCATTTGTATGTCTTCTTTGGAGAAGTGTCTGTTCACGTCTTCTGCCCATTTTTTGACTTGATTATTTGTTTTTTGGGTGTTGAGTTTGAGAAGTTCTTTATAGATCTTGGATATCAGCCCTTTACCTGTAGTGTCATTTGCAAATATCTTCTCCCATTCTGTGTGTTGCCTCTTTGTTTTGTTGACTATTTCCTTTGCTGTGCAGAAACTTTTTATCTTGATGAAGTCCCAAAAGTTCATTTTTGCTTTCATTTCACCAGCTTTTGGAGATGAATCTTGAAAGAAGTTGTTGTGGCTGATGTCAAAGAGGTTACTGCCTATGTTCTCCTCTAGGATTTTGATGGATTCCTGTCTCACATTGAGGTCTTTCATCCATTTTGAATTTATCTTTGTATATGGTATTAGAGAATGATCGAGTTTCATCCTTCTGCGTGTGGCTGTCCAATTTTCCCAGCACCATTTATTGAAGAGACTCTTTTTTCCATTGCATATTTTTTTCTTGCTTTGTCGAAGATTATTTGACCATAGAGTTGAAGGTCCATATCTGAACTCTCTATTCTGTTCCATTGGTCTATATGTCTGTTTTTGTGCCAGTACCATGCTGTCTTGGTGATCACTGCTTTGTAATACAGCTTGAAATCAGGCAACACAATGTCCCCAGCTTTGTTTTCTTTTTCAACATTTCCTTGGCAATTCAGGGTCTTTTCTGATTCCATACAAATTTCAGGATTGTTTGTTCCAGCACTTTGAAAAATGTCATTGGAATTTTGATCGGGATGGCACTGAAGGTATAGATTGCTCTGGGTAGCATAGACATTTTAACAATGTTTATTCTTCTGATCCATGAGCATGGAATGTTTTTCCATCTTTTTGTGTCTTCTTCAATTTCTTTCATGAGTGTTCCATAGTTCCTAGAGTATAGATCCTTTACCTCTTTGGTTAGGTTTATTCTGAGGTATCTTATGGTTTTTGGTGCTATTATAAATGGATGCATTGTTAGTGTATAAGAAAGCAACTGAAATATGTGCATTGATTTTGTATCCTGCCACATTACTGAATTGTTGTATGAGTTTTAGTAAATTGGGGGTGGAGTCTTTGGGATTTTCCACATAAAGTATCATGTCATCTGCGAAGAGAGAGAGTTTGACTTCTTCTTTGCCAATTTGAATACTTTTATTTCTTTTTGTTGTCTGATTGCTGTTGCTAGGACTCTTAGTACTATGTTGAACAATATTGGTGAGAGTGGGCACACTTTCCTGATCTTAAGGGAAAGGCTCTCAGCTTTTCCCCATTGAGGATGATGTTCGCTGTGGGTCTTTCACTGATGGATTTTATGAACTTGAGGAATGTTCCCTCTATCCCTGTACTCTGAAGAGTTTTAATCAGGAAAGGATGCTGTATTTTGTCCAGTGCTTTTTCTGAATCAATTGAGAGGACCATATGGTTCTTTTCTCTCCTCTTATTAATGTGTTCTATCACATTGATTGATTTGTGGGTTTAATTTAACTCCTAAAAGAAGTCTGTGTTTAAATATCACTGTTCCTTTATTACAGACAATGAAACAAGCTCAGAGAACTTAAGTAACTTGTCCAAGATTGCAGAGCTGGTAAGGAGTGAACCTTCGTGTAATCCCAGTCTGCCTGGTTTAGAGAACAACCTTCTTCTAATATTCTGGGAAGCAAGGGGGCCAGGGAGCCAAGGAAGCCACACCACAGAAGAATTTCATAAAGATACCTGCCTGTTGTGCCCCATGTCCATAGCAGCATATTCACAACAGCCAAAATGTGAAAGCAACCCATGTGTCCATCAGTGGATAAATGGATAAACAAAATGTGGTAAATACATAAAATTCAATATTATTCAGCCTGAAAAAGGAAGGAAGTTCTGACACATGCTACAACATGGATGAAATTTGAAGACATTATATTAAGTGAGATAAATCAGCCAAAGAAAGGCAAATACTGTATGATTACACTTACATGGGGTATCCAGAGGAGTGAAACTCATAGAAACAGAGAGTAGAATGGTGGTCACCAGAAGCTGGGGGGAGGGGAGAATAAAGAGTTCTTTAATGAGTATAGAGGTTCAGTTTTACAAGATGAAAGAGTTCTGGAGATTAGTTGTACAACAATGTGAATCTACTGAGCACTACTCAGTAGTACATTTAAAATGGTTATGATGATAAATTTTATGTTACATATTTTTTACCACAGTTTTAAAACAAACACACAAAAACACCTGCCTGAGTTGAGTTTCCCCCACCTTTACCAACCCTTTCACTTTCTTTTCTGCCCAGTATTATGCTCTTTTGCAGGCAGGAATTTGGGTCAGTGAGATGCAACTCCCACACAGACACTATTTTACAATCTGTTCAAAGGAAAAATAAATCCATAAAACAAGTCCTCATTCCTCTGATACACTAAACAGCCATCTATTTAAAGGACATGAATTCTTTAATACCATTTACATAGTCTGTCAGAAAGAGGTACCCACATGAATCGACATTTTGAGATCATATCCAAAGTTTGCATTTAGTTCATCTTATAGCCAGGGCAAGTCAAATGCTGAGAGAGAGGGAGGCCTCTGTATTTCATGGACTCCTAGAGCACCCATTGTGTCAGGTGCACCTGTAAGCACTTCATGAATGTAAGCCCATTAGTCCTTTCAACAACCCTGGGGCGTGCTATTATTATGATCTTCATTTTGGAGGTGAGTGTCAGGAGATAGAGAGGTTGAGTAACTTGTCCAAGTCACACAGCTAGTAAATGGCAGAGCCAAAATTTGAACAAAAATAGCCTGGCTACAAAGTTTATGCTACAGGGCTTGTCACTTGTATTTTCCATGGCTTCCTAGATTCATACACACGCACACACACACACACACACACACGGTCAAATTTTTTTAAAGTTTAAATATCATTGCCTTCTTTCAAACCTGCCAGTGTTGCTAATTGATGTTATATATAACCCCTTTCAGAGGTAAAATAAAAAATGTAAATGTGAGCCTCAAGTTAATGGGCTCTCCGGACCTCTCTGCCTCTACTATATTCAGCTTCTATCTACGTCAGAGTATCCTCAGTCTTAGTTCAAACCTAATCTCCTTATGACCATTTCACTCCTGAATGGGCTTCTGCAGAAACTGTCTGTAGAGTTTTTCTGACTTCATTTTTCCTTCTTGGGCATAGCTGTCAGATTCAGTTTCCCAACAGTTGATCTAAAGGCATTCTTTGTCATTGAACACTACGTCAAAAACTAATGATGTACTATATGCTGGCTAACTAAACATATAAATCAATCAATAATAAAGGCACAAAAAAGTTAAAAAAATTTTAATTAAAAAAAAAGACAACCAACAGAATGGGAGAAGATATCTGCAAATGACCTATCAGATAAAAGGCTAGTATCCAAAATCCATAAAGATTTTATCAAACTCAACACCCGAAGAACAAATAATCCAATCAAGAAATGGGAAGAAGACATGAACAGACATTTCTCCAATGAAGACATCCAAATGGCCAACAGACACATGAAAAAGTGCTCAACATCACTCAACATCAGGGAAATACTAATCAAAACCTCAATGAGATACAACCTCCCACCAGGCAGAATGGCTAAAATTAACAAGTCAGGAAACGACAGATGCTGGTGAGGATGCGGAGAAAGGGGAACCCTCCTACACTGTTGGTGGGAATGCAAGCTGGTGCAGCCACTCTGGAAAACAGTATGGAGGTTCCTCAAACAGTTGAAAATAGAGCTACCCTATAACCCAGCAATTGTACTACTGGGTATTTACCCAAAAGATACAAATGTAGTGATCCGAAGGGGTATCTGCACCCCATTGTTTTAGCAGCAATGTCCACAATAGTCAAACTATGGGAAAAGGCAAGATGTCCATCAACAGATGAATGGATGAAGAAGATGTGGTATATATATTCAATGGAATATTACTCAGCCATCAACAAATGAAATTTTGCTTTTGCAACAACATGGATGGAACTAGAGGTATTATGCTAAGTGAAATAAGTCAATCAGAGAAAGACAATTATATGATTTCACTCATATGTGGAATTTGAGAAACAAAACAAAAGAGCATAGAGGAAGGGAGACAAAAATAAAACAAGACAAAATCAGAGAGGGAGATAAACCGTAAGAGACTCTTAATCACAGGAAACAAACTGAGGGTTGCTGGAGTGGAGGCGAATGGGGGGATGAGGTAACTGAGAGATGGACATTAAGGAGAGCATGTGATGTAATGAGCACTGAGTATTATATAAGACTGATGAATCATGGACCTTTACCTCTGAAACTAATAATACATTATATGTTATTTGATTGAATTTAAATAAAAAAATATTAAAAAAAAAAGAATTAAAGGTCCATGACACAGAATCCTTCTAATTTTGGTGAAAGCCAGGAACCACCAGCATCAGTTCTTGAAAGGCTTCTTTTTGGAGACTTCCACTTGTTCAGAGTAACTAAGAAAAATTAATCACACTTGGTGTCACATAGGTAGGTGAATACACATATGATAATTCAACAAGTTATATACCCTTACAATTTGTGTATATTACTACCTGAAAATTAGACACTGATTTTTTTTTCAGGTAGGCTCCACACCCAGCATGGAGCCCATTGCTGGACCTGAACTCATGGCCCAAAGATCAACACCTAAGCTGAGATCAAGGCTTGGGATGGTTAACTGATTGAGCCACCCAGGAACCCCAGACAGTGATTTTAAAAAGAGAATTAATGACCCTTGTTTATAATAGCAGAATAAAAAAATTCATAAATTACCTCAATGTCCAATAAAAAGGGATTGGTCACATAAAATATATGATATAGCTCTATGACGAAAATACTCTGCAGCTAATTAAAGATCTTGTTAATACTTTGGTATATGGGAAAATTTTTCATATTGTAACATGAGATAACCCAAGTGATATAGTTATATATTCAGTTTGATCTGTTTATATAAAAAAATAGAAGTAGAAAAATATATCAAAATATTGATATTGTTTAACTCTGAAAAAAAAATAAAGGTGTTCTCTGCTTCTAATTTGCTTTTTAGGACCCACATTCTTTCAAAGCCTACCCACATGTGCCTCACTTCTACAGCCTCTCATTTTCCAGCATTCATCTCTCATTGGCATATTTCCTAATCCATTATCTTTTTTCAGGCCAACCTCCCATTTCTCCCACACCAACATCTAAAGGGTATCAATCTACACAGCATGGCAAGGGGCAGCTTACTTCATACCTGCTGTCCATGATTTCATCCTCATGGCCCCCCAGAAAGAAACTTTTGCTACAATAGGAGTTAAAACAGAGGTAGGCAAACTTTTTCTGTAAAGGGCTAGGTAGTAAATATTTTAGACTTTTTGGGCTACCTGGTCTCTGTCCCAACTACTCAATATTGCCATAGTGAAAATAGCAATAGATGAACAAATGAATGGGTTGGGCTTTGTTCCAATAACACTTTGTTTACAAAAACAGGCGAGGTGCTGGATTTGGCGCATGGGCCTTAATTAGCTTCTCCCTCAATTATTTTTTTAAAGATTTTATTTATTTATTAGAGAGAGAGAGAGAGAGAGAGCATGAGTGAGGGAGGGGCATAGGAAGAGGGAGAGGGGCAAACAGACGCCCCCATGAGCATGGGGCTCAAATTGGGCTCAGCAGAGGGCCCGGAGATCATGACCTGAGCTGAAGTCAGACACTTAACCGACTGAGCCACCCAGGCACCCCTGCTTTTCCCTCAATTAAAGCACTAGACCCTTTTGTGATGTTTTGCAGCTTTAACATAGGTTTCAGTGAAACCAGAGCCCCTCCTTACTGTGTTTTAGACTATACTTCATTAACTCCCCCCTTCACAAATGGTAAAATTAAACTGAAATAAAACAAAGTAAAATAAGAAATTTTGCATATTGCTGTAGGCTTAAGAACTCGTCTCAGACATGACAATTATTCACTGCTAAAAACTGATAAACATCTGTGAGCATGTATACTGCCTCAATTGGATACTTTTTTATTTCCACAAGGAACTCTCTCTCACAAAATGTTCATGAAGGATCTCCAGACCATGTTTGCCAAGTAAAATCTGAGACAGCAAAACAAAGCTTTGTGTAGACATGTCACTAAGTGAGCACATGACAAGCATAAAGTCCTAAGGCCTCAGGAAGCAAAGGTGCGCAAATTACCAGCCTCCAAGAACATTTTCACAGTGTAGAACATTCTTGACTGCTCTACTTTGTCCTCACAAGGCTCTAAGGTGCTCATTCATTATCTCATTTTTTCATTTGCTTAAAAAATGTTTTGGAAGGTCTTCTATGGGCCAGACATGTTGCTAGGCACTAGGAATACATGCAAAGACAAAGATAGAAAGGTGACAGAATAAAAAAGAATAAAGAGTGTCTGCCTAGAAGAACTTAGAGTGTAGTGTCTGCTGTCCTATCCTGCGATGATAGAAATGTTCTTCATTCTGCACTGCCCAATAGAGTAGCTACTAGCTGCCTATGACTCTTGAGCACTTGAAATGTAGCTGGTGGGACTAAGAAACAATTTTTAATTTCATTTAATTTTAATTAATTAGGCTAGTGGCTAATGTATGGACAGTGTGGGTCTATTGGAAAAAAAATACTTGAATCAAGTGAATGTAATATTACCACTGTGCTAGGTGCTAAGAAACATTAGGTCCTGAGTGCTCTGAAAACTAGTAATAGGAGGATTTGACCAATTCAGGAAGGTCAGGAAAAACTTCTCTAAGGAAGTGGCAAGAGAGAAGAAATCTGAAAGAGGAGTAGGGGTCAACCATATAGAGTGGGATATGACAGAAGGCACTGAGAATAAAAAGGAAATGATATTATGTAATAGTTTGGGAGAAGCAGAGGGTGTTAGGGGTAACTGGGGCCAGACCTTACGGGGCATTATAGGTCACATAAGGGATTTTGCTGTTTAGCCTAGGGACAGGGTTATTAGCAATCAGAGGTTGAGGGTTTGAATGTATGTGAAGTGATTGCATTGGCATCTTTGAAAAGTTCCCTCTGGTTACAGTGTACAGAACACAATGAAGGATGCAAGAGAAAGAGCTGAGAGATCAGTAAATTATCTACGGAATGGTCCAGATGGCTAGTGAGAGTAAGTGGCTTGAATCCAGGTGGATTTGTGGGATACGTAGAAAGCAAAATTGACATATCCTGGAAGAAAACTGGATATGAGAAATAAGATCTTGGAACTGGGTGACAGTCCAACTTGCACATCCTAGCAGATGGAGATGCCACTGACTAAACAGAAAAGACGGTGGGAGGAGTAGTTCTAGAGGGAATGTTGTTAAGTTTGATTTACTCAGAGACATCCAAATGGTCTGTTGAATAGGCAGCAACTCAGAGGGAGGTAAGGGTTAAAGATTGAAACTGATGGTCCATTAGTGAATAGTGTATTAGTACTAGTACTTCTGTCCCCCTGATAATGTCATGTATTTTTGGCAAGTTGCCACAGTGCTCGTTAATTAATCCAGAAAAGGCAGTGTGTGCAAATAGAATACATCCAATGCAATGCAATAATTATAGCAGTAGTGTAAATGGAGTAGTCAAATGGGGAAAAAATGCTGGCAGGGTTCATTTATTACAACTTCATAAGAAAGTAAAACTATCTAAGGAGATGGGGAATAGGAAGTGAGAAATTCACACACAGTGGATGCTCCATACAACTACAAAGGAACAGAAGAATAGAAGGATTCAATTCAAATAGAGCTCTCAGAGAACCCAACTGAACTAGAAGAGAACACTGTAGTTCAGGCATAACAGATGGAAACAGATATACGGGGAAATGGGGACAAGAGTGAGTGACACATAATTAACAGCTGTGGACATTTTAAAATTAATTAATTTGTTCAGTTTCGGCTTATGGGTGATAATTTTATTTGAATACAGGTAAATTGAATATTTAATCAAAAATAATGTCACAATATAATTGACAATACAAATTGGGAAGTTGGTCAAGTCTTTCATGTTCTTCCTATACACTGTTGTCATCTTAGAAGCATGTCACCTCTTAAATTGGTAAAAAGAAGACTCATCAATTTTAAACAATCTGCTCTCAGCTAACCATATGGACAATTGCATTTGTCTTCCTGCTACTCCATTAGCTGAGATCAATTTCTTCCATTTAAAATTCTTCCTATTGGACTATAGGCTAGTGGAGAAATAAATTATAGAAAATGATTATAACTGTTCCAATCAACAGTTTTATAACTTGCCCAGAAAATCACAGCACTAAGAACACAAATCTCCATTTGCCTCCAAATAATAAAAACCATGTTGACTGTAGCTATGATTCTTGGAAATGTGTTCAGACTGTTTCAGGACATAAAAGAAACAGAGTCTAAATCTAATCTGAATACAAACAAACATGCAGGTATTTCAAGCCAAAGCATTGTACACTTTCATGCTACCAACACCTGTCCAGTCCCTTCCTTCCCACCCTTCCTACCCAGAGCCAGATGCTAAGAGGAGTGTGGGATATACCCCTTCCAATATAAGTTTTTATACTACATCTATGAATACAAAAACAACATATAGCATTACTTTGGGCTTAATCTATGTAAATGCTATTCTATAATATGAATCATTCTAAAACTTGCTTTTTCATCCACCTTTGATTTTAAGATTTCTCTATGTTGATATGTATAACTCTAGTTTGTTTTAATTGCTATTAATTGTCCAATATATAAATAAGCTACATTTTTTTCATTTCTCTTTGAGTGGTTTTTCACTATTACAAAAATATCACAATGAATATATTTTGCATATTTTCCTACTTTCATGAGCAAGAGGTTCTAGATCAACCTAGATCTTTCTAGATCTAGGTCAAGAGAGTCTTAGGCTGTCATTTCACTGGACATTGACAAGTGTCTCAAAAAGTGACGGGAATTATTAACACTCTTAGCAGGAGTGGGCAAGATCTTTTTCACACACGTTTGACTTGATGTTTGCCAAATAGGGTGTGAAATGGTATCTCATTTTAATCTTTTTCCCTGATTAATAGTATCCCTGATTAAGTTAAGCATCTTTTTTATGTCTATTGTCTATTTCGCTTATCTCTTCTTTGAACTGCTGGTTCATATCTTTTGTCCATTTTTATACTCACCTATCACTTTCTCCATAGCTCTTTACATACCATATGGGTCTGGCTATCTCTCCCAGTGTTCCAAATGAGAAAATACAAAAAGTTTTGTACAACTTCAATACAAAAATATTTATGTATAAAGATAAAATCATAAAATGTCTGTGTCACATTTCATATTAATGTCATTTCAAATGCATATTTTAAATCATACATTACATAATAAAATATTTTTAAAATATTGCTTTCTCCTTCACATTTCTTAAACAATTTTATTCAAATTTCTAATAAGCATGTCCAACATCAGCGTTTGCCATCTTTGAGCCACTTTGTGCATCACTTACAGTTTTCTCAAGCAGATATCTTCACTTCTATTCAGATAAATTTTGAATCTGTGTTTAATACACTCACAAGACTTTGTTCCAAGCTACCAAATACCATTTGCTATTCATGATCTTCACAATATGATCATGGACAATACTGCTTCTTGTGCCAGTTATCTTTCATTTCTACCTTCAGATCCACTCCCTTTCCTACTCCAGCCTACTTTCTGCCCTGGAAAGCTGACTTCTGTGGACCAGACACCCAGAATTCCTTGGTCTCAGACTTCCTGCTAGGGTCAGCCTATGGCAAGTCTAACAGGATGTGAGAGGGAGGATAGAGACTGAGGTTGGGGCATTTATTCTGTGTCTCTTTCTCTTAAACATCAGCCCAGTCTGGCTGCATCACTGGACAGAAGGCCATTGCTCCTCTCAAGGCTCCCAGCCCCTCAAGACTTTCTTCTTCCATGTCCAGAAACCTGTCCCTTCCTTTGCTTTACTTTTGCAGACCTAGGAGGGGGCAGAGTTCTGAGTCTGCTAGCCCTGGTTCCTGCACTTTTCCTTGCCACCTTCCTTATTTCCCACCACACTTTATAATTAGTCTTTTGATTAATAAATCATCCTTGAATTGTCCTAACTTGAATATGCCATTAATTTCCCATTGAGGAAACTGACTGATTTCAACATTTTAAAAATAATCTTTAGAAGGCTTGTATTTTATAATACCCAACACTTGCAATTTCAGGTCATTTCCCAGGAATACATAATCTATATTAAACTACATCATTTCATTTATTTTGTTGTTTTAACCAACTCCAACCTGAGTCTTTTACAAAATGCAAAAATATCACTGACTAGGTGGTTTTAGGCTGCCCATATATTTTAGATAAGCTCTGTTTTCTGAGCAGCCATTTTCAAGAAATAAACATTGCCTTAGATCTCATCATTTATTTTCATCATTTATTTGTATTTATTTTATTTTTTTTATTCATTGTCCATCATTCTGGATCCTAATCTTCTTCGTGTTGCAAATCTCTTCTTCTCATCTATCACTTGACTTTTAAATTTGTTTGTGTTGTGTTTTGTTGAAAGGAATTTGTTTTAATTTAGACAAATTCATCTTTTAATTCATAACTTTTGGGTTTTATCTCTTCTTTAAGAAATTCTTCCTTACCCCAGTTTCACAAAGATATTCTTTAGGTTTACTTCTGAATTGTTTCTTTTTTTACATTCTGATATGCAATATGAGATAGAGATCTACTTTTATATTTTTCCATATGGAGAGCCAATTGGCATGCCCATCTACTCGATAATGATTTCTCCAATGATTTGAATGCCACCTCTGTTAGCAGGGTCCAGTATATGCATGGTTTGGTATATGCAGCTCTGTCTTCTGCTCCACTGTGCATTCCTGCACCAATTCTAAACCATGGTTCTATAATGAGTCATGATATCTAGCAGAACAGATGTACTCATTATGTCTTTGTTCAAAATTCTTGATTATTTTTGGCCTTTGTACTGCTAAAATAGATGACTTCTCCATAAAACAAAATATGAACAGTATCCCTTGGAGGTGGCCACTATTCTTCCATCTGAGTTTTGGAATCTGTCTCGTTACATAAAAAATCCTGCTGGAATTGTGAGTGAGATTACATTAACTTTGTAAATTAATTTGAGAAAGAGAATTATTGTTTTCCTTTAAATTCTCCCAAATATTCTATAGTTGAGGGCTGGGGGAGGCACTTTCCTTATCAGCTTCAGTTTAGAAGACATCTCCAAGATGGCATTCGGAAAGGTATCATCGGTCCAACAGAGTAAAAATACTGAAGTCATTGGTCATTTATTGATCCACTTGCTCAGCATATTTTGTGAGTGCCAGGTGTGTTCATATTTTTTGTCCCCAGAAATACAAAGATTTTTCTCCTAAGAGATCCCATAGGAACACATGTGAGCATGTTAAAAACAAATTGTATCACATTTCCTTCAGATTTACAATAGGAAGAAAAAACAAACAAGGACAAAATTGCTTCAGTAGTTAAATTTTGATCCTTATCCTTCCTATAAACTAGCTTTGGAAAGAATACCTTAATTTATTGGAAATTGTTCGCATTTCCCATAACTTGATGCAACACTTTTCTTTTTAGTGTGATTCTCTACAGCTGTAATGAATGAAGCCTCTAAATTTGACTACTAGGTAGAACTAGTAAAGGAAACTTACTGTGCTTAGGTGTTTTTTATCTGATTGCATGAAGAAAATATAATATTTAGTTGCTATTTTTAAAATGTTGACATCCCTAAAAATCACACATTTAAAAAGTATTCAAAGATTCCACATTTAATCAGAGTTCAAAGTATCTCACAGGAATTACTATTTGTTTTTAAGCTTCATGATATTTTTCAAATATGTAGAACAAATAAATTAAAACATTTTAAATACATTACATTAAATACATTTAAATACATTAGAAAGGTTAAGCACAGACAAACTATCTTCTTTGGACTTATATAAATTCACAGAAGGATCTCAAATTATAATGAACAGCAACAAATTAGAAATTTAAATCAGAGTGAAATATTCTTAGCACCTGTCTTTAACAATCTCCGGAAATCAGCTGCATACTTTATTAATGTATCTATGAGAATTTAGTTGGTTCATTCAATTATTTATTAATACCAACAGTCATGGAGGGTACACACTATCTGAAACTCTGTTACCATTCAGAAAATGTAACAGAGTAGCTAATAATAAACATAATAATAAACACTGTGGTAGTGTGTCTCTCTTTATTAAATTAAATGGTGGTTTATTGATGCTAAATTGATTAATATGTCTTTAGCTGAGTTCTCTCCACTTGTAATTATTCTCGGATCCTTAAATGTATTAAGAAAATTGGTATCACTGTTCTCCATACATGTTCGGATCAATGTATTATGTATCCAAAACTATGTTTGGAAAAATTCTGGTCAAGCTAAGCTCCATGGGGCAGATTTATCCACCTTAATATATCGTATGTTCTAGACTCATCACAGAAGCATCAAATGAATTCAAAGAGCAAAAGTCAAACAAAAGATGTGACAAGCAGTTGCCACTTTAACAAAATCTGAAATCTAAAATCCCATCTCAAAATTTAGGACTATGAAGCTATTTTACATATTTAGTCCAACTCTGATATCAGCTTCTTATAATTTTTCCCACATCTAGTGTTCATTTAGGGAACTTTTTTGTTTGTTTGTTAAAGAACAACAGATGGGAGTAATCATAGCTGAAACCCTCACCCCTCCTCCCCTGTTGCTGTCCCAATCCTTCCCAAGGACACATCTGGGCTTGGGATGGGACCTTTTTATAGTTTTCTCAAGAGCATGTGACTAATACATTTCATGTGTTTAATTAAAAGCCTTTTTGTGTGCACCGTGTACAGTGAGGACCCCCATGTGTTTCCGAGATCTCATGTCTAAACTCTCACACTGTGAACCTTTAATGTCTCACTCTCAAATCAAATACATTAAATCAGAATGAGTGGGTGGTTAGAAATGAATAGTTATAAATTAAGAATGTGTCCTGGAACATTACCATTGGCAGATCTGCTCAAATCAGTGTATAAACCTCCCCACCTAGAATTGTCATCCTTTAGAGAAGGAAGGTCTCCACACAACATCAGGTCCAATCTCCTTACTGTACAGATGAGGAAACCAAAGTACAAAGAGATGATATGATACGCCCAAGATTATACAGCTTGTTAATAATTGACCCAGGACTAGAACTCAGTTCTCCTAATTTGCATCTAGGGTCCTTTTCATTATACCTTAAACATGTGGCTAAAATTTTAGAGCCAGAGTTAAGGAAAGCAATTTGTATCCCTACCATTATTAGGCACTGTGCAATCCCTGGAGTTATAAAGATAAGTAATTTAGGAATCCTGCTCTCTCAGGGTTTACCACTCCAGGGAGACAAAGATAACAAATAAATAACTACCCACTGCAGTAACTACTAAAGGTACATTAGCAAAGGGCTGAGAAACCCCAAGGACAAAGCAACTCCTTACCTGGGAATTAATATTTTATTAGATCTTGAAGGGGGAGTAGGCAATTGCCAGCAAAGAAGGGTTGCTCTAGGCAGAGAATAAGCAAAGGAGGACAACAGAGTCTTAAATGCTTTGGTGTGTTCTTGGAATTGAACTACACAAAAAGGAATAGTACAAGATGAGGTTGACAAGATCCACTGAGTCAAAGCTGAGAAGTTTCAACTAAGTAATTTTAGCCACTTAAATTTACTAGATTTTCAGATCACATAGTTGTATTACTGAATAATCATTTTGAAAACTGGCATTGATTAAATGCTTAACTATTTTTAGACCAGAGTGCAAAGAGATTAAGGTCAGGGACATAAGTTGGGAATTGTTATGACTCACTCCAAGAAGGAAAAGATAATGACAAAATAGAAGAGCTGTGTCTTATTTTGAAATTTAAATGAATTGGTAGATTTAGATAGAGCTTACAAATAGAATAGAGGAAAGAAAAGACTGGATAAAACACTACAGTTTCTGACTTGGAAAGCTCAGTGATACCATTCACCAAGATCAAGAATAAAAAGTATTAACTCTGAGAGTAAGAGAATGAGTACTTCACTTAAGACTTTGGCAAATAGGGCATAAAAATCTAGAAAAAGCTTACTTGATCCTATGAAGGAAATTTAGAGATGTTCTGTGCAGTATGAAGTACCCAGTCTTTTATAATTAATAACAGAGTACTTCTCTGACTCAGGGATTACAGCTGGGACCATAGAAATGAAAGCAATATTAGTTTAAATAATTATTTACTCACATTGACTATACACGCAAATATAATTATAACAAACAGATTTTGAAAGTAGCCATTTCCTGTTTGTCTAAGTACAATCTTTTACCACTGGCATCTAAATAAAAACAGTATCATTAATTAAGATACTGGAGTTCAGTTTTAAATGGCCTTTACTGAATGCCTACCAGGTATAAAAATTGTACCTCATTGCCAGGAAATGTAGAGAAAAATAAGACACATTTCAAAAGATTTACAGCTTGGAGGGTGAAGAATAGCAAATATAAGTTTCCAAAATGCAGAATAAAATACCCGGAAGAGTGGTGAGGAGTAAGGGAAGAGCTCTTGGGAAAAAGATACTTTTGTTGACTCATGAAGCAGGAAGAGTTTAAGAATTAGTGTTGACAATAACAAATGAGAAAAGGCATTCAAGCCTGGTCAGTCTGGGAGAATAGTACAAAAAACTGCATGGATGAGGAAAAGGGTTAAAAGATTCAAGGAATATCACAGTTGACTGGTATGATTGTAACTTGGAGTATCTGAAAGTGAATGGATTGAGTTCCCATTGGAATGATAAATTGAAGTCAGCTTGTGAAGGCCTTCAAAATGAAATGAGGTCTAGACATGGCAGAGACAACAGAACTTTGGGAGACATAGGGAAGTATAATAGGGCAATGCAGAGGCTCTGATGTGGAAACCCTTGCCTCCTAGATGACTGGGCTGCATCATTCATATTGCAAAGACTGGCCTAAGACTAAGCTTCCCACAAGACTGCTTTTTACCTTGCCACACCCTAGTTTTCATTTGACCCTGTCCCCCACCTCACCAAATTAGAAATATTACAAAACCTTGCTTAATGTACAAAATACATGGATTTCTCAAAGAGTCTTACATCCAAATTGAAATTAGCAATGATTATTAAAATAATGATAATAATAAAATTAGTAACAATAGCTAGTATTTGGAGCACTCTCTTTTTACCAAGAGTGTGCTAATTGTGTTATGTTTGTTAGCTGGTCCCTAGATCATCTTTTCAGGAGGGTACATTGTCATACCAATTTTACCACTGAGAAAAGTTTAGATCTTTCCACTCTGGAGTAGCTTGAGAGTGGGGTAATTAGTATTAAAGCCCAGCACTGCTGGACATAAAAGCTTTCCTCTTTCCCTTATCCCACACTTGGCAGCCACTCCTCTACAATCCAAGAACAATTTTTAAGACATTCTCCTTCCAAAAGTCTCATTTTTTATAACCCTCTGTAATCCAAGGTAATTGTAACTTATAAAGACACATAAGTGGAGTTACATTGCATCTTTTAATGTGAAATCTCTAAAAGGAAGGGGTGAAATAAAGGAAGAGGCAAGGAAACCAGAATATTTGGGATTGTCATTTCTCAAGGACTACTCTGGTAAAAGAACCATGGTTATTCTCTAAGGACTCAGAAATAAACTCCCTCTGAGTCAGTGAATTTAGCTGTAAAGCAGATGATCTATCAGAGCCATTCTAAACCAATGATTCATTGACCTTGGAAATCTGGCTAGTTGGATATCTAATAAGAACACCCCCTTCAGTTTAATATATGAGAAACTTACTCCACACCCAAGTGAAGAGTACAGGGGACTTCGAGAAATTTTAAATTGTTTTTTCCAAACACAGAACCTGGGGAGATTTCTTCTCTTTCAAGAATGAGTAAAGCAATACTAAATAACATAAAGAAAGGAGGTCCCTTAGGGACACAGAGCACACACATAAAATGATTTACCTTAAGAAACCAAAGATATTTTTAGAAATTATCAACTTCATATTTTTTATTTTATTTTATTATGTTATGTTACATTACATCACCATACATTACATCACTAGTTTTTGATGTAGTATTCCATGATTCACTGTTTTCATATAACACCCAGTGCTCCATTCAATATGTGCTCTCTTTAATACCCATCACCAGGCTAACCCATTCCCCAAACCCCCTCCCCTCTAGAACCCTCAGTCTGTTTCTCAGAGTCCATAGTCTCTCATGGTTGGTCTCCCCCTCCGATTTCCCCCTGTTCATTTTTCCCTTCACTACTATCTTCTTCTTTTTTTTAACATATAATGTATTACTTGTTTCAGAGGTACAGGTCTGTGATTCAACAATCTTACACACTTCACAGCGCTCACCATAGCACATACCCTCCCCAATGTCCATCACCCAGCCACCCCATCCCTCCCACCCCCCACCACTCCAGCAACCCTCAATTTGTTTCCTGAGATTAAGAATTCTTCATATCAGTGAGATCATATGATACATCTTTCTCTGACTGACTTATTTCACTCAGCATAATACCCTCCAGTTCCATCCACGTCATTGCAAATGGCAAGATCTCATTCCTTGTGATGGCTGAATAATATTCCATTGTAGATATATACCACATCTTCTTTATCCATTCATCTGTCGATGGACATCTTGGCTCTTTCCACAGTTTGGCTATTGTGGACATTGCTGCTATAAACATTGGGGTGCACGTACCCCTTCAGATCACTACATTTGTATCTTTGGGGTAAATACCCAGTTATCAACTTTGTATTTTTTAATAAAATTAAAAGAAAACAGGCTTTTTGAAACATAAGTCAAGAAATAAGTTTAAAGTAGAATAAACTAGAATAAATGCTAAGCTTTAAATTAAGAAGGACTTGAACATTATAAGAAAAGAATGTAGTAAGGGGAAAATCTTGTATTCTCATTACCAATTCGCTTGCCAAAAACAATTATAAAAGCTGAATCAAACACATTTTTGAAAGTTTGAAAGCATCAACGAAGGCATTAGAGAACAACCAAGACAATCAGGAGTTGAGGGGCAAAGGCCCCACAGAAAAGAGGGGCAGATTAAGATGAACCCACTTTGATGACTAGCTTTTCCCTCAGAGACATTGGTAATTTGGACCATCATTTTTAAACACAAGTGGTAGATTGTGGCTTAAAGCAGTTTCATCAGGCTGGGGAGAACAGACCAAGGGTGACAAAACATAACAAGGAGAAAGGAACAACAGGATAATCCAAATTGCAGCAGCATTTTGCCCTTGAGGAATTTCCAACTCCTAAGCCTTTCCAATGAAGAGCGAGACTTGAAATCCCAACCAAAAAACCCTAGCTGAGATGCCAAAGTGTAAAGCCAAGACTCCAGGAGTCTATCAGTACTAGAGAGACAGAAGTTGGAATTTGTGACCCACCCATGAGGAGACATAATAAACATCCCAGGATTCCAGTTGAGATATAAAATGGAAGAAAGTCATATTTTTTAAAATTCCCTATATAATTTAAATATCAATAATAAAAATCAAATATACAAGAGATTAGTTAGGCAAAGTAAAATTTGGATCCCTATAGGCCAAAATTTCTGGGTTATTGTTTTAGATGTTGTTAAAAATATTGACCTTGAAAAGTGAGAATAAATGAATAAATCACTCAAAATTAGATAGACACAAATAAAGCCATGAAGTTATTTTTAAAAAAGTAGAATTGAGGGGCACTTGGGTGGCTCAGTCGTTAAGCATCTACCTTGGGCCCGGGTCGTGATCCCAGGCTCCTGGCATCCAGCCCCGCATTGGGCTCCCTGCTTCGCGGGAAGACTGCTTCCCCCCTCCCCCTCCCCCTGCTTGTGTTCCCTCCCTTGCTGTGTCTCTCTCTGTCAAATAAATAAACAAAATCTTTAAAAAAAAAAGAAGAAGGGAGAATTGACAGATTTATCTGACACACAACTAAAAAATTAGTTATTAACTACCACGTGGACCTCGCTGACCCCCTGTTGTCCCAGGTGGTCAGCTGCCCCCTGTCTAAAGAACACAGCCCTCCTTGGTCCAGGGGTATTGCAGGCAACAAGGATCCTTCACACAGGGCAGCCAAGTCTTGCCCCTGTACCACCTCTTCCTGGATTTAGAGGAAATGTTCATTTGGGGCTGATCCCCAAGCAATTCTTCCAGTTCCTTTTTCCCAAAACTGGGGTAACAGAACCTTAATGTGCTTGGAACTGGGCTTATCTTATATTTTCTGCCCATAGAAATATATGTGATTACTGCAGAGACCTTCTCTGCTATATCAACAATAGGGTTACAAATTTATGTAGTTAAAAAATATGGTATCTCAAAAAAAAAAATAGTACCTCTATTGAAGAATTTGCTGATAAACTCAATGAGCAAAAAGTTGCCCAACTAGAAGTGAAAGAGGCTTCCATCAAACAGATCAGATGCAAATGATACGCGGAAGTCACAGCAGGCACTGGTTCAAAAGTGCCATTACCTTTTTGATGTCTAGATGAATAACATTACGCTGACACTGGAGTTTACTTACCAGGAACAGCTACATAGAGTAAACAAGGAGGTGAAGAATTGCCTGGACTATCATATCTCTGGGCACAACATGAAGCATCGAAAGGAACAAGAGTACATGATAAACTGGGTGGAGAAGCAACATGGTGCAGAGCATCTCTACACAGCAGGAAAAGGAGACAATTGCCAAGTGCATTGCAGATCTAAAGCTGCTTGCAAAGAAGGCTCAAGCACAGGTAGTTCTGTAAATGCATCTATCCCAATGGAGACAGCTAGAAGTAACTAAGAAAACTAGTCTATGTGATAAAATCGTTCTGTATTGCTGTCTACTGAAGTTACACTTAACCTTTCCTAAAAATGAAAAGTTTGAATTTCATATAGTGAGAAAATTAAAACAACTTATTTTGTTTATCCTTCTTGCTCTGTATTTTGAGTTGTTCCTTGATCACTTTTGAATGAGCAGTTTGCTTTTAATAAATTTGTTGCCTGACTAAAAAAAATAAAAATTAAATTAAATTAAAAATTAGTTCTTTTCACTATTAAGAATGATATTAGCTGTGGGTTTGTTGTATTTGCCCTTATCTGTGGAAGTACATTTCTTCTATACCTTATTTATGAGCGTTTTTATCATAAAAGGATGTTGAATGTTGTCAAATGCTTTTTCTGTATCTATTGAGATGATCATATAATTTTTATTATTTATTCTGTTAATGTTGTATTTCACAGTTACTGATCTGTGTATGTTGAACTTCTTTGCACTCAAGGATAGATCTCACTTGATCATACTGTATGATCATTTTAATATGCTGTTGAATTTGGTTTGCTAGTATTTTGTTCAGAATTTTTGCATCTATGTTCACAGGGATATATTGGCCTGAAATTTTGTTTTCTTGTAGCGTCCTTGCTTGGCTTTCATATGAGGGTATTGCTGGTCTCATAAAATGAGTTTGGAGGTGTTCCCTCTTCTTCCATTTTTGGAAGAGTTTGAAAATTAGCATTAATTCTTTAAATGTTTGTAAAATTCAGCTGTGAGGCCATCTGGTCCTGGGCTTTTCTTTGTTGGAAAGTTTTCAGTTACTGATTCAATCTCTTTACCCATTGTTGGCCCATTCATATTTTCTATTTCTATTTCTTCAGGATTCAGTCTTGGTAGGTTGTATGTTTCTAGGAATTTATCCATTTCTTCTAGGTTGTCCAATTTGTAGGTGTATACTTGTTCATGGTAGTCTCTTAAGATACTCTGTATTTCTGTGGTGTCAGTTGTAATGTCTCCTATCTCATTTATAATTTTATCTATTTGAGTCCTCTCTCCTTTTATCTTGGTAACTCTACTTAAATGTTTACCAAATTTACATTTCTTAAAAATTTTTTTATGTTAATCACCATACATTACATCATTAGTTTCTGATGTAGTGTTCCATGATTCATTGTTTGTGCATAACGCCCAGTGTTCCACGCAGAACGTGCCCTCTTTAATACCCATCACCAGGCTAACCCATTCCCCCCCCCTTGGAACTCTCAGTTTGTTTTTGAGAGTCCATCGTCTCTCATGGTTCATCTCCCCCTCTGACTTACTCCCCTTCATCCTTCCCCTTCTGCTATCTTCTTCTTTTTTTTTCTTAACATATATTGCATTATTTGTTTCAGAAGTACAGATCTGTGATTCAACAGTCTTGCACAATTCACAGCACTCACCATAGCACATACCCTCCCCAATGTCTATCGCACAGCCACCCCATCCCTCCCCCCCACCACTCCAGCCTACCCTCAGTTTGTTTCCTGAGATTAAGAATTCCTCGTATCAGTGAGATCATATGATACATGTCTTTCTCTGATTGACTTATTTCACTCAGCATAACACCCTCCAGTTCCATCCACATTGTTGCAAAAGGCAAGATCTCATTCCTTTTGATGTCTGCATAATATTCCATTGTGTATATACACCACCTCTTCTTTATCCATTCATCTGTCGATGGACATCTTGGGTCTTTCCACAGTTTGGCTATTGTGGACATTGCTGCTATAAACATTGGGGTGCACGTACCCCTTCGGATCCCTACATTTGTAAGTTTGTGGTAAATACCCAGTAGTGCAATTGCTGGATCGTAAGGTAGCTCTATTTTCAACTGTTTGAGGAACCTCCATACTGTTTTCCAGAGGGGTTGCACCAGCTTGCATTCCCACCAACAGTGCAGGAGGGTTCCCCTTTCTCCACATCCCCGCCAACATCTGTCGTTTCCTGACTTGTTAATTTTAGCCATTTTGACTGGTGTGAGGTGGTATCTCATTGAGGTTTTGATTTGGATTTCCCTGATGCCGAGCGATGTTGAGGACTTTTTCATGTGTCTGTTGGCCATTTGGATGTCTTCTTTGGAAAAATGTCTGTTCATGTCTTCTGCCCATTTCTTGATTGGATTATTTGTTCTTTGGGTGTTGAGTTTGATAAGTTCTTTATAGATTTTGGATACTAGCCCTTTATCTGATATGTCATTTGCAAATATTTTCTCCCATTCTGTCGGTTGTCTTTTGGTTTTGTGGACTGTTTCTTTTGCTGTGCAAAAGCTTTTTATCTTGATGAAATCCTAATAGTTCATTTTTGCCCTTGCTTCCCTTGCCTTTGGCGATGTGTCTAGGAAGAAGTTGCTGCGGCTGAGGTCGAAGAGGTTGCTACCTGTGTTCTCCTTTAAGATTTGGATGGACTCCTGTCTCATGTTTAGGTCTTTCAACCATTTTGAGGCTATTTTTGTGTGTGGTGTAAGGAAATGGTCCAGTTTCATTCTTCTGCATGTGGCTGTCCAATTTTCCCAACACCATTTGTTGAAGAGACTGTCTTTTTGCCATTGGACATTCTTTCCTGCTTTGTCAAAGATTAGTTGACCATACAGGTGAGGGTCCATTTCTGGGCTCTCTATTCTGTTCCATTGATCTATGTGTCTGTTTTTGTGCCAGTACCATACTGTCTTGATGATGACAGCTTTGTAATAGAGCTGGAAGTCCGGAATTGTGATGCCGCCAGCTTTGCTTTTCTTTTTCAATATTCCTCTGCCTATTCGGGGTCTCTTCTGGTTCCATACAAATTTTAGGATTCTTTGTTCCATTTCTTTGAAAAAAGTGGATGGTATTTTGATAGGGATTGCTTTGAATGTGTAGATTGCTCTAGGTAGCATTGACATCTTCACAATGTTTGTTCTTCCAATCCATGAGCATGGAACGTTTTTCCATTTCTTCGTGTCTTCTTCGATTTCTTTCATGAGTATTTTATAGTTTTCTGAGTACAGATCCTTTGCGTCTTTGGTTAAATTTATTCCTAGGTATCTTATGGTTTTGGGTGCAATTGTAAATGGGATCGACTCCTTGATTTGTCTCTCTTCTGTCTTGTTGTTGGTGTATAGGAATGCCACTGATCTCTGTGCATTGATTTTATATCCTGCTACTTTACTGAATCCCAGTATGAGTTCTAGCAGTTTTGGGGTGGAGTCTTTTGGGTTTTCCACATACACTATCATATCATCTGCAAAGAGTGAGACTTTGACTTCCTCTTTGCCGATTGGGATGCCTTTGATTTCTTTTTGTTGTCTGATTGCTGTGGCTAGGACTTCTAATACTATGTTGAATAGCAGTGGTGAGAGTGGACATCCCTGCCGCGTTCCTGACCTTAGGGAGAAAGCTCTCAGCTTTTCCCCATTGAGAATGATATTCGCTGTAGGTTTTTCATAGATGGCTTTTATGATATTGAGGTATGTACCCTCTATCCCTATACTCTGAAGAGTTTTGATCAAGAAAGGATGCTGTACTTTGTCAAATGCTTTTTCTGCGTCTATTGAGAGGATCATATGATTCTTGTTCTTTCTTTTGTTAATGTATTGTATCACGTTGATTGATTTGCAGATGTTGAACCAACCTTGCAGCCCAGGGATAAATCCCACTTGGTCATGGTGAATAATCCTTTTAATGTACTGTTGGATCCTATTGGCTGGTATTTTGGTGAGAATTTTTGCATCCATGTTCATCAAGGATATTGGTCTGTAATTTTCCTTTTTGATGGGGTCTTTGTCTGGTTTTGGGATCAAGGTAATGGTGGCCTTATAAAATGAGTATGGAAGTTCTCCTTCCATTTCTATTTTTTGGAACATTTTCAGGAGAATAGGTATTAATTCTTCTTTAAATGTCTGATAGAATTCCCCTGGGAAGCCATTCGGCCCCGGGCTTTTGTTTGTTGGGAGATTTTTGATGATTGCTTCAATTTCCTTAGTGGTTATAGGTCTGTTCAGGATTTCTATTTCTTCCTGGTTCAATTTTGGTAGTTGATATATCTCTAGGAATGCACCCATTTCTTCCAGGTTATCTAATTTGCTGGCATAGAGTTGCTCATAATATGTTCTTATAATTGTTTGTATTTCTTTGGTGTTGGTTGTGATCTCTCCTCTTTCATTCATAATTTTGTTGATTTGGGTCATTTCTCTTTTCTTTTTGATCAGTCTGGCCAGGGGTTTATCAATCTTGTTAATTCTTTCAAAGAACCAGCTCCTAGTTTCGTTGATCTGTTCTACTGTTCTTTTGGTTTCTAGTTCATTGATTTCTGCTCTGATCTTTATTATTTCTCTTCTCCTGCTGAGTTTAGGCTTTCTTTGCTGTTTTTTCTCCAGCTCCTTTAGGTGTAGGGTTAGATTGTGTATTTGAGACCTTTCTTTTTTCTTGAGAAAGGCTTGTATTGCTATATACTTTCCTCTCAGGGCTGCCTTTGCTGCATCCCAAAGATTTTGAACAGTTGTGTTTTCATTTTCATTGGTTTCCATGAATTTTTTTAATTCTTCTTTAATTTCCTGGTTGACCCATTCATTCTTTAGTAGGATGCTCTTTAACCTCCATGTATTTGAGTTCTTTCCGACTTTCCTCTTGTGATTGGGTTCTAGTTTCAATGCATTGTGGTCTGAAAATATGCAGGGAATAATCCCAATCTTTTGGTACCAGTTGAGACCTGATTTGTGACCTAGGATGTGATCTATTCTGGAGAATGTTCCATGGGCACTAGAGAAGAATGTGTATTCTGTTGATTTGGGATGGAATGTTCTGAATATATCTGTGAAGTCCATTTGGTCCAGTGTTTCATTTAAAGTCTTTATTTCCTTGTTGATCTTTTTTTAGATGATCTGTCCATTTCAGTCAGGGGGGTATTAAAGTCCCCCACTATTATTGTATTGTTGTCAATGTGTTTCTTCGCTTTTGTTATTAATTGCCTTATATAATTGGCTGCTCCCGTGTTAGGGGCCTAGATATTTACAATTGTTAGATCTTCTTGTTGGGTAGACCCTTTACGTAGGATATAGTGTCCTTCTTCATCTCTTATTACAGTCTTTGTTTTAAAATCTAATTTGTCTGATATAAGGATTGCCACCCCAGCTTTCTTTTGGTGTCCATCAGCATGGTAAATGGTTTTCCACCCCCTCACTTTCAATCTGGGGGTGTCTTTGGGTCTAAAATGAGTCTCTTGCAGACAGCATATGGATGGGTCTTGTTTTTTAATCCAATCTGATAGCCTGTGTCTTTTGATTGGGGCATTGAGCCCATTTACATTCAGGGTAACTATTGAAAGGTATGAATTTAGTGCCATTGTATTGCCTGTAAGGTGACTGTTACTGTATATTGTCTCTGTTCCTTTCTGATCTATGCTGCTTTTAGGTTCTCTCTTTGCTTAGAGGACCCCTTTCGATATTCTTGGAGAGCTGGTTTCGTGTTTGTAAATTCCTTTAGTTTTTGTTTGTCCTGGAAGCTTTTGATCTCTCCTTCTATTTTCAATGACAGCCTAGCTGGATATAGTATTCTTGGCTGCATATTTTTCTCATTTAGTGCTCTGAAGATATCATGCCAGTCCTTTCTGGCCTGCCAGGTCTCTGTGGATAGGTCTGTTGCCAACCTAATGTTTCTACCATTGTAGGTTACATATCTCTTCTCCCGAGCTGCTTTCGAGATTTTCTCTTTGTCTCTGAGACTCGTAAGTTTTCCTATTAGATGTTGGGGTGTTGACCTATTTTTACTGATTTTGAGAGGGGTTCTCTGTGCCTCCTGGATTTTGATGGCTGTTTCCTTCCCCACATTAGGGAAGTTCTCTGCTATAATTTGCTCCAATATACCTTCTGCCCCTCTCTCTCTTTCTTCTTCTTCTGGGATCCCAATTATTCTAATGTTGTTTCATCTTATTGTATCACTTCTCTCTCAAATTCTGCCCTCGTGATCCAGTAGTTGTTTACCTCTCTTTTTCTTAGCCTCTTTATTTTCCATCATTTGGTCTTCTATATCACTGATTCTCTCTTCTGCCTCATTTATCCTAGCAGTTAGTGCCCCCATTTTTGAGTGCACCTCATTAATAGCCTCTTTAATTTCGACTTGGTTAGATTTTAGTTCTTTTATTTCTCCAGAACGGGTTTCTCTAATAACTTCCACGCTTTTTTCAAGCCCAGCTAGTATCTTTAAAGTCATGATTCTGAACTCTAGGTCCGACATTGTACTAATGTCCGTATTGAGTAGGTCCCTGGCTGACGGTACTACCTCTTGTTCTTTTTGCTTAGGTGATTTTTTTCGTCTTGTCATTTTGTCCAGAGGAGAATAGATGAATGAGAGAACAAAATGCTAACAGGTTAACAACGTCCCCAGCAAATATACTCTATACAAATCAGAAAAGACCTGAAACCAGGGGAAAAGAAAGGGAAAGAAAGATAAAGAGGAAAAAAAAGAAAGATAAAGATAAAAACAAACAAAAACAGACCAAAACAAAAAAAAACAGGATATGATCAAATATGATCAGGCTAGTGCATAGATCAGTGCCACACACTAGATTTTGGGCGTATTTTGGTCTGTTAGAAGAAAGTACCTCCTAAAATTTTAAAGAAAGAAAGACTTATATGTGTACAAAATAAGGGTTGATACAATGAAGGGATGGAAGATGACTGTAAAGATGAAAATTATAAAAGATTTTATAAAAGGAATTGGTAAGAAGTTGTTTGAAAAAGAAAGAAGAAGATTAAAAAAAAGAAAAAAAAAGGGAGAGAATGTGGTCAGGCAGGAGACTAGAACAAAGCCATACACTAGTGATTTAGGGTATATTTTGATCTGTTAGAAGAAACTGTATCTCAAAATTTTAAAGAGAGAACAACTTATATATATATATATATATATATGTATATATGCCAAAAATAAGGGTAACTACTATGAAGGGATAAAATATGACTCTAAAAATGAAAAATAAAAAATGTTTTTTTTTAAAAAGGGATTGATAAGATGTTGGTTGAAAAAGGGAAAAAGAAAAATTCAAAAAAAAAGTTAAAAAAATTAACTTTGAAAAACTAATGAATCATGGGAAAAAAGCCATGAATTCTATGTGCAGTATTCCCCTAGCGCTGGAGTTCTCCCATTCTCCTTGATCGGTAAACTTGGTCTTGGCTTGCTGGATGTTCGTGCTGATCTTCGGGGGGGGAGGGGCCTGTTGCCGTGGTTTCCAAATGTCTTTGCCGGAGGCATAATTGCCCCGCCCTTGTCGGTCCAGGCTAAGCAATCTGCTCGGGTTTGCTCTCAGGAGCTTTTGTTCCCTGCAAGCTCTCGGTACAGTTTTGGAGGACCAGAGTGAAAATGGTGGCCTCCCAATCTCCACCCGGAGGAGCTGAGAACTCAGGGCCCCGCTCCTCAGTGTGCCCCCAGAGAAAAGCAGTCTCTCCCGTCTCCCCAGTCTCGGGCCGCACTCCGTGCTCACCCAGCCTGTGACTGAGTGTTTCTATCTCTGGCTCCCGACCCTGTGTGGAGTCTCCAAACCCAGCAGATCTCTGCGGTGCGCTCCCACGCCACTCCTCCCCAGGGAAGGAAGAGGAGTCTCCCCAGCTCTGCCACTTGTTGGGTCCCTGCCGGAGGAGCAGTGGCCCGACTGGGCCGCGGATCACAGTTTATGGCAACCCCGAGCTGAGAGCCCACTCCTCGGCTCCGTCTCTGCAGCCGGCTTCCCTGCTCCGATACCTGGGAGCTCTGCTGCACTCAGGCACCCCCGGTCTTTCTGTGACCCCGAGGGTCCTGAGACCACACTGTCCCGCAGGGTTCCACCTCCCGCTTAGCCACTGGAGCAACGTCCCTCAGCGGAGCCAACTTCTAAAAGTTCCGATTTTGTGCTCCACGGCTCTAGCACTTGCCAGAAGCGGCCGACGGAGGCCCCCTCCCCCGCCATCTATCCTCCCGAATATCGCCTCACATTCACTTCTCCGCATGTCCTACCTTCCTGAAAGTGGTTGCTTTTCTGTTCAGAGAGGTGTTGCTATTCTTTTCTTTGATCTCCTGTTGAGTTCATAGGTGTTCAGAATGGTTTGATCCCTATTCAGCTGAATTCCTGAGACCAGACGAAATCCAGGTCTCCTACTCCTCCACCACCTTGCTCCACCCCCTCCCAAATTTACTTTTTAAAAAACCAACCCTGGGATGCCTGGGTGGCTCAGTCGGTTAAATGTCTGCCTTCCACTCAGGTCATGATCCCAGGGTCCTGGGATTGAGTTCCCCATTGGGCTCCTTGCTTGGCTGGGAGCCTGCTTCTCCCTCTGCCTGCTGCTTCCCCTGCTTGTGATCTCTCTCTCACTCTCTCTCTCTCTCTCTCCCTCTCCCTCTCTCTGGCATATAAGTAAATAAACTCTTTTTAAAAATTTTCTAAAATAAAAAATAAAAATACCATAAACATTTATGTCATTAAGTTTGAAAATTTAGATGAAATGTCAAATTCCCAGAAAACAAAAATATAACTTACTGATATTGACCCAAGAATAGAAACCCTGAATCAATAACCTCCTTTAATATGTGTATCTAATTTGCCATTTTAAATGTCTCTCTTCCTCCCACAAAATTTCCAGACCCAGATAGCTTTACTAATGAATTCTACCAACAATTTTAAAGAAATAACATCTATTTTATGCAAATTCTTCCTAAGAATAGAAAGAGAAGAAATGCTTCCCCTCTTTCTATGAAGTCAGTATAACCTTGATATAGGCCAATTTTGCTCAAAACCACAGATGCAAAAAACTCTAAATAAAATTTAGCTGATATAGAAAAAGAATAACATATCATGACTAAATTGGGTTATTCCACAAATACAAGGTTAACTTAATATTCAAAAATCAAATCATTACAATAGTAGAAAAAAGGAGAAAACATAATGGATCATCTCAATAGGTGCAAAAGAGCATTTGGTAAAATTCTATATACAACTCCTCGCAAACAAGATACAACTTCTTAGAAAATATCTAGAGGAGAAAAAAATCACACTAGATGGCATATCCAAAATGGTACAACACCAAAAGCTTTCTCCCTGAGATCAGGAACAAGACAACAATGTTCACTGTCTTTTTACTATCTAACTTTGTACTGGAAGTCCTAGCTAGTGCAATAGGCAGTGAAAAGAAGTAAGAGTTTTGAAATTCAGAAAAGGAAGAAATAAAGCAGTCATTATTTGCTTATGACCTGCTTATAGAATATACAAGAGAATCTAAAATAAATTATTAGAATAAATGAGTTTAGCAAGATTGCCAAATACAAGACAAATATAACAAAAAATCAATCGCATTTCTATACCAACAACAAACAGAAAATGAATATTTAGAGATACCATTTATAAGAGTATCAAAAATATTAAATCTCTATAAATAAATCCAGTAAAAGATGTAAAAAATTGCCACATGTTTGACCAAAAAAAAAGACCATGTAAGGGGTATGACACTTCTTAGAAAACTCAATAGTGTAAAGATGTCAGTTCTCTCCCAAACTGGCCTATAGAGTAGTCAATAAAATCCATATCAAAACCCAACAGAATTTTGTATGTCTGTATAACTTGACAAGCTGATTCTAAAATTTATATGGAAATACAAACTCTTAAAAATAAAGTAGAAAAACTTATAAATATTATAAATATTAATAAAGCTTAATTCAATTAAAATCATATGGAATCAACACAAAAATATACAAATAGATGACAATAAAGAGCTCAAAGACAAACACATGTCTATGTACCTAACTATGATATGATAATTTATGATAAAAGTGGTACTACAGAGGAGTGAAGAAAGCAATCACTTTAACATATTATTCTAGGCAACTGGATAAGGGAAAAAATATTAAGCCTGGACCTTACCTCACACCATACAAATACACAAAATGATTGCCAGCTGGCCTGTAGATCTAAATGTAAAAGACAATACAATAAAGCTTGTAAAGTTGCTCTGACATAGTAGCTTAAGTAGCTATAAGTAGCTATTTAAATTAATTAAAATTAAATAAAACTTAAAATTCAGTTCCTCAGTCACACTAGCCACATTGCAAGTGCTCAACAGCACTTAAAAATAGTATTTGACAGTGCAGATACAGAACATTTTCATCATTGCAGAAAGTTCTATTGGACAATGCTGCTAATAAGAATATCTTTATAACCTTAGCATTGAAAGATTATTTATTTTTTTATTTGTTTTTTTTTTTTGAGAGAGAGAGAGAGCGAGAGAGCATGTGTGCACAAAGAGGGGAGGGGTAAAGGGGGAGGGAGAGAGAGAATCTTAAGCAAGCTCCTCACCCAGCTCAGAGCCCCACATGGGACTCAATCTCACAACACTGAGATCATGACTTAGCTGAAATCAAGAGTTGGATGCTTAACCAACTGAGCCACCCAGTCACCCTTGGAAAGATTGTTTAAACAGAACTTACACATGTACAGAAACATACACACACACAGAACCTAATCATAAAGGGAAAAACTGATCAACAGCCTACATTAAATGTAAGAAGTTCTATTCATCAAAAGACACCACTAAGAGAATGAAGAAGCAAGCTGCAGGTGGGGGCAGTCATTTGTAATACATATCATAAACAGAGGGCTTATATTCAGATTAGACAATGAACTCACAAAAACCAATAAAGAGACATCCAATAGTAAAACAAACAGACAATCCGTTAGTATAATGAGCAAGAAATTGAAGGTGCTTCAAAAAGAAAATATCCAAATGGCTTACTTTTCAGTAGCTGAGGAAATTAAAATTAAAACCATAATGAGTTACACTATATATCCAATAGGATGGCTAAAAGTAAAGAGAAAGAAAATACCAAGTATTGGTGTGAAGAAGGAATAATGGGAAAGGAACACTCATATATTGCTGGTGAGATTGTAAGTTGAAATAATTACTTTGGAAAACTGTTTGGCAGTATCAGATAAAACTGTTTATTTAAATCCACTCATATCCTATAACCAGCACTTCCACTCCTCATTATGAACTGAACAAAAATGCATGCACATGTACCTCAAAATAGGTACAAGAATATTTAAAGCAGCAACATTATTCATAGTAGCCCAAACTACAAACAATCCAAATGATCAATCAGAAGTAAAATAAATCATGGTCTATTCATATAATAGAATAACACATACTACTTTTAGGGGGGGCAGCAGGCAAAACCAGAGGGTTAGAAATCAGGATAGTAGTTTCTTTGAGGGGAAGGAGGAGGTGTTTGAGTGGGGACATGAAAGAGCCTTCTGGGATGCTGGCAGTCTTCTACTTGTTGCACGTGGTGTTTATGTGGTATTTGTTTAGTGTCACAAATACAGTACCTATGTTTTGAACACTTTCATATACGCGTGTTACACTACATAATTACAAGGTTAAAATGTTTGTTTTTCTCTTTAAAATAAACCTCTAGGGACATAATATTTTAAGGGAATGTCCCTGTGAAATAGTGCTTTAGTGTCTCAAGCTTTTTAAAAATAAAATGAGAAAGCCCAAGGAATCAAAGTTGCTCTATAGTTGAAGTGACCATGGACAGAGTTTAGCGCAATTGCTTAGTCTCTCTCTTTCCCTTATATACCACTCCCATCCCCAAAGCTTGGGGCAAATCTAAAGAGCCCTAATCTCCTTGGAATGCAGTTAAAAATGCATAATCTTCTCTTTTTACAAATATTTGTGATCTTACTATTGGGGGCATAGAAGACAGAGCAACAAACAAAGCTGTCCTTACCCTTATGGACCTTATATTTTTACATGACACTGAAACGTGAAAAATCAGTAGCTTAGCACATTTTCTTAACTGGAAGTTTAGTTACACAGAATTAGAGCTTTGAATTTAAAAATTAAAGGCATGAAAAAGTGCTCAACATCGCTCAGCATCAGGGAAATCCAAATCAAAACCTCAATGAGATACCACCTCATACCAGTCAGAATGGCTAAAATTAACAAGTCAGGAAATGACAGATGTTGGCGGGGATGTGGAGAAAGGGGAACCCTCCTACACTGTTGGTGGGAATGCAAGCTGGTGCAGCCACTCTGGAAAACAGTATGGAGGTTCCTCAAAAAGTTGAAAATAGAGCTACCCTACGATCCAGCAATTGCACCACTGGGTATTTACCCCAAAGATACAAATGTAGGGATCCGAAGGGGTACGTGCACCCCAATGTTTATAGCAGCAATGTCCACAATAGCCAAACTGCGGAAAAAGCCAAGATGTCCATCGACAGATGAATGGATAAAGAAGAGGTGGTATATATACACAATGGAATATTATGCAGACATCAAAAGGAATGAGATCTTGCCATTTGGAATGACGTGGATGGAACTGGAGGGTGTAATGCTGAGTGAAATAAGTCAATCAGAGAAAGACATGTATCATATGACCTCACTGATATGAGGAATTCTTAATCTCAGGAAACAAACTGAGGGTTGCTGGAGTGGTGGGGGGTGGGAGGGATGGGGTGGCTGGGTGATAGACATTGGGGAGGGTATGTGCTATGGTGAGTGCTGTGAATTGTGCAAGACTGTTGAATCACAGATCTGTACTTCTGAAACAAATAATGCAATATATGTTAAGAAAAAAAAAGGAAGAAGATAGCAGGAGGAGAAGAATGAAGGGGGTAAATCGGAGGGGGAGACGAACCATGAGAGATGATAGACTCTGAAAAACAAACTGAGGGCTCTAGAGGGGAGGGGGGTGGGGGGATGGGTTAGCCTGGTGATGGGTATTAAAGAGGGCACGTTCTGTGTGGAGCACTGGGTGTTATGCACAAACAATGAATCATGGAACACTACATCAAAAACTAATGATGTAATGTATGGTGATTAACATAACAATAAAAAATTTTAAAGAAAAAAATTTAAAAAATAAAAATTAAAGGCAATTTGTGTCCATAAAAGAAATTTTGGCATGACATTAGCTTGATTTGATTCTTTCCAAAGAGTATTTATACGTATTTCTTTTTATGTATTTCTCTATTCATTCTCTAATATTTGAGGGCCAGCCATATGCTCCTCACTAAATAGAGCCTTGAGAATACACCAGAGAAAATTACACAAGGATGTTCCTTGACCACAGAGAGTTTATAGTCTAGAGGGTGTGACAGACATTAAACAAAGTACACAATCTCTAGTTAAATTTAAGTAGAGAACCAGGGTTAGATACTATGCTGCTTCCTACCGACCAATGACTATACTTGATCTGATATTGTTTAGTGTGAATTTATGAAACTCCTGGATCACATCAATCAATTCTAATATATTCCCGTCTGTCAAACAGTTTTACATATGCCAGCTTTTTAAAATCCTGATAGCTTGGGCACACACACAAGATAAGTCAGCCTGTGGTGGGACCAAAACTTCAGCAATTCTTTTTTTAGTATATGTGCTGCCAAAGAGAGCACGACATCAGCGATTCTTAAAAACTCCTCATGTGATTCCAGTGTGCGGCCAAGAATGAGAATCTCTGATTTAACGATGAGTTTATATGTTTTAAATTTCTTTTATATTAACTTATAAACCTATTTTCCATCATATTTAATATTTTAGAGACTTAAATCATATATCCTCTTAGTCACAGAAAATATTTATGCTTAAATACCAGATGCAAAATTTCAGAATAAGCACATATCCTGAGATAAGTAGCTGAAAGGTAACACTAGCCATTTCAGATAATCTCATGAAAACAGGAAGTGGTTTACTTATTATTTACTTCAGGTATTGTTTAACTCCATGCCTCAAACTTCAACATAATTATATGTGAAGCTAAACAAGAATCATCTGGTTCTGATGCACCCTTTTTGCTTTGGAGAAGTGTGGCAGCAGTGAGGGTAACTGTCACACTCTCCTATGACGAGAGCTTAATGTCACTACCCAAAAGCAAAATATTGGGCTATCTAAAATATTACACTGGTCCTCTATAGTCCTTTTTATAAGATTTATCTGATATGTATATGGACAAGGGACAAATGTTAGGGTTTAAAAAACCACTCCAAGTACCATGGAAAAATGTAAAAAGTCCTATTATTACCAGGTAGACAAAGGAACAAACATAAACGGAGATGAGTGGCTTTCCAAAGTTTTCCTCAGTTATTTTCTCTTTGATTGTAAGGCTGTCTGAGGCTGTGATGTTTGGAGATCAGCCTGCCGGCCTCCAAGGCCAAGGGCAAGCCGTCTGGCTCCAAGTACACTGGGCTCCAATTATTATGCCCTAAAGATTTCTTTTTCAGGATAAAACAAAGTCCTGCCATTTTGCTCCCAAGTTTCTAAGATTTATTTAGCTTCAGGATTCTTCCTAAAGCAGTTCTTGCAGAACTCACAAGTAAATTCTTCAAAAGACTCTCATATCCCCATGCAATCACTCAAAAATAAAACCACAAGGAACAAGTCTGTAGTAGCAAAGAGTTCTCTGCAAAGGAAAAGATACATGAAGGGATTCCTTAAGATTCCATGAAAAATAACAGTCTATTTTCTAATTAGGGAATGATTTTACAGCATTTAGAAAGAAATAAACCGAAGATACATCATTCTTTGAAACTATTTTGGCTACTCATTTCTAAGAGGCAGGAAACTGCAGAACCAGGAAAATGGACTCAATAAATCCTGTAGCAACTCTTCTTTGCCAAGCCCCATGCTAGAACCAGAGGTTACAAGAGAATGCAAGAGAAGAAAGACCCTGTAGCCTGTAGATAAAAGAGGACATTAATGACTCTATGAGCAACGTGGTCAAGCAGTCTTGTATCACCAGATTCCTTTGCTTTTTGCCCTGCTCAATGCTCATGAGTTTTCACACAGAAACATGTTCTTCCCTCCTCCTCCGAGGGTGTTCTTGGCCTTGAAAACTCTGTAGTTTAAAAGCTCAATTTAATTCAGCTCTCTAAACACCATCAAGTTTTCTTCTTCAGGGACTAAATGGGAAAATGTTTTGTGATTCCCTTGTGTATTATAAATCAGTTGCAAAATGGAAACCAACTCTACTTGATTTAAGCAGAAAAAAATAATACTAAAGGATGTTGGAATCTCACACGTACTGAGGATTCTGGAAAATCAGGTTCAGAATAGGTGGGAACAAAGAAAAGCTCCGCAGCCATAGCCACTAGCCAGAGTTGTGGCACAGACTGCCCTGTGAGGACCTGCAGCCCCTACCCTGCCCCTCTCTACTGGATGCCATTCCCAACACACTCCTGCTGCTGCCCTCAGGGAGCCCCTTTCTATCTGTGTCTCCAACTTTGCCTCTGGGACTCCAGGGGGAACATTCCCGGCCACTATTTCCAATTGACCTAGTATGGAGCTAGAGAAACAATTTCTGAGAATTTTCTGTTTCTATGGTGATAAGGAATTTTCTGCTTCTATCATGGGCAATGGGCTCTCCTTTCCATCAAGACATTTGTGGCAGGGAATTTGCAACCTATAGGAAAGGAGGTAAAATGCTGGAGAGCTGGAAAAAAAATGTAACAGGCACTCTTCCACAAATTTCTCAGGGAATTCTTTCAGGGAATGTTTCCTGGGCATATTCTCTTCTCCCAATACTCTAAGGAAAACTGGATTTTGATGGTCATTTATAAGTAAATAACATGTCTAATTTCAAATGGAAGTCCAAACTTCTGTTACCCAAACACCACTCTCTAGAAGTCCTTCACCAAGGCTGAAATGACAGAATATTTTTGTGGGTGATCTTTCCCATACAACGCTATCCATTATGACCTGCTTCATGCTCACTTGCCTTCATTATTTTGAAATCTAGCTCACAATTTACAGCCTCCTAGCTCAAGGAGAAGTTACACTAGGTTTCGCTGCTTTGTGAGATACCATTATCTTCTTTCCCTCCTTCCATAGACAAGAGCCATGTCTAATGTACTTTGAGTCCTCCTTTCCCAGTCAAACATCTGGCCAATTTCCTTTTCTGTAAGTACTCTTCCTGGTTGCCATGATTTTACATTTAAGTAGATTTATCAAACAGAGAAAGGCCGCATAAAACAAAGTCCACCACTTTATCAAGTAAGCAGCAATGGCCTTAGTTAAATCAAAAACTAGTTGAAGTATGTCTCAGAGAATGCTCCCTAGTATCCCTTGCCAACTACTTTCCTCCTATATCCAGTATAATTCTTCTTGCTTAATACCTTCCAGGAAGAATCTAGAACTCAATCACACTAACATGTGAATGACTCATACTAAGAGAAATCTGTCTGGGTTCAAACATTTGCATCACACAGCAACTGAAGGGCATTCTTGGGCTCTGCCCAGGTGTTTCAGGGTTTTTCTGAAAAGAATCTTCAGACAACTGTGAAGACTTAAAACTAACCAAGAATCCCTGCTTTTCCTTATTATATATTCTAAGCTGCTACATGTATTTCTTTTCTTTTTTAAGATTTTATTTATTTATTTGACAGAGAGAGACATAGCGAGAGAGGGAACACAAACAGGCGGAGTGGGAGAGAGAGAAGCAGGCTTCCTGCGGAGCGGGGAGCTCGATGCGGGGCTCGATGCGGGGCTCGATCCCAGGATCCTGGGATCATGACCTGAGCCGAAGGCAGATGCTTAACAGCTGAGCCACCCAGACACCCCTGCTACATGTATTTCTAATACAGGGTCCAGTACAAAGGTCAAACACTAATGCCAAATATTTTGAGGGAAATCTGTAATTCTACTTTAAGATGTTGAAATTCTGATTTACTTTTTCCCCATTTATAATTTTATTAGATACTTTCCCTCAAAAAGTTATTATAGTCCCTATAATTAAGAATCAGATACCAAGTTTTCTTTTTTCTTTTTTTTAAAAAAAGGTTTTATTTATTTATTTGAGAGGGAGGGAAAGAGCACAAGTGGGGAGAGGGGCAGAGGGAGAGGGAGAAGCGGACTCTCCACTGAGCGAGGAGCCACACTCAGGGGGAGAGGGGGCAATCCCAGCACCCTGAGATCACTACCTGAGCCAAAGTCAGACGCTTAATCGACTAAGACACCCAGGTGCCCCAATACCAAGTTTTCTTTAACCAAAAATTCTGGAACAAAAGTCACTGTGCTTCCTGGCTAATTTTATCAGTTTGGTCTGGGATGGTTGACAACCTAATCCCTGACTTGATACAATAATGTTCTTAAAAATACAAGTTCATATTCAGGTTAGTACTTATTCTGATAATGATATTAAAGTATCTGATCAAAAGAAACCCCACTGCTCTCATTTAGCATCATATGTACAAAAATCTAGAGCCATTTATCAGTATCATTTTTCTAAAGCAAAACATCAAAGCTAGGTTTCTGTGGTAAAAAGGCATACTCCAGTTATTTATATAACACGCCTTGGCATCTTGTTTAATAAAGAAACTGTATGATGAGCCAACGAGAACAGGGTGATGGAGTGGTAAGTATAATTCATTAGCTAGACATTTTTTACAGCTAGAAGGAACCTAGATGTCCTGTACTCCAGAGGTTACAATCTCGCAGCTGGTTTTGCAGTTGTGTTTTCTTTGGTCTGCAATGTTTTGATTTAGTTCATTGCAAATGTTAAACAATAGTACACTTCATATAAAAGATTCAGACTTCCATTTCTTCTTAAAAATTTAGAATGCCTGGCCCAATTTCTCACATTTACATAGGGCAAGTGTCTTCTAATATGCAAAAGTTATTCACTTAAATTACCTGTGCAGTTTTAATTTTGAGATTATTGACACACTCTCAACCATCACTGCTCCATCCTGGTACAGATGAGTATTCTAAACAAGATGTTAAAAAACAAACCAACCAACAAACTACTACCAAAAAGAATCATTGTTCTTGGTTTCATCAGGGCCTGAAACCTAGCTGATAAAACAGAGTATTGCTCAGTATGGCTTCTTAATCTCACAGCAATATACTTTACTTCTAAAGCTCGAGGAGAGAATCGTCTTTTATTTAATATTGTAAGATTACGGAGACAGAAACAGACAGGTGAGGAAAGTGTACTAATAGTCAAATTGGATACAACTCTTAAATTTTCATTACAGACAGAAAAAGTAATCTTTTCAGTGGCATGTGCTTACTATATGTTGTATCAAAGCAAAAGATATATATTTTCTTTATTCATTCATCGGTGGACACTTAGGTCATTTCCATATCTTTTTTGACATATAATTGACATACAATATTATATCAGTTTCAGGTGTACAATATGCATATTGATATAATTATGTATTATATCTGACAATTCTGTAATTACTGAATGCTCACCACAGTAAGTGTAGTTACTACTGTTGTTTCCATATCTTCACTGTTATGAATAATGCCACAATGAACATAGAGGTGTAGCTATCCCTTTGAGATACTAATTTTGTTTCTTTCAGATATATACCCAGAAGTAGGATTGCTCTTCTGTTTTTAATTTTTTAAGGAACCATCCTACTGTTTTCCACAGTGTCTGCACCAATTTAAATTTCCTCAAACAGAGAACAACAGCTCACTTTTCTCCACATCCTTGCCCAAATTTGTTATCTTTGGCGTTTTGTTTATATATTGGTCATCTTAACAGGTGTGAGGGGATATCTCACTGTGGTTTTGATTTGCATCTCCCTGATCATTAACGATGGTGAGCACCTTTTCATTTACCTGTTGTCCATTTGTATGTGTTTGGGAAATGTCTATTCAAATCCTTTTAAAATCTATTTTAATTAATTTAATTCAATTTATTTAAACATTTTTAATTGGATTTTTTGTCATTGAGTTTTGAGTTCCTGTTACATTCTTGATATATTGTGGATATTAACCTCTTTTTTAAAAAAATTTTATTATTTGTCAGAGATATAAAGAAAGAAAGAGAGACAGGGAGATGGCAGGCAGAGGGAGAAGTAGGCTCCCCGCTGAGCAAGGAGCCCGATGCGGGACTCGATCCCAGCACCCTGGGATCATGACCTGAGCCGAAGGCAAATGCTTAACAACTGAGCCACCCAGGTGTCCCTGGATGTTTACCTCTTATCAGATGTATGACTTGCAAATATTTTCTCCCATTCCATAGGTTGCCCCTTTACTGATTTTTTTCTTTTGTACTGCAGAAGCCTTTTACTTTAATGTAGTCCCACTTATGATTTTTGCTTTTGTTGCTTGTATTTTTGGTGTTATATATATAAAAAAGTCATTGCTAAGACCAATGTCAAGGAGTTTTTTCCTGTTTTCTCCTTGAAGGTCTATGGTTTCAGGTCTTACATTTAAAGCTTTGATCCAGTTTGAGTTGATTTTTGTGAGTGCTGTAAGAGAGGGATCCAGGTTCATTCTTTTGCATGTGGCTGTCCAGTTTTCCCAACACCATTTATTGAAGAAGCTATTCTTCCCCCATTGTGTATTCTTAGCACCCTTGTCAAAGATTACTTGAACATATACGTGGATTTATATCTGGGCTTTCTATTCCTTCTCACTAATCTTTGTGTCTGTTTTTATGCCAGTGCCATACTCTTTTGATCACAATAGCTTTGTAATATAGTTTGAAATCAGGAAGTGTGATGCCTCCAGATTTGTTCTTTCTCTAGATTGCTTTGGCTATTCAGATACTGTGGTTCCATATGAATTTTAGTATTATTTTTCATTTCTGTGAAAAATGTGTTTGGGATTTTCATAGAGATTGCACTGAATCTGTAGAGTGCTTTGGGTGGTATAGACAATTTAACAATATTAATTCTTCCAATCCCTGAACACAAAATATCCTTCCATTTATTTGTGTCTTCTTCAATTACTTTTATCAATGTTTTATGGTTTTCAGTATATAGATCTTTTACTTCCTTTGTTAAATTTATTCATAGGTATTTCATCCTTTTTGATGCCTTTGTAAATGGGATTGTTTTCTCAATTTCTCTTGCAGATAGTTGCTAGTGCAAACACAACTGATTTTTGTATATTAATTTTGTATCCTGAAACTTTAGTTTATTGGTGAGGTTTTTGTTGTTTTGGGGGGTTGGGTTTTTTTAGGGGAGTTTTTTGTGGAGCTTTTGATGGAGGCCTTTCTATGTATGAAATCATGTCATCTTCAAATAAAGACAATTTCACTTGGATGCTTTTTTTTTCTTGCCTAATTGCTCTGGCTAGGACTTAAAGTACTATGTTGAATAGAAGACAGAAGAGTGGGTATCTTTGTCTTGCTCCTGATCTTAGAGGAAAAGCTTTCAGTTTTTCACCATTGAGTATGATATTAGCTGTGGTCTATTATATATGGACTTTACTATAGAAATTACAGTACATTATGTATATTATTTATCTTTTTGCTTATTATGGTACATTCCTTCTGTTCTTAATTTGTTGAAAGTTTTTACCATGAAAGGATGTTGAATTTTGCAAAATGCTTTTTCTGCATCTATTGAAATAACCATGTGATTTTTATCCTTTATTCTGTGAATGTGTATATTACATTTACTGATTGGTACATGTTGAATAATCCTTGCTTCCCAAGGATAAGTCCCACTTGATCACAGTATATGAAACACTTAATGTGCTGTTGAATTTAGTTTGCTGGTAGTTTGTCAAGGATTTTTGCACCTATGTTCATCAGGGATATCGGTCTATAATTTTCTTTTCTTGTAGTGTCTTTGTCTGCCTTTGGTATAAAAGCCATAAGAAATAAAGAAATTCTGCCATCTGTGACAACATGGATAAATCTTTAGAACATTATGCTAGGCGAAATAAGCCAGACAGAGAAAGACAAATACTATATATCTCACATATACGTTGAATCTTTTCCTTTAACAAGTCCAATTCAGAGAAACAAAGTAGAATGGTAGTTTCCTGGAACTGGGGAGTGGGGGAAATGGAAAGATGCTTGTCAAATGTATAAACTTTCAGTTATAAAATGAGTAAGTTCTGGGGATGTAATTTATAGCATAGTAACTACAGTTAATAATACTCTATTGTCAAGTTGAAATTTGCTACAAGAGTAAATCTTAAACATTCTCACCACACAGAAAGAAAAATGGTAACCATGTCAAGTGACAGATATGTTACCTTGATTGTGGTCATCATTTCACTATGTATGTGTATTTTAAATCATCACATTGTATAATTTAAATATATACAATTTTACTTGTCAATTATATGTTAATAAATCAAGGGGGAGCAATAATTACCTTGAAAATGAGCACAAGGTGCTAGGAACCAACCCTGTGCATTTCCTCTAGATAAACTTGTGGTTAGAGATATGTTAGTTACTTTATCGTAAGAAAGCCAAGACTATAGAGAATATAATCAAGTTGTTTGCCTTTGACATAGAAATTCCTTAATTTTCCCACCTACCCAGGGTGATGAAGCTATTTTAAATTCCTTAATAGCCCAGTCTGATATGTCAAATTCATAATCTTGAGCAATTGTCAGAAAGCAGCATGTTAGAGCTCAAAATAATCTAAGAAAAATACTCCCTTAGAATGTTTATCTAATAGCAAGTAATTTGTATAAAAATTTATGAAACCTTAAGTAACCTTCTTTTTAGAAACTTCTAAATTCTTCTTCCAAATTATTACTTGTTTTAGTTTCATGGAAATACATATCTAAGACTACCACTATAGAAATGAAGAATAAAGAAGCAATATTTTCCTCACAAAATAAAAAAGTTTGTAATAAAAGTGTGTTGTTAGGCTTAAACAAAACATAGGTTTGCCTTAACAGTAGTTCCTTAATAAAACAAAATCAATCCTGGAACATGGAATAATCTAAACCCGTCTTTTACACAACCATAGGCAGACTAAAAACATTTAACAACAAAGCCTATAGAAATAAGTCCCACCAGAGGTGAATGCAGCAGTCACCTGTGGGAATATCAAGTCTGTTTCCCCACAAAACATCATTTTTTAAAAGTACAGTCCATAAAAGCTTAAGTTCTTCTGAAAGCTTTCTGGTCAGTCATCTATTATTTATCTCTTTGAACCAGTAGTCCACAGTTAACCAACCTTACAATGTATCACCCTGAAGAGGTGGCTAAGAGAGGTTCTGTTATGGTCAAACTTCCTGAGTCAGTTGCACCAAATCTATAATCCAGTGACAGATGTCTCAGAACAGAAACCCAGACAAAAGCTTCAAGAGCTGTAGTGCAATAAAGTAAAAAAAAAAAAAAAAAAAGTCAATAAACAAAACAAAGAAAAAAGAATAAAGTCATAGGTGCACCCTAAAACAAACAAGCAAACTAACAAACAAAAAAACTCTTAATGAAGTGTGGAACCAGTACAGTTTATTAAGACATGACCATGAAAATAGATTCCAGGTAACATCTAGGACTTAGCGTCTATAAGCAGACCTGAAGGTGACAAGTCAGGTTGTAATTGTGGCCCCAAAGCTAAATACCATTTTGTAGCCAAGGATTTTCCTAATACCATAAAGTAAAGAGCATCAGTGCAGAGTGGTGTGCCTTCCTTAGAACGTAGCAATGATCAGGATTCAACAGCTCTTAGACATTAGGAAAGTCATGTTTGTGCCAGCCCATGACTGCCTTTAATGGAGCAAAACTCCATGCCTTAAGAAGTCCAGAGTTCCTTGCATTGTCTCTGAACTGAATGTTTTTTGGGGTTTTTTGTTTGGTTGGTTGGTTTTGGTTTTTTAAATTGGGTAGTCAGTCACTGAGGCAGTAATCTGAGAAGATGACACAGTTTCAAATTTAGAGCTCTCCTCTCACCAGACCGTCTGATACTCATTGAAGTTAAGAGGAGTTCTTCCCTTCTTATGGTCATCAGATCATTGTCTAAAAATGGCACCACAGAAGGCTTTCTGAAAGCCAAGAAAAACTCACTCATAACCCAAGTTGTCAATGGAAAATGCCCTGCAGTAGAATAATAGGGAGAGCTATTGACAATTTTTATAATTAGTCTTCTCATGATATAAATGCCTAGAATGCCAATGCCTAAAGGTGAACCAGTTCTTTTCTAAGAACATTTGGCTACTTACCTAAATGACTTCTGAAATCCACCCTCATCCTCCACACTAGGTTAGGAACTCCATTTATACTCTCCCCTCATTCCTAGCATTGCTATCTGTAATCACATCAATCACTACAGGTCATAACTTCATAAATAGCTATCTTCCTCCTCCATCGTAAGCTTCTACGAGGGCAGGACCTGACACATAGTTCATTGTAATTATTAACCAATAAACATATATACATGTGAGTAAATGAATCCCCGTGAAGAAAGTAAAAACACATTATGATCTCACTGGAATGGTCTTACAAAGTCTACTTTGTACTTTTTAACTACTTTGTGAAGGGGCCTTAGAACTTCAATCAGAAAAGGCATAATTATCCAATTATTGATACGTCATAATAGCATCAGCTTTTGTTGTAAGCTCCTGGTTAATTATGGGCATTATTGTAAGTACTGTAGCTTCTTGTATTTACTATAGATCTTGTCATGTGCTACTGTGACAGGCAGAAATAATAACGCCCCCCCCAAGATGTCCACATTCTAATCCCTAAAACCTGTGCATATGTTGCCTTACATGCCAAAAGGTACTTTACAGATATAATTAGGTAAAGCATCTTTAGATGGGAAGGTTACCCTGGGTTACCTGGGTGAGTCCAGTATAATCTCCAAGAAGACATAACAACAGAAGCCGAGGTCAGCCTGATGTAGCAATGAGCCAAGAAAGGCAGGCAACTGGAAAGGGCATGGAAATAAAATCTCCCCTAGAGCCCTGCAGACTCATTTTAGACTCTGACCTCTAGAACTATAAAATAGTACATTTGTATTCTTTTAAGCTTCTAATTTTGTGATAATTTGTTACAGCAACAATAGGAAATTAAGATAGTTATGTACGGGGCATATGTAAAGAAAAGTGATTGATCGTGAAAAATGGTGATAAGAGGAACGAAGCACACCTAGCCAAACTGAGATGGAAATGCTAATGAAGGGCACTTCATAAGAGACACAACTGTGAGCAACCTCACAGTTATAGGGAAATATCCAAATCTGGAGTATCCATAAGCAACTGAAAAGAAAATCCACAAGCAACTGAAAAGTTGGCTCACTACCAACTCATCCACATCTTGCCCAAGTAAAGGAAAACAATTTGTTGTTTCTGAAGGATCCACAATCTTCTTCTCCTCTTTTCCTCATAAAAGTCCCATCTTTTCCTTTAATAGATTACATCAATATATTATTAGTTCTCTTATCAACAGAGTACTAAGAATTCTTTGTATGCTGTTGAATTATATTCCAAAGTCTTTGTGAAGTTTCAAACAGATTTAAAACAATAGGCGATGGAGATTAAGGAGTACATTCGTCATGATGAGCACAAGGTGATATGGAAGTGTTGAATCACTATATTGTACACCTGAAACTAATATAACACTGTATGTTAATTAACTGGAATTAAAATAAAAACTCTAAAAAAATAAATAAAACAGAAGGTACATTTTGAAATATTTGTGAAGAAAAACCTATAACAGGTTTGGTTAAATAACACTCATCTAAGGAAAACTAGAAAAAGTAACTTAAGGTAAAAAAAATTTTTTAAGGGGTGCCTGGGTGGCTCAGTCGTTAAGCGTCTGCCTTCAGCTCAGGTCATGATTCCAAGGTCCTGGGATCGAGCCCTGCATCAGGCTCCCTGCTCCAAGGGAAGCTTGCTTCTCCCTTTCCCACTCCCCCTGCTTGTGTTCCCTCTCTCGCTGTCTCTCTCTGTCAAATAAATAAAAATTTTTTTTAAAAAATTATAAAAAAAAATTTTTTTTAAGTCAATATACAACAGTCGGAGTTCCTCATCCCAAACTGAAACCAATCTTGGCTAACTAGAACAGAAAAACAATCATATTAATGATAAAAAATGCCAGTCATTGAGTAAATCTATTAGATATTTCATAACCACTAAATATACACATACACACTAATTAAAAGATTCCTCAAAGAATTATAAATGTACTGTGTTCTATCAAAAAAATGCACAATTCTTTATACTCTAAGGGCATTTAATTTATGGATACAATAATTTTTAAAAATAAAGCTTAGTATGTTTTGTTGCCATGGAAATTTTTAACAGCATCACCACCTAAGCCAACTTCTTCAATGTTGATGTCTTAATTCTATTTGAGTTTTATAGAAATATATGACTGAAAACACAGTATGCTCTTATCCAGTTTTTGCCCCAGCAAAGACAGTTTCCCCTCTTCTATTCTTCAATAGAAATTGAGGCACAGGGGTGCTTGGGTGGCTCACTCGTTAAGCATCTGCCTTCGGCTCAGGTCATGATCCCAGCGTTCTGGGATCGAGCACCCACATCGAGCTCTCTGCTCAGTGGGAAGCCTGCTTCTCCCTCTCCCACTACCCCTGCTTGTGTTCCCTCTCTTACTGTCTCTCTGTCAAATAAATAAATAAAATCTTTTTAAAAAACAAAGAAAAGAAATTGAGGCATAGAGAATTTAAATAGCATGTCCATGTCGTACAACTAGTTAATTGCAAATTCAAACTCCTGACTCCTAATCTAGGACTCTCTATATACCATCATAGCCCAAAACTACAAAATAAAGCACCATAAAAATGCCACATACTATCAAATTCCACCAAGAATTCAGGTTTTGGAGGTTTCAGGTAGAGCCTCTCAGGTTAGTCCTGTTAAGCTTTTGTGTATTTAACACTATGTTTCACTATACTTGGGAGAGGAGGTGAGATGTATTCCCAATTTCCACAAAGAATAAATACATTTTTCCTTGTTTAAAGGTATACGTATGTAAATAAAGACCCTTGTTAAGATCCTCTTTGGTTTCATTCACATGTAAAACTAACCCATTTTTACAACGAGTAGAGATGAGGATATGATCTCTACATTAAAGAGCCAATAGAGATTTTTAAATAAAATTCTCCCACAATTCACACCAGCAACTGTGTAGTTAACATCTCTTCTCACTTTGTGTATTTACACGACCATTTTCTCCACGTCCTACTGAAAAATGTCCAAGAACTTATTTCCAGACTGTTTAAGTTAGATGAATTTAAACAAAGGTTAATCAGTCTCAATTGTTTAAAAGTGGGTCACAGATTTTGTTTCCCCTTAAATTAAAATGCCTTGTGGCTGTTGATGTGAGAATACAGAAAGGTCACCAGCTTCCTTCCCTTGCCTCTGAAAATAAACAAGACACTGCGGAAATCTTTTGACCAATTAATTTTTAGAAAAAAATATTTATTATGTCTAGGATAATAAATATTAAGAATCCTTCCCACATACCATTTTTTCCCTAAATCATTGCATAGTCATAGAACTCCATGGAAAACCCTGCTAAGGATTGGTGTAACATCCTCATGGGCACCAACCTGGTGTTGTACACAGGTAGAGGCTGCCAACGCCAATAGCATGAGCCTACCTGGGGGTTAATCATCTACATGTTAACAAGGGGTTTCATGAGAGGTTTTACTATAATTTTCAGTGTGAACCTAATGTATTGTCTTCAACTTAGGAATTGCATATCATGGGATCACCTATGTCACCCTTAAACCTAGCACATTTCCACTATCCTATTGGGATGCTATACTATTTATAAAATGTTTTAAAAATTTTAAATTAGCTTGGTACCTCAACTTTCCAGTTCAATTCTCCTAATTCAAGAACTGATAGATGCATTCCACTTATACTTTTTTTCCTTTTTTCACAAAAACAAATATAACAAAGAAAACCTGGAGATACAAGATTTATAGATTTTGATAAGCAGTGATATTTCATGTACTGCAAGTAATTAGGAAGAAATTCAACATTTTTCCTATGGTCACAGAAGGTTAATATAATAAGGACCACTGTGCATGTGCACATATTAGCACACTCTCAGAGTTCATACACACATTTGAAGATAGAGAGGCTCCTGTCTCTCAGAAAACATTCTCCATTCTAACATTTGGCTCCTACTCCGTGTCTGGGCCACACAGTGTGCTAAGCATTGAAGAAAGAGAGGGTAAAGAAGTAAAGGGTCTAATTTTCTGGGGCCAGCTTAACTAGATGCTAAACCCACAGCCATGATATAATGTAACTAATAGAATAAGAGGTGGGAGGAGGGATTAGTTTTGGGAATGAGATGTGAAGAGGAGAAAGTGGGGGAGACAACAGGGTGAAGTAGGGGTGCTTACAAATTTTGTAGAGATTCAAGATAGACAAATTACATTGCAAAGTATTTATTTAAAGGAACAGTAGTATCATAGGACAAGGTAACCAAAGATGTAACCCTATTTGGGAGGAAGTACAAGGGATGAGACAAATGCCATCACTCACACATGCAAAAATATACATTTGTTTTCCATTTTTCTAAAGGAAAAAAGCTCATAAATAACTGTGTTTTCAGAATTATCTACTTACCTTGTGAAACAATACCATATTTCTTCCGTTTTGCAACAATGCATAAAATAAGTTGTAGGGAGATCTACCATTGGTCCAAGAAATGGATCTCCTCTACCCCATCCCACCAACTAGTTCACACACATTAGACATGTACCTAAATTGTACTCACAGCCAGGTTGAGAATCTCAAGTCCCTAGATTTTGACAGCACAACAGCTAAGCAACACCTGGCTTGAGGGCAAATAAGAATTTGTTTCCAAGGTTATCGATAAATAAGCCAAGGTTAGAAAAGATATAAGCTTCAAGAACTACTGTTTGCCTCCCAACTAGTACTTGAACTAGTGGGGAACTCACCTACTTTGGGATGTCTGGCCGTTTGAGAATAGAATGGGTACTAGCACTAAACATCCCTTTCTAGCTCATTCTTCCAATATTATACTTATGATTCATTAATATGTCATAGTAATCATCAAATTTTTTTCTTTTGTCTATAAAAGTTACTTTTTTTTCCTTTTGAATGTAAATTCCACTTAACTAACATATAGGGTAATACTAATTTGAGGAGTAGAATTTAGTGATTCATCACTTACATATAACACCCAATGTTCATCACAAAAAGTCCCCTTCTTAACGCCCATCCCCCATTTAACCCGTGCCCCCCCACCTCCCCTCCAGCAAACCTCAGTTTCTTCTCTATAGTTAAAAGTCTATTTTGTGATTTACCTGTTTCTTTTTCTCCCCCATGTTCATCTATTTTGTTTCTTAAATTCCACATATGAGTGAAATCATATTTATCTGACTGACTTATTTCACTTTGTATAAATACACTCTAGCTCCATCCACATCATTGCAAATGGCAAGATTTTGTTCTTTTTCATAGCTGAGTAATATTCTTATACACACACACACACACACACACACACACACACACACCACATCTTTATCCATTCATCAGTCAATAGACAACTGGTAAATACCCTTTGAATCAATATTTTTGCATCCTTTGGGTAAATACCTAGTAGTGCAATTACTGGATCATAGGGTAGTTCTATTTTTAACTTTTTGAGGTGCCTTCATACTTTTCCACAGTGGCTGCCCCAGTTTGTATTCCCATCAACAGTGTAAGAGGGTTCCCCTTTCTCCACATCCTTGCCAAATCTATTGCTTCCTGTGTTGTTAATTTTAGCCATTCTGACAGGTGTGCAGTGTTATCTCACTGTAGTTTTTATTTGTATTTCCCTGATGATGCATGATGTTGAGTATCTTTTCATGTGTCTGTTGGCCTTTTGTACATCTTCTTTGGGAAAATGTCTATTCATGTCTTCTGCCCATTTCTTAACTTGATTATTTGTTTTTTGGGTGTTGAATTTGATAAGTTCTTTATAGGTTTTGGATATTAACCTTTTATCAGATATGCCATTTGCAAATATCTTTTCCCATTCCAAAGCTGCCTTTTAGTTTTATTGTTTCCTTCATTGTGCAGAAGGTTTTTATCTTGATGAAGTCCCAATAGTTCACTTTTGCTTTTGTTTCCCTTGCCTCCAGAGACATACCTAGTAAGAAGCTGCTATGGCCAATGTCAAAGAAGTTGCTCCCGTGTTATCCTTTAGGATTTTTTTCTGGGATTTTGATGGTTTCCTACCTCACATTTAGGTTTTTCATCCATTTCAAACTTATTTTTGTTTATGGTGTAAGAAAGTGGTCCAGTTTCATTCTTCTGCATGTTGCTGTCCGGTTTTCCCAACACCATTTGTTAAAGAGACTGTCTTTTTTCCATTGGATATTCTTCCCTGCTTTGGTGAAGATGAGTTGACCATAGAGTTGGGTTCCATTATTGGGTTTTCTATTCTGTTCCATTGATCTATGTGTCTGTTTTTGTGCCAGTACCATACTCTCTTGATCACTACAGCTTTGTAATATAACTTGAGATCTGGAATTGTGATGCCTCCAGGTTTGCTTTTCTTTTTCAGGATTGCTTTGGCTATTTGGGGTCTGTTGTGGTTCCATACAAATTTTAGGACTGCTTCTCCCAGCTCTGTGAAAAATGCTGGTGGCATTTTGATAGGGATTTGTGTAGATTGCTTTGGATAGTATAGACATTTTAACAATATTTGTTCTGATCCATGAGTATGGAATGTCTTTCCATTTCTTTGTGTCATCTTCAATTTCTTTCATACTTTTCACAGTATAAATCTTTTACCTCTTTGGCTAGGTTCATTCCTAGTTAACAAGGTTTTTGGTACAACTGTAAACAGCATCAATTCCTTGATTTCTCTTTCTGCTGCTTCCTTATTGGTGGTGGAAATGCAACAGATTTCTGTACATTGATTTTATATCATGCAACTTTGCTGAATTCATTTATCATTGCTAATAGTTTATTGATGGAGTCTTTTGGGTTTTCTACATAGAGTATCATGTTGTCTGCGAGTAGTCAAATTTTGACTTCTTCCTTGCTGATTTGGATACCTTTTATTTATTTTTGTTGTCTGATTGCTAAAGCTAAGACTTCCAGTACTATGTTAAATAGTAATGATGAGAGTGGACATTCCTGTCTTGTTCCTGACCATAGAGGAAAAGCTCTCAGTTTTTCTCCAGTGAGGATGATATTAGCTGTGGGTGTTTCATATATGACCTTTATTATGTTGAAGTATGTTCCCTCTATCCCTACTTAGTTGAGGATTTTTATCAAAAATGGATGCCGTACTTTGTCAAGTGCTTTTTCTACATCTATTGAGGAGATCAAATGGTTCTTATCTTTTTTTTTTAATGTGGTGAATCACATTGATTGATCTTTGAATATTGAGCCACATTTGCAACCCAGGAATAAATCCCACTTGATTGTGGTATATGATTCTTTTAATGTATTGTTGGATTCAATTTGCTAGTATCTTGTTGAGAATTTTTGCATCCATATTCATCAGAGATATTGGCTTGTAATTCACTTTTTTAGTGGGGTCCTTGTCTGGTTTTGGAATAAGGGTAATGCTGGTCTTGTAGAATGAGTTTGGAAGTTTTCCTTCCATTTCTACTTTTTTTTAAATTGAATTTTATTATGTTATGTTAATCACCATACATTACATCATTAGTTTTTGATGTAGTGTTCCATGATTCATTGTGCATAACACCCAGTGCTCTACGCAGAACGTGCCCTCTTTAATACCCATCACCAGGCTAACCCATCCCCCCACCCCCTCCCCTCTAGAACCCTCAGTTTGTTTCTCAGAGTCCATAGTCCCTCATGGTTCGTCTCCCCCTCTGACTTCCCTGTCTTCATTTTTCACTTCCTACTATCTTCTTTTTTTTTTTTTTTAACATATAATGTATTATTTGTTTCAGAGGTACAGGTCCATTTCTACTTTTTGGAACAGTTTGAGAAGAATAGGTATTAACTTTTCTTTAATGTTTGGTAGAATTCCCTTGAGAAGCCATTTGGCCCTGGACTTTCATTTGTTGGGAGATTTTTGATTACTGATTCAATTTCTTTGCTGGTTATTGGTCTGTTCAAGTTTTCTATTTCTTCCTGTTTTAGTTTTGGTATTTATATGTTTCTAGGGATTTATCTATTTCTTCCAGATTGCCCAGTTTTTTAGCATATAATTTTTCTTATAATTGTTTGTATTTCTGTGATGTTGGTTGTGATCTCTCCTCTCTCAGTCATGATTTTATTTATTTGGGTTCTTTCTCTCTTCTTTTTGATACGTCTGGCTAGGGGTTTATCAGTTTTATTAATTCTTTCAGAGAACCACCTCCTGTTTTCATTGATCTGTTCTACTGGTTTTTTGTTTCAGTATCATTTATTTCTACTCCAATCTTTATTATTTCCTCCTGCTGCTTTGAAGCTTCATTTGTTGTTCTTTTTCTAGCTCCTTAAGTGTAAGATTAAGTTGTGTATTTGAGACTTTTCTTCCTTCTTGAGGTAGGCCTGTATTGCTATATACTTCCCTCTTAGGACTGCCTTTGCTGCATCCCAAAGGCTTTGGACCGTCATGTTTTCATTATCATTTGCTTCCATGTACTTTTTTATTTCTTCTTTAATTTCCTGGTTCACCCACTCATTCTTTAGTAGGATGTTCTTTCATTTCCATGTATTTATGGTCTTTCCATTTTTTTTTCTTGTGGTTGACTTCAAGTTTCATAGCCTTGTGGTTGGAAAATAGGCATGGCATGATCTCAATCTTTTTGTAATTGTTGAGGCCTGATTTGTGACCCTGTATGTGATCTATTCTGGAGAATGTTCCATGTGTACTTGAAAAGAATGTGTATTCTGCTGCTTTAAGATGAAATATTCTGAATATATCTGTGAAGTCCATCTGGTCCAGTGTGTCATTCAAAGCCATTGTTTCCTTGCTGATTTTCTGCTTAGACTATCTGTCCATTGCTGTAAGTGGGGTGTTAAAGTCCCCTACTATTATTGTATTGTATTGTATCAGTGAGTTCCTCTATGTTTGTTATTAATTGTTTTCTATATTTGGGTGCTGTCAAGTTTGGGGCTTAAATATTTATAATTGTTAGATCTTCTTGATGGATAGATTCCTTTATTACAATATAGTGCCCTTCTTCATCTCTTGTTACAGTTTTTGGTTTAAAATCTAGTTTGTCTATTATAAATATGGCTACTCCAGTTTTCTTTTGACATCCATTAACATGATAGATGGTTCTCCATTCCCTCACTTTCAATCTGCAGGTGTCTTTAGGTCTAAAATGAGTCTCTTGTGGGCAGCATATAGATGAGTCTTGTTTTTTTCAATTCTGATACCCTATGTCTTTTGATTGGAACACTTAGTCTATTTAAATTCAGAGTGATTATTGTTAGATATAAATTTAATGCCATTGTATTACCTATTAAATCATTTTCTATAGATTTACTCTGATCCTTTCCAGTCTTTGTCACTTTGGGGCTTTCTTTTCCACTCAAAGAGTCCCCTTTAATATTTCTTTCAGGGCTGGTTTAGTGGTCACAAACTCCTTGACTTTTTGTTTGTCTGGGAAACTCTTTATCTCTCCTTCTATTCTGAATGGTAGCCTTTCTGGGGAGAGTATTCTTGGCTGCATATTTTTCCCATTCAGCATGTTAAAATATATCATACCACTGCCCTCTTCCCTGGCAAGGTTCTGTGAAGAGATCTGCTTCTAACCTGATTTGTCTTCTCTTATAAGTTAGGAATTTCTTTTCTCTTGCTGCTTTTGGGATTTTTTCTTTATATCTACATTTTGTAAATGTAACTATGATATGTCTCAGTGTTGCTCTGCTTTTGTTGATTTTGATGGGAGTTCTCTGCACCTCCTGAATTTGGATCTCTATTTCCTTCCCCAGATTAGGGAAATTTTCAGCTAGAATTTCCTCTAATAAACCTTCCCCCCTTTTTCCCTCTATTCTTCTTCTGGGACTCCTATGATATGAATGTTATTATACTTCTTGGAGTCACTGAGTTCCCTAAGCCTACATTCATGACTCAATACTTTTGTTTCCCTCTTCTTTTCAGCTTCATTATTTTCTATAAATTTATCCTCTATTTATTATTTATTATTTATTCATTCCTCTGCTTCTTCTAACCTTGCGGCCATTACATCCAGTCAGGTTTTCATCTCAGTTATAGCACATTTTATTTTGACCCGACTTGTTTTAGATCTTTTATCTCTGCATTAAAGGACTCCCTTGTGTCTTGTATGCTTTTCTCCAGCCCAGAAAGTACCCTTATGATTATTGCTTTAAATTCTGGATCAGGCATAGTATTTAGATCCCTGGCTGTGACTTTTTCTTTTTATTTCTTTTGAGATGAATTCCTCCATCTTGGCATTTTGTCTAGGTCTCAGTCTTCTTCTGTGTGTTAGTTAAGAAAGCCTGTTATGTTTCCTGCTCCTGAGGGTAATGGCTATATTAAGAAGAGGTCATGTACTATCCAGAGCTTGGCACTTCAGGAAGTGTCTCTGGTGTATGCTGTGTGTACTCTGTTGCTGTGTTTTGGCTGGTTTTTCCCTCAGGTCAATCCTCTGCAGAGTTTCTCCTTGCCTGCTGTGGGGAGATTTTGGACTTCAACCAGAGTTTGGCAAGTTTTAACTAGGTGTGCTCTGGTCTGCTTGTTAAAAGAGACCTGATGTTATTTCCACTAGAGCTGAAGCTTTGTAGAACTCTATGATCAGTTAGTGGTACATGCAGGCTGTGTGTGTGTGTGTGTGTGTGTGTGTGTGTGTTGTGTGTGTGCTGGTCTTCTGGGGGGAGGGGCCTGCTGCACTCGTTCTCAGGAACACTGGCCAAGAAAAGCAGCACTTGCAGAGCTCAGTGGGGGCAGAGCCTGGTGTAAGTGGTTTTTGCTGCCACTGTTAGCAATGTGCTGATACTGAAGTTAGTTTATGCTGAGTGGCTGCAGAGGGAAATGGCACCTGCTGGCTCCTTAGTCCCTGGAGAGGCAATGCCACCTCTCTCAGATGTGCCCCCAAGAAGGGGGAATCACCTTTCCCAGTGCATCCCGGGGGATCCTCAGATCATGCCATCTGCCCCTGGGCTCTCTGCCCTCCTTCTCCACAGGAGCACTGTAGTGCCCTCTGGGCTCCACACCTATCACACCACAGAGCTCTAAAACCCCAGTCTTTGAGCCCTGTGGTTATAAAAACTCACAAAAATCAGCCCCTCTTGTTTTCCTAGTCAGTGGCTTTGGGGAAGTGCTTTCCTTATATGATCCCATGTGCTCCTTTCTCTCTCGCACCTCTCTCTGTGACCAGGGCTCCCTCGCCTCCACAGCACCTGTGATCTGCTTCTCCCCCAAATCATGTCTCCACACCTCCTACCTTCCATAATGTGGCCTCTTCTCTCCCCCTAGTTGTGCAGTTTATTCTGTCAGTCCTCAAATCGATATCTTGGGTATTCAGAATGATTTGCTACTTATCTAGCTGAGTTTGAGGGACCAGGCAAGCCTAGGGTCCTCCTACTACTCTGCCATCTTAGCTCCTCCTCTGTAAAAGTTACTTTTAAGTGATACTTACCATCATCATTATTAAAGTTCTTTTCCATAATTTATTCAGAATCCTAATGTGCTGATCAAATGCCATGTGGTAGAAATCCACTGGCTTGGAGGACATAGAACTGAAACATAGGGTTTGAGAAAAAAATTGGTGTAGGATTTTTCTGAGATTCAATAATCCAAGTGATCAATCATAGCAGAATACATTTTATGGGAGGAATATGATGCTATATATAGTTGAGGATATAAAGCGTGAAAATTAAAGTAAGAAACTATTGAAGCAAAGCCCATTGGCAAGAAGGAAAATATTGAAGGCATAATTAGTGGTTAAGGAACAGATGGGAAGTTATATCATTTTCCTGTGAGTTTAATGTTCACTCTGCAGGGTTGCAATAGGGCTAAGTAAGCTACACACCGTGCCACATACTTTCAGTCACATGCAGCCTTGCCCAAAGTAGATGACCAATAAATATTTGTTGAACCTGAATGTGAGGAGCAGAGAGCAATAGAAAAGCAAAATTGGGAAGATGAAAGTTTGGTCCTTATTTAAGCACTAGCTGCATGGGAAGAGTTCTAGATAAATGGAACAATCTTTTGTGGCAGCTAGAATAAATTTTCTTAGTTTTTATGACATATACACTGAAAACCTTCCTGTCTGACTTTCTCATTTTAACACATTCAAGTTTTTCAAGTTATTCAGATCTGGATTTATCTGTTAATTGAATAATATATAACCAAAAAGAGCAACACTTTGTTTAAAAAAAAACAAATTTAACAAGACTTTTAAAAATAAAAGGCAATATAATGTAACAAGACAATACCATAAGCAACATATGAAAAATCAATCTTACCACTACTAAGATCCAAAGTCAAGAGAACTTTGGACAAATTTGGCTCTACCATTAATTAGCTAGTCACCATGTACATACCACTTTAGCAAGCTAGACCTCAGTTTCAACATATACAGAGCCAGTACATGGAAATTCTGATTCTATTTCAAGATTATTTAGAAAAAATAGATCAAATTGATGGATTTATAAATGTTTTATGTGTTTCATCATAGCTTATATTTAGGGGAAGCAATATGGCGAAGAAATACAAACTTTAGAACCAGAATAGACTTCAGACTAGTTTCTTAGCTACAGGATAATCAGTCTTCTTAATCACTTCTGTATATTAACCTCATTAATACCCATATTACAAGATTGTTATAAATTTGAAATAAATGTATTTAAAAATACATCTCACCAGGAACTCTCATTCACTGCTAATAGAAAATAAAATGGTACAGCCACCATGGAAGATAGTTCAACAGTTTCTTATAAAGGAAATATATTCATACCATATGATCCAGCAATTTCTTTCCCTGATATTTACCCAAAGGAGTTGAAAACATGTCCATGTAAAAACCTGCACATGTATGTTTATAGCAGCTTTGTTTATCATTGCCAAAACTTTAAAACAACCAAGATGTTCTTCAGTAGGTGAATCAATAAATAAACTGCAGTCCATTCTAACAATGGAATATTATTCAATGCTAAAAATAAATAAGCTATCAGGCCATGAAAAGACACGGAAGAACCTTAAATGCATATTACTAAGTGAAAGAAGACACTCTACAAAGGCTACATATCATATGATTCCAGCTATATGACATTCTGTAAAGGCAAAACTATGGAGACAGTACAAAAAAAATCAATAGTCACTGAGAATAGGGGAGGGGAGATGGAGGGATGAATAAACAGCACATATGATTTTTAGAGCAGTGAAACTACTCTATATGATCCTTCGATGTGTCAATGTAGGTTCATCATTTGTAACATATGTTCCATCTGTTGCAGAATGTTGATAGTAAGGAAGACTGGGCCTCTATAGGGCAGGAGATATACGGGAACTCTGTACTTTCTGCTCGGTTTTCTGTGAACCTAAAACTACTCCAAAAAATAAAGTGTTTTGTTTTGTTTTGTTTTCAAAATCTACAATGCACAAAAGGTGCTTTAAGAAAATTCTAACTCAGGCTATTTTCAGAGGTAAACAAGATGACTTATCTATATATATACAACAAAATGGTTATGGTGATTGCAAAGGGATATGCCTCTGGTTGCTTCAATTTATTCATAAGGAATAAGGGATAGAGAGAAAAAGTCTATTTGTCCAGTTAAGTATTCAAATATGTTTATTTTTACTTTAACCAAGTCATAATTAACAAATGAGTCATCTAATAAAAATATTAGGCTGCATATAGAGGAGACAGCTTTATCTTTGACTAAGCTCTTCCTTTTGTCAAATAACCACAAACATCTTTTCAAATAAGCATAGCAAGATCCACCCAACTCAGGCAGCTGCTTTCCGAACAGCGCAGCTGTGCTGTCATCTGGGTTATTGGAAATTCTCAAAAATATGATATTATAGCTGATGAAAAGTAAATTAAAGCACTGGAGAAACTCCACTGATTTCCAACATGAGGAAAAAGTACCTTAGCTTTTGCCCATAGTGAGTCATATATGTATTTGTTTTTCAAAGATACAGTCTTTCCAGCATTGTTTCGGAATCATTAAGAGGTTTTAACTATGAGTCTGCAGAACTTTCTGTTACTTAAGTAAGCAGATCACAGGTCAGCACATTTTCAAATACCTACATAGGTGTTAGTTAGAACTGCATGGAGAATAGGAGAAAAGTGGCATTATGGACTCCTATGCATCACATAATCATTTCTTTTAAGGCCCAGTCCTTAGCAAAGAGCATCTTCAATCTCTCTGGACCATAAGAATATAACCAGATTAACCCTTGCTCAGCAGGTCACTCCAGCACAAACCAGAAAATATGAGGAGATGAGAATATAAATATTCAAAGAGCAGTCTCAAAAAGAGATATGGAGAATTCTTAAACATTTTTAAACCTTAAAACAAATATCTTGGCTCTACTCATTTGCAACCGAGTGCTCTGTGCATCTACTCTAAGTAAAGAACAATGGCACATCTACAACATTTTTGGATAATTGCAGTAGAGTCTTTTCTAATTTCTTCCCTTCCCTTTTCGAGGACTAAATAGTTATATATTATTTTCTTTAAAATAAACAAACACTAGGACTGGTGTTATAAAAACTTATCTAAGAAAAATGAATAACTCAGTATCACTGTTTATTTTCCAGCTAGGACTAAAGGTTTAAGTAATGAGACTGGTTGAAAATACACTAGAATCGCTCTCTTTTTTTAAAGATTTTATTTATTTATTTGACAGAGAGAGAGAGACAGCGAGAGAGGGAACACAAGCAGGGGGAGTACGGGAGGGAGAAGCAGGCTCTCCGCCGAGCAGGGAGCCCGATGCAGGGCTCCATCCCAGGACCCTGGGATCATGACCTGAGCCAAAGGCAGCCCCTTAATAATTGAGCCACCCAGGCGCCCCTAGAATTTCTCTTATATGATATACTCAGAACCATTAGTTAACTGTTTTAAGTAAAATTTGGTTAATGTGGACAATCAAAAATTGATTAGTACTTCAAATATTTTAATTAAAATATTAAATATACATGTATTTGCCCATTTTCAGACAGAAGGAAAATAATCACAATATCACATTCAAATTTCTAATTAGTCTCAGGTCAGGAAAAAACAGAGGGTCCTTTGTCAGGCAGTTTAAATGAAAACACTTTCTAGAGTAGTGTGATTCCTCCCTCCAATCTCACTTATCTCATTCACGCCAATTAAGCAGCAAGTACAGTGTCATGTTTTTATCACCATCCAAAGCATTCAACCTTAGTTTTCACAGAAGTAATACCATTTCGATATTTATGTCACTGATTTATATAGTATCTAATTTGATTATATAATTATAACACATAATAAATATATATTAGATTGCATAATAAAATACAACTGAAATAAGCAGATTTTTGGAACAATTTAATTGGTGGTAGCAGAAGCACGTGGATGTACTAGAAAGTAGGCTACAGCTGTGTGAACTACAGGCTTAGTGTCCTGTGAGTACTGGAAGCAGCCTTTGAGAGGGAAAGAAAAACTTCAGCAAATCCAGAATGCTGGTGAATAAAGGTCAGTGGGAAGTGCTTCTGTCAAATTAATTAGGGATCTGGATTATGCCTATGAGAAAAGAGGCCTAATTAACACTCTTCCCAAACATAACTCCAAATCCTTATCACTTGATATTCCCCAAGAGTCTTACTGCAGTGTGGGGGGGGGGGGATGGAGTGGTCTGTGTAGTGGAGGATGTTGTGGGCTGTCTATAAGCACTCTAAGAATGTTTTTAAGCCTTATATTTTTATTCAACAATTTAAAAAATGTATGTGAATATATTTCACATCATCCAGAAAGCTACCTCAAGGCTGAATGCTGCCTCCCCAAGTATTAGGATCATGGGACCAGTGACCACCTAAAGTCACAGAATTTAACTGTATGTGTAGATAAGCATGACTAACTGCTATTAGATTAGTACCACCTAACATTAAGCTAATTGTACTGCAGTATTTGTATTGAATAATTTTTACCAGTTATAAGACAATTTCCCTTTTATCAAGAGAATCTGTAGTTGAAAGACATAGACCTCAGTTTAAGGTATTAACATTTAAGAAAATTTGAGATAAGAAATATGGCACAGTAAAGAAATATACTACATTAATTGTCACAAATCATGAGAAATAGCATAAATCTGGACTTTAATATACAAATGTACCCACATCAAGCCAAGGACAAATCACAGCCAATTTACTAGAAAAAGAGTTCAAAATTTCTAGTTAAGAATCAAGAGAAGGAATAAGGAAACCTGAGTTGTGGTCGTGTCATTTTTAAATGAGGTACACAAATCACATCAAGTGTTTATGGATTGATCTCAGTCTGAATCAGGCTCAGTGTTTAAAATATTACTATTTTTCAACACCTGCTAAAGTTGTAAACTTCAGATATTTTTCTTCAGCAGCAATTGGATTTAGGTGCCACCGTAATGTAGAATTCAATGACAACATGATAATCTTACCTGGAATGAACATGGAAGCTTTATAGTTAAAGTGGTATGTTATCAAGAATGGCATCTAGGATTATTCCTTGGTTGATTTTTGTTTAAGCATGAAATCTAAATGTAGTGAGCTAGCCAACAAAGCCTTGAAATGATTAATGATACTTTATACAACATACACAGGCATTCTCTGCATTTGCAGAATTAAATTTCTAATACACGAACTACATCACATCTTTTTAAAAGGTAAGTTTGTTCCAACAAAATTAAAACAGTTCATTTGAATTGTATTTCTTTTATTATGTATTTATTTGTAAATTTGTTTTGCTTATATAGGTGTACAAGAGCCACAGGTACAAGGAGTTGACAAATATGTGCAAATATAACATGTCTAAGTAATAGTAAGATAAAAAATAGTTGAAGTCCAATGGGAGCCCCTTCAAGCAGCTCTCACACTTTGGGGGTTCTACCTGTCACTGGGCACACACCGTTTTGCTTGTTGGCACAGGTGTTAGAGGCTCTCCTGTGCCCGCCTTCCCCAGGATTGTAATCAGGCCTTTCTCCAAAGAAGAAATCAGAATGCAAGATCTGGGCACTAGATAAGCCCATTGTTAACTGTGGTGTCATTGCTTCTATACCCTTCTATTGAACAGAATTAAGAAATATTTTTTAAAAGCATCACAAATTCATACTGATTAGTTAGTACTTATATTTCCAATTCAAACCTGTTAACACAAGATTCTTCCTCACATTCCCTATTCCCTATTTGTTTTCCCCTTTTTCTACAGTGAGAACCCTCATTCCCAACATTAATAATTTTTACTCATATCCTCTCTCACACAATGTGCATAAAACAATTTCAGAATTAACTCACCAATAGCACAACCAACCTCAATGCTTATAAGTAAAGTTCAAGATTTCTATACTTCCCTACTCTGATTTCTTCCCAAACACTTTGGTCCTAAAGCCATTAGATGGGGCAGAGCAAGGCAAGCATCCCTGTGTGATGCGGGAGACACGGTAGTTCGGTGTTAAGAGCAGAAAATCACCCAGGGTCCCTGAGACCTGTTGAAATGCTGTGTGAGGTCAAAACTATTTTTTAATAACTAAGATATTACTTGCCTTTTGCACTTTTATTATCTATGTGTTCTGTGGAGTTCTTCAAAAGCTACAGGACTTTATAACTGTATGAGGCTGGATTTTCTTCATATATTTCAACCAAAACAACCTAAAACAATAGTTTGAATGCAGAAACAAATACGGAATATAGCTGCCTTATACTAACCCAAACATTAGAGATTTGCAAAACTGTAAAATAATGCTACACTTCTCACTCAATCAATTTTGTTTTTGAAAATACGTTTTTCATAAAACATTTTACTTAGTTAACATGAAGTGAGTTTACTATTATTTTAAATGAAATGATTTTTATTTAAAAGGTTTTTAATAAAGATTTTAACTTCTTAGTTTTATTTTATAATATGGTAAATATCAATAGCTATAATTCACATAAATTAAAGAAATTACATCAATAAATAGCCCATATGTTTTAAAGTTCTTTGGAGTCCTCCACAATTTTTAAGAGTATAAAGAAATCCTGAGGCAAAAAAAAAAAATTGAGAACCAGTACTCTAACACATCAGTGACAAGGGGAAAAAAGGGAAGAAGAACTCTAACAGATAAGAAACTTACATAATAACCAAATGCAATGAATGTGTCATTTTTGAATCCTAATTCTTAAAAGTCAAAAAAGACATATGTAAGATACCAAGAAAATTTAATTACATACTGTTAGATGAAATTAAGGAGTTTTAATTTTGTTAAGTTTGATAATGACAAAGTGATTATGGGAAAAAAAAATACATGTGAAATGAAATGATGACTAAAATTTGCTTTAAAATACTCCAGAAGAAAAATAGTGGCAGAGCAGAGATGGAATGTAACTGGGAATGGTTGATAATTCTAGGTGATGGAAATATAAGTTAATGATAATATTCTACGTGTATTATTAAAATTTTCCAAAATAAAATTTATGAAAAAGAGAAACAACTTAGAAAATACTGATTTTAAGATTTCCATGGCTACATATCATTTAGGGATTCAAACTTAATTTTTTAATCCATAAAATTCAACTTCTGCTTTCTCAAATCCCATGTCTAGCTAAAAGGAAGCACAATACATCAGTAAGCTAAGCACAGTTTAAAATAATGAGAATTTCATTAGAATTCATACGCATCATCTTCTACTTGACTTCAAATATTTTCCCAGATGATCCTGTAGATATCTATGGCTGTATGGGAAATCTCAGTAAACTCTGAAGTTACAAAATAAATTGTTATTGGAATGGGAAGTGTCTAAACACTCAGGAAACTCTGAAGTTACAAAATAAATTGTTATTGGAATGGGAAGTGTCTCAACTATGGGATCCTAGTAAAGAAAAGAATTTAGAACAAACAGGAAGAGAGCTTTTTTATAAAATATTTTATTTAGTTTATTAACTATTCACCAATAGCACAACCAACCTCAATGCTTATAAGTAAAGTTCAAGATTTCTATACTTCCCTACTCTGATTTCTTCCCAAACACTTTGGTCCTAAAGCCATTAGATGGGGCAGAGCAAGGCAAGCATCCCTGTGTTATGGGGGAGACATGGTAGTTCAAGTAAGATAAGTAACATTTTTATTATTAGCCAACTAAGATAAGTAACATTTTATAGCAGAAAAAGGAAACTTGCTCAAATAATAAAGTCTTCTGAAAACAGGTTAATCAATGTTATTAAGCAACTCCCTTGTGCAAAGTAGGATTTTCTGAGGTAAAATATGTATATAATAGAGTTCCTACCATGGAATCAAGTTAGAGATTTAATAGACAGGAAGATTCAACTATACAAAGGAGTAAAGTGCCCAAATGTGCACTAGGGATGGTAAGTTTACTATGTGCTTGAGTAGGGGCTATTCCATCCTATAGCACTATCCTTACCCTATCCTCTGATTTTAAGCAAGGCTGTTCAGGAAAACTAGTCACTCTGCATAGACTCGTGGTAAGAATTTTCCTTCAGGAAAGACACTTAACTAGGAAATAAAGTCATTCATAAAATAATAAAGAAGGTACATGCCAGTTATCTTATACTTTAATCGTGAATGTAAATGAACAATCAAGAACTACCAGGACTATATGTATGAGGAGAACCAACATTACACAAGACAAAGATCCCTTCCTCCCAAAAAATAAATAAATAAAAATAAGTAACAAAAGACCTTGGTGGTGGGGCGCCTGGGAGGCTCAGATGGTTAAGCGTCTGCCTTCGGCTCAGGTCATGATCCCAGGGTCCTGGGATCGAGTCCCGCATCGGGCTTCCTGCTCCTTGGGAGCCTGTTTCTCCCTCTGCTTCTCTCTCTCTCTCTCTCTCTGTCTCTCATGAATAAATAAATAAAATCTTTAAAAAAAAAAAAAAGACCTTGGTGGAAACAAAGAGCAAGGTGTAGAGGAAAAGTTTTTAAGAGACAAAAGAAATTTATAACTTACTTGAGTTAGAAATTAAATCCATAATGCTAAAACAGAAAGCAATGAAAAAAGAAGATAATAAGAAAGAGCTTTTAGGAATTTAAAAATTTTTTATTGTTATGTTAATCACCATACATTACATCATTAGTTTTTGTTAGGAATTTTTTAATAGCCAAATAAAATAAATGTTTAATAGGATGACTGGAAAATAAATTTAGTAATCTCCCAGAATAAGAAGACAGACATGGATTATATTAAAAATAAGAAAAATGGAGAGCTGATCCAGAAGATTCAATTAACAGAAACCACAAAGAGTAAAAAGAAAATGGCAAGAAAAATTTATCAAAGGGGATAATTTCAGGGTTTAAGGACAAATCCTCAGATTGAAAGATCCACCAACTATACATTAAAATTATTTCCTAAAAATATAAAAATATATACTTTAGTTACACCATTATGAAATGTCAGGCCAAGGATAAAGAGTAAATCTTAAACAAAAGGAATAAGAATTAGACTTGCACAGACTTCTCATCAGCAACATTACAGAACACTGGTAAATCAAGTGTATTAATGACCCAAAATAATGATCTCACTGTATTGAACCCTTTGCCTTGTAACTTTGTTGTCTTCTCTCATCTGACTCTGAGTTTAGCCATATGACTTGCTTTGACCAGCGTGTGTTAGTAAAAGAGAAGTGAAAAGGAGCTTGTGTATTTCCAGTCTTTCTTCCAGTCTTTCCCTGGGATCCCTGCCATTATAATGAGAACAGATTCAGGCTACCCTACTGGGAGGATAAGAGAGCAACCTGGAAAACAGCTGAGTCATTCTACATGAAGTCATCCTAGATCGGCCTACAGCTAGCCAATTTCCAAATATATGTGATCCCAGTTAAAATAAGCAGCTGCATTACTGCTCTCAGCTGACCACAGACTCATCTGGGGCCCTAACGAGTGCCCAGACAACTCACAGAATTGGGAGCAACAATAAATGGTTGGATTTGTTTAAGCTACTACATTTAAGATACTTCAAGATACTTTGGCAATAGATAACAGATAGAAAACAAAAGATCAATGCCCTCAAAACTCTGAGGGAAAGTTTGAAACGTAAAAGTCAATAGCTAACCAAACCATCAATCAAGAGTGAAAGGCAAAAACCCCTAAAGCTTTCACCAAAAAACAAAAACAAAAACCCACAAAAAAATTAGAACTAATGAATTCAATAAAGTTGCAAGATACAAAAATAATGTACAGAAACTTGTTGTGTTTCTATACACTAATAATAAACTATCAGAAAGAGTAACTAAGAAAAGAATTCTACTTATAATTGCATCAAAAAGAACAAAATACCTAGGAATAAATTTAACCAAGTAGTTAAAAGATCTGTATTTTGAAAACTCTAAGACACTGATGAAAGAAATTAAAGACAAATAAATGGAAAGATACTGTACTTATGGACTGGAAAAATTAATATTGTTAAAATGTCCATACTACCCAAAGCAATCTACAGATTCAAGGCAATATCTATCCAAATACCAATAGAATGTTTCACATAACTAGAACAAATAACCTTAAAATGTTTATGGAACCACAAAAGACCTTGAATAGCTAAAACAATCTTGAGAAAGAAGAACAAAGCTGGAGATACCACAATCCACATTTCAAGATATACTACAAAATGGTATGGTTCTGGCACAAAAATAGTCATATAGATCAACAGAACAAGATAGAGAGCCCAGAAATAAACCCACAATTATATGGTCAATTAATCTATAACAAAGGAGGCAAGAATATATAATGAGGAAAAGACAGTCTCTTCAATAAATAGTGCTGGGAAAACTGAACAGCTATATGCAAAAGAATGAAACTAGACCACTTCCTTAGAACACTGTACACAAAAATAAAATCAAAATGGATTAAAGACTTAAATGTGAGACCTGAAACCATGAAACTCCTAGAAGAAAACATTGGCAGTAAGCTCTTTGACATTGGCCTTCGCAATGTTTCTGGGTCTGTCTCCTTAGGCAAAGACAATAAAAGCAAAAAGACATATACGGGACTATATCCAACTAAAATGCCTTTGCACAGTGAAGGAAACATCAACACAATGAAAAGGCAACATACCATATGGGAGAAGATATTTGCAAATCTTCTATCTGATAAGAGGCTAAGATCCAAAATATTTAAAGAATGTATACAACTCAATAGCAAAAACAAAACAAAACAAAAAAACAACAACAAAAAAAACCCAACCCCAAACAATCCAATTTAAAAATGGAGAGAAGATCTTAATAGTCATTCTTCCAAAGAAAACATATAGATGGCCAACAGGCACATGAAAAGGTGCTCAACATCATTAAGTATCAGAGAAATGCAAACCAAAACCACAATAAGGTATCACCTCACACATGTTAAAGTGACTATTATTAAAAAAATCAAGATATAAGTATTGGCAAGGATATGGAAAAAAGGGAACCCTCATGCACTGTTGGAGGGAAGGTAAAGTGTTATGACCACTGCAGAAAACAGCATGGAGTTGTCTCAAAAAGTTAAAAATGGCACTACCATACAATCTAGCAATTCCACTTCTGGGTATTTATGCAAAGAAAATGAAAACATTCATTCAAAAAGACACATGCATTCCTGTGTTCATTGCACCATTACTTACAATAGCCAAGATATGGAAGCAACCTCAATGTCCATCTATAGATGAATATATTTCTAGAAAAGATGTGATATATAGATATATCACATTTATAGATGTGATATATAAAGATGTGATATATGTGTGTGTATGTATATATGTTTGTGTGTTTACATATATATATATATGCAATGAAATGTTATTCAGCCATTGAAAAGAATGAAGTCTTGCCATTTGTGATAACATGGATGGACCTAGAGGACATTAGGCAAAATGAGAAGGTCAGACAGAGAAAGACAAATACCATATGATTTCACTTATATGTGGAATCCAAAAAACAGAAACAGACTCATAAATATGAAGAATAAACTGGTGGTTGCCACAGGGGAGGGGAGTGAAGGGATGAGTGAAATAGGTGAAGGGGATTGAGAGGTACAATCTTCAGTTATAAAATAAATAAGACACAAGGTAAAGTACAGCATGGGAAATATAACCAATAATATTGTAACAATTGTTAACTAGCCTTATTGTAGTGATCATTTCATAATGTATATAAATAGTGAGTCACTATGATCACTATTTGTACACCTGAAACTAATACAATATTATTGTCAATTATGCAATTTAAAAAAAGTAAAGGCAAGAACAAGACATTTCACAAATGCAAGAATACATACCTATTCTCTTCTCCCATATCATTTTCTCAATAAATTTCTTGAAAATGTTTTCCAGAAAAACAAAGGACAAAGTAAGATAGAACAAGGCACTCTATCTAGAAAACAGTGAATCTAGTCAAGAATATTCTAGGATAAAAGTCATGCTGTAGACCCAGGGAGAATGTAAAAAAGTTGGATAAGGAGCACAAGTGTCTGATCTGGGTGAAGGGTATGGTGGGTGACTCAATAAAACCAATATGACTGAGAAATTAGAAAATACTGAGAAAGTGATAAAAAATAGTAATAGTTCAAGAGTAATATCAGTGAAAATGGCAGAGTAAGAACATTTGAAAAACCTCTTCTCCATAAAAGCAATGAGAACACTGGTAAAACTTGCCAGAATAACTTTTTAGAACTCTGGAAATTAACCAAAGGATTGCAGTAATCCAGGGAGCACCTGCTCAAGACAAATAGCTGGATCTCAGTAAGTACAGTGAGTTTTGTGGCATTTTTATCTGCCCTATTCCCATTCCCTGCTCTTCAGCTCTATAGTAGCTTTGAAAATGAGCAACCTATGATCATGGTAAAAACCAGCAGTGTGGAAGCCAAGAATTGTCATTGTTTGACCTGACCGGTAATCCCTTTTAAGACCCCACTCATAAGATGTCTTTATTTCACCTCTCTCAGAGCTCACCCAGGGTGACAATTGAAGGCCCACATGCAAAGGAATGAAGTTGAATATGTATCTCACACCATATGCCAAAATTAATAAAAATGAATCAAAGGCCTAAAAGTAAGAAATAAAATTATAAAACTTTAGACAAAAACATGTGTAATTTCTGTGACCTTGGATTAGACAATGGTTCCATAGATATGACACCAAAATCACAACAAACAATGGAAAAAATGGATAAATTGGACTTCATTAAAATTAGACAATTTTGTTCTTCAAAAGACATTATCAAGAAAGTGCAAAGACAACCCACAAAAGAGAAAATCACATATCTGATAAGAGTCTAATATCAAAATATATTTTTTTCTAGAATATGTTTAAAAAAAAAACTCTTAAAATTCATCATTAGGACAACCCATTTAAAAAAATGGACAAAGAATCTGAATAGATATTTCTTCTAAGATCTAAAAATGTCTGAATAGGGCACCTGGGAGGCTCAGTCGGTTAATCGTCTGACTTCAGCTCAGGTCATGATCCCAGAGTCCTGGGATCGAGTCCCACATCCTGCTCCTTGCTTGGCAGAGACGCTGCTTCTCCCTCTGCTTCTTCCTCGCTCTCTCAAACTCTCGCTCTCTCTCAAATAAATAAAATCTTTAAAACAAATAAAATAAAAATAAATAAAAATAAAAATGTCCAAATAAGTTAAAAAAAGTTCAATGTCACTGGTTATTACAGAAATTCTTACACAATAAGATATTACTTTACACCCAATAGGATGGCTATAACTGAAAAGAGAGAAAATAACAAGTATTGGTGAGGATGCAAAGAAATTGGAACCTTCATACATTGCTGGTGGGAATGTAAAATGATGCAGCTGTTTTGGAAAACATTTACCATTATTCAAAGTTTAAAAATAGAGTTATTATATTCTCAGCAATTCCATTCCTGGGTACATACCCAAAAGAAACTAAAACCTATATACACACCAAAACTTGTACAAATATTTATAGCAGCAATATTCAAATAGCCAAAAGACAAACCAAATTTCCATAAACCTATGAACATAACAACTAAATATGGTATTCCATCTATACGATGGAATATTATTTAGTCACAAAAAAATGAGTGATACATGCTACAACATGGATGAACATGTTACAGCATGTATGAAAGATAATGCTAAGTCAAAGAATCCAAACACAAAAGCACACATATTGTATGATTCTATTTATATGAAAAGTTCAAAAATAGATAAATCCAAAACAAAGCAGATTAATTGTTGTCAGGGTCTGAAGTAGAGAGCAATGTGGAATGACTGCTAATGGGGTTTCTTTTTGGTGTGATAAAAATATCACAAGACTCCCTCCCCCAAAAAATGTTACATTCTAAATATACAGAAACCTGAAATGGGAAATTATGTTAAGCAATTGGTAAAGTAAAAGAAGAAAGAATTCAAGATTTCTGTTTTTCAGTTCAATATGTAAGGAGCTTGGAAGTCACCACTCCATCTAACAAGTAAAAAGCAGAACAATTTGCATAAGACTGTTGAATCACCAGACCTGTACCTCTGAAACAAATGATACATTATATGTTTAAAAAAAAAAAAAAGGAAGAAGAAGATAGCAGGAAGGGAAGAATGAAAAGGGGGAAATCAGAGGGGGAGACGAACCATGAGAGACTATGGACTCTGAGAAACAAACTGAGCATTCTAGAGGGGACGGGGTGGGGGGATGGGTTAGCCTGGTGATGGGTATTATGGATGGACTCTGAGAAACAAACTGAGCATTCTAGAGGGGACGGGGTGGGGGGATGGGTTAGCCTGGTGATGGGTATTATGGAGGACACATACTGCGTGGAGCACTGGGTGTTATACGCAAACAATGAATCATGGAACACTACATCAAAAACTAATGATGTAATGTATGGTGATTAACATAACATAATAATAATAAATAAATAAAAATCAGAACAATTTGAAAAATCAACTAGGCTTCTTAGATCCACAAGAGAACTGAGGACACAGAGCAAACTGCTTCCCCCCCAAAATTACAGAGATCAACAAATGAATTCAGAAAGTCACAACTTACTGGAGGGCCTCCTGGGTGGCTCAGACGGTTAAGCGTCTGCCTTCAGCTCAGGTCATGATCCCAGCATCCTGCTTAGCTGGAAGCCTGCTTCTCCCTCTCCTACTCCCCCTGCTTGTGTTCCCTCTCTCTGTGTCTCTATGTCAAATAAATAAAATTAAAAAAAAAAAGAAAAAGAAAATCACAACTTACTGGAGCAGACACAAGCTGAAATCTCTACAGGTACCATTACTGGGGTTAGAAAATCAGAACTGTAATGAAGTGCTGGAATGATGAACTGCTGGAAACTCAGAGTGGACAAATTTGAGAGTAAAAAAATTCCAGGAGGAGCCAGTCATAGGCTCATAGTTTTATGAGTTTTAACTCTAGACATTGACCAGGTTCTTACAGTAAATATATGCCAGAATACTCTGTTCTTCTCAACAAGGTCTGCCCTCCGGAAAGACTATCATTCAGAATAGAAGGAGAGACAGACAAAAACTAAAGGAGTTTCTGACCACTAAGCCAGCCCTACAAGAAATATTAAAGGGGGCTCTTGGACTACAAAGGAGAGACCAAAAGTCACAAAGAAAAGAAAGAATCAAAGAAAATCTTCAGAAGCAACAAAACAAGTAATAAAATGGCAACAAATATATATCTATCAATAATTGCTTTGAATGTAAATGAACTAATCAAAAGACATAGGGTGTCAGAACGGATTAAAAAAATAAGAACTATCTATATGCTGCCCACAAGAGACTTATTTTAGACCTAAAGATATCTTCAGACCGAAAGTGAGGGGATGGAGAAACTTTATCATGCAACTGGATGCCAAAAGAAAGCCAGAGTAGTAATACTTATATCAGACAAAGTAGACTTTAAAACAAAGACTGTAATAAGAGACAAAGAAAGGCATTATGTACTCATAAAGGGGACAATCCAACAAAAAGATATAACAATTATAAATATTTATGCACCCAAAGTGGGAGTACCCAAATATATATTTTTAAAAAAATAACAAATATGAAGGAATTAGTTGATAATAACACAATAATATTAGGACTTTAAGACCCTACTTCATCAATGGACAGATCATCTAAACAGGAAATAAACAAGGAAACAATGGTTTTGAATGACACATGGGACCAGATGGACTTAATAGATATATTTAGAACATTCCATCCTAAAACAGCAGGATACACATTCTTCTCAAGGGCACATGGGACATTCTCCAGAACAGATCACATATTAGGTCACGAAACAGGCCTCAACAAATACAAAAAGATTGAAGTCATACCATGAACATTTTCTGACCACAACGCTATGAACTAGAAATCAACCACAAGAAAAAAATTGGAAAGACCACAAATACATGGAGGTTAAACAACATCCCACTAAAGAATGAATTTGCCAGAGTCCAGCTCCAGCGGGGGAAGGGTCCTTGAAGGAAAGGTTGGCGTCGGCGAGTGAGGAGACACGGACACAAGATCAGGTTGCAAGCATCTCCCTCCCGATAGCCTCAGAGGGACTCTTTTTATTCATTAGTGTTTTCTTGTTTTTCCATTCTTCCATGTGTTATTATTTTTTTTACATTTTATCGCAATCATTTCGGATTTAGAAAACAGAGCGTGACCTATGAAGGTTATCTACTTTCTCCAAAGGCAGCTTACAATGGGTACACCCTATCTTATCAAAGTACTTATTCCATTACTATGTGTCTCTTGTCCTTGCTCCATAGACACCACGGAGGATCACTCCTTTCCCAGAGGCTGTCAGATGATGCCCGCACCCTTTTTTCCTTTAATTTTATACCATTTGTTTATGTCCTCATTATCAACTCCAGTATAAGGAATGGGAGGAGTAGGGGCAAGGAAGTTATCCTACACCAAGGGCTTACCTCGAGGAGCAATACCAAAGGTGGCCTCCTAGTTTGTATACAACATAGGGAGGTTCCTGTACTGTGGAATGTCATGAGATTTTTCTTTCCTAGAATCCTAATGTTTCAGAGGTGCCTGAGGAATCTCATCAATAGGAATTTTTATTGGGCCTGGATCCAACAGTTCCCTTACAGATTGGAGGACATTGGGTATTTTTACTTCTTGGCCCATCATCGGCCTTTTTGGAATCAGTTTCATTATGATTGCTTGCATAGGCATAACTAAATTTATAAATCATTTTATCATGAAACCCTAGAATTGATTATAAAGATTGCCGCAAATAAAATGAAAGGAAGTAGCAGGAGCCAGCTGTGGAGTCTCCTGATTTTTCAGGATTGTCCCTCGTACTTGGACTTTGTCAAACAGCATGAGTAGCTTGGCTCGTGCCATGAATTGGTCAACCAGGAAATCAAAGAAGAAATAAAAAAAAAAAAATACATGGAAGCAAATGAAAACACAACCATCCAAAACCTTTGGGAGCAGCAAAAGTGGTCCTAAGAGGGAAGTATATAGCAATACAGGCCTGCCTCAAGAAGCAAGAAAAATCTCAAATATACAACCTAGCCTTATTCCTGAAGGAGGTAGAAAAAGAACAAGAAATGAAGCCTATAGCCAGCAGAAAGAAGGAAATGATAAAGATTAGAACAGAAATAAATGATATAGAAATTTAAAAACAAAGGAACATCAATGAAACTAGCAGGTGATTCTTTGAAAAAATTAATAAAATTGATACACCTCTAGAGGCACCTGGGTGGTTTGGTGGGTTAAGTGTCTGATTTTGGCTCAGGTCATGATCCTACAGTTATGAGATGGGCCCACATTGGGCTTCACACTGGGCATGGACCATACTTAAGATTCTTTCTCTCCTCTCTCTCTGCCCATCCCTACCCCTCCTCTTCCTCTCTTAAAAAAAAAAAATGATAAGCCTCTAGCCAGATTTACCAAAAAGAGAAAGGACCCAAATAAATAAAATCACAAAGGAGAGAGGTGAAATAACAACCCACACCCATAAACACAGTAATAAGAGAATATTCTGGAAAACTATATGCCAACCAATTGGACAACCTGGAAGAAATGGATAAATTTATAGACACATATAAACCACCAAAACTGAAACAGGAAGAAATAGAAAACTTGAACAGACTGATAACTAGCAAAGAAATTGAATCAGTAATCAAAAATTCTCAACAAACAAAAGTCCAGGGCCAGATGGCTTCCCAGGGGAATTCTACTAAACATTTAAAGAAGAGTTAATACCTATTCTTTTCAAACTTTCCAAAACACAGAAAAGGAAAGAAAACTTCCAGATTCACTTTTGAGGCCAGCATTACCCTGATACCAAAACCAGATAAAGACCACACTAAAAGAGAGAATTACAAGCCATATCCCTGATGAACATGGAAGCAAAAATTCTCAATAAAATACTAGCAAACCAAATCCAACAGTACATTTTAAAAAATCATTCACCACGATCAAGTGGGGTTTATTCCTGGGTTGCAAGTGTGGTTCAATATTCACTAATCAATCAATGTAATATACCATGTTAATAAAAGAAAGGATATGAGCCATATGATCATTTAAACAGATGCAGAAAATGCATTTGACGAAGTACAACATTGATTCATGATAAAAACCCTCAACAAAGTAGATTTATAAGGAACATACTTCAACATCATAAAGGCCATATATGAAAAACCCACAGCTAATATCATCCTCAATGGGCAAAAACTGAGAGCCTTTCCTCTATGGTCAGGAACACAACAGGGATGTCCATTCTCACCACTGTTATTTAACATAGTACTGGAAGTCCTAGACACAGCCATCAGACAACACAAAGAAACAAAAGGCATCCAAATCAACAAGGAAAAAGTCAAAGTTTCACTATTTGCAGACAACATGATATTCTATCTAGAAAACCCAAAAGACTCCACCAAAAAATTGCTAGAACGGATACATGAATTCAGCAAAGTCACAGGCTATAAATCAATGTAGAGAAATCTGTTGCATCTCTCTACACTGATAATGAAGAAGCAGGAAGAAAATTAAGGAATCAATCCCATTTACAATTGCACCAAAAACCATAAGATACCTAAGAATAAACCTAACCAAAGAGGTAAAATATCTGTACTCTGAAAACTATGAAACACTTATGAAAGAAATTGAAGATGACACAAAGAGATGGAAAGAGATTCCATACTCATGGATCAGAAGAACAAATATTTTTAAAATGTCTATACTACCCAAAGTAATCTACACATTTAATGCAATCCTTATCAAAATACCACCAGCATTTTTCACAGAGCTAGAACAAGCAACCCGAAAATTTCTATGGAACAACAAAAGACCCCAAATAGCCAAAGGAATCTTGAAAAAGAAAAGCAAAGCTGGAGGCATCATGATTCCAGATTTCAAGCTATATTACAAAGCTATAGTCATCAAGACAATGTGGTACTGGTGCAAAAACAGACACACAGATCAATAGAAGAGAATAGAAAACCCAGAAATGAATCCACAGCTATATGGTCAATTAATCTTCAATAAAGTAGGAAAGAATATCCAATGGAGAAGACAGTCTCTTCAACAAGTTGTGTTAGAAAAACTGGACAGCAACATGCAGAAGAATAAAACTGGACCACTTTCTTACACCATACACAAAAATAAATTCAAAATGGATGAAAGATGTAAATGTGAGACAGGAAACCATCAAAATCCTAGAGGAAAACACTGGTAGTAACCTTTTTGAGATCAGCTGTAGCAACTTCCTTTTAGATAAGTCTCCTGAGGCAAGGGAAACCAAAGTGAAAATAAATTACTGGGACTTGATCAAAACAAAAAGCTTATTCACAGCAAAGGAAACAATCAACAAAATGAGGAGGCAACCTATGGAATGGCAGAAGATACTTGCAAATGACATATCTGATAACGGGTAGGTATCCAAAAATCTATAAAGAACTTATCAAAATCAACACCCAAAAAGCAAATAATCCAATTAAATAATGGGCAGAAGAAATGAATAGACATTTTTCCAAAGAAGACATACAGATGGCCAACAGACACATGAAGAGATGCTCAACATCAGTGATCATCAGGGAAATGCAGATCAAAACTACAATGAGATATCACCTCACACGTGTCAGAATAACTAAAATTAACAACATAAGAAACAACAGGTGTTGGTGAGAATGGAGAGAAAGGGGAACACTTCTGCATGGTTGGTGGGAATGTAAACTGGTGCAGCCACTCTGAAAAACAGTATGGAGCTTCCTCAAAAAGTTAAAAATAGAACTACCCTATGATCCAGCAATAGCACTAGGTATTTACCTAAAAAATACAAAAATATTAAATCAAAGAGATACATGCACTTCAATGTTTATAGCAGCACTATCTACAATAGCCAAATTATGGAAGCAACCCAAGTGTTCATCAATTGTTGAATGGATAAAGAAGATGTGGTATTTATATAAGAATATATATATATATATATATATATATACACACACATATATAATGAAATATTACTCAGCCTTCAAAAAGGATGAAATCTTGCCCTTTGCAACTGTGTGGATGTAACTAGTAAGTATTAATCTAAGTGAAATAAGTCAGAGAAAGACAAATACCATATGATTTCACTCATATGTGGAATTTAAGAAACAAAACAAGTGAGCAAAGAGAAAAAGAGAGAGGCAAACCAGAAAAACAGACACTTAACTATAGAGAACAAACTGATGGTTACCAGAGGAAAGGTGGGTGGGGGGATGGGTTAAATGGGTGATGGGGATTAAGGAGTACACATGTTGTGATGACCATCAGGTGTTGTATGGAAGTGTTGAATCACTATATTCTACATCTGAAACTAATATTACACTGTATGTTAACTAACTGGAATTTAAATAACCTTTATTAATAAAGGTTAAATAATAATTGGAGAAGGGAAATACCCATCACCAGACTACTCAAGCCATCCTGTTCTACCTAAGGTAGGGAGAAAAGAGAGAGACACATTTGTAAAGTTCACATTCCAGAAGCACAGTCTCTATAAAAGACTGAAATCTAATCATAGGACTATAGAATGACTTCCCCTGACCCCATACCTTATTACTAGAAGCCTATTTATAGCAAATCCTTTTACCTGGTACATCATGTCTGGCTAAAAATACAGTTTGAAGAGACAGAGCCAACATTAGAAACAGACATGGTTTGCAAGATGTTGGAATTATTAAACCAGGAATTTAAAACAACTATAATTACTATGCTAAGGACTCTAATAGATAAAATAGTATGCAAGATGGGCAATGTAAGCAGAGACATGGAATTTTAAGAAGGAACCAAAAGAAATGCTAAAGATCAAAAACACTGTAACAGAAATAAAGAATGTATTTGATGGCCTCATTAGTAGACTGGACATGGCTGAGAAAAGAATCTCTGAGCTTGAACATATACCAATAGAAACTTTCAAAACTAAAAGGCAAAGAAAACAAAGACTGAAAAAATCAGAACAGAATATCCAAGGACTATGGTGCAACTACAAAAGGTGTATGTATGCATAATGGGAATAACAGAAAAAGAAAGGAGAAAGAAATGAAAGAAATACTTGAAACAGAATGAGAATTTCCCGCAAATTAATGTCAGACATCAAACCACAGATCCAAGAAGATTAGAAAACTACAAGGAGGACAAATACCAAACGGCAAAAACAAAACAAGATATACACAGGCATATCATATTCAAACAACAGAAAATCAAAGAGGAAAAAGTTCTGAAACAATCCAGAGGAAAAAAAGCCTTACCTATAGAGAAACAAAGATAAGGATTATATCCAACTTCTCAGAAACCATGCAAGCAAGAAAAGAGAAATATTTAAAGGGAAATATTTAAAGTGTTGAAAGAAAAGAACAACCAATCTAGAATTCTGTACTTTGTGAAATTATCCTTCAAAAATGAAGGATAAATAAAGACTTTCTCAAACAAAATATAAGGTCATTTGTTGGTAGTGGGCCTGCCTTACAAGAAATGTTTTAATAAAAATTTCTTTGGAGAGAAAGAAAATTGTATGTCAGAAATTCAGGTCCACATAAAAAAGGAAGAGCATCAGAGAAGGAATAAATAAAAGTAAAATACAAATTCTTATTCTTAATTTATCTAACAGACGATAGTTTCCTCAAAAAAACAATAGCAACAATGTATTCAATGTATATATTTTATGTCTGCTTATAAACAAGTGAAATGAATGGCAGCAATGATACAAGGGATGGGAGGGAGGTATTAGGATTATTTTGTTATTATAAAATACACTATCTATGAAGCAATAGAGTGTTATTTGAGACTTGGATTAATTGTAAATGTTTATTACAAACTGTAGGGCAACTACTAAAAAAGAAAGGGAAAAGAAAGGAAGAAAGAAAGAAATGTGATATACTAAGAAAGGAGAGAAAATGGAATTTTATAAAATGCTCAGTAAAAATGACAAAAGGCAAAAAAAGAGTGGAAGACAAAAATGAGAATAAAGAGCAAGAGCAATTAAAGTAATTCAAAGAGCTAGCTAATATGGTACATATCAATACAAATGCATATAATCGCTTTGAACATCAATGGCCTAAATAAACCAATTTGAAGATAGAGATCATCACAGTGGATCAAAAAACAAGACCCAACTATATACTGTCTACAAAAAAGAACTCCTTTAAATATAAAGACATATATAGATTAAAAGTAAACAGATGGAGAAAAATACACCATGCTAACACCAATCAAGAGAAAGCAAAACTATTAATTTCAGACAGAGCAGACTTTAAAACAAGAAAATTTATAAGGGATAAAGAGGGGCATAATGACGAAAGGGTCAATTCTCTAAAAAGATGTAATTCTTAAAATGATAAGCCTAACAACAGAATGTCAAACTACATGAGGCAAAAACTCATAGAACTTCAAAGAGAAATAGATGAATCCACTATTCTAGTTGGAGACTTAAACACCTCTCCATCAGAAATGGATAGATCCAGCAGGCAAAAAAAAAAAAAAAAAAATCAGTAAGGTCATAGTTGAACTCAACACATCCTCAATCATCTAGATCCAGTCAACAGGAGCAGAATACACATTCTTGTCAGTCTCATATGGAACATTCACCAAGAATTCTGGGTCATGAAATATACTTAACTAATTTAGAAGAATAAAAATCACATAATGTCTGCTCTTAGAAAACAATGGAATTAAACTAGAATTTTTTTTTTTTTAAGAAAATCAAAGCCTGCTTTTATTGATGCACCCACAGACAGACCGGGGATTTGGAAGGGATGGCGACACTAACATGACACTCATGGTTAATGCAACTCAAACACAGGGGGCAGGAGATGACTTTACAGGGACATGATGCCTTTATAAGTTAGGGAAACAGACTGCTCGCTGGCTGCCCCTCTCATTTCATGTTCTTCACAAACTCCTCTCCCTTCTTGATGGAGGCCTTCAGCTCAGGGATGGCTTCCACTATCATCTTCTCTTCGAAAGGGGAGATCTTGCTGATGCCTAAATTCTTCTCAACGCCCTTTTTCCGCAGCAGTAATGGAGTGGAGAAATAGGCACAGTCTGCTTCTTGGGACTTAACGAAGGAACACTCCACAACTCCTTCCTTTCCGTTCATCGCATCCACAAGGGAGAAGACAAACTGGGCTCCGGCGTACGCCATGGACAGGGTGGCTGAGCCTGCTCCAGCTTTGGCCTTCACCACCTCTGTGCTGGCCTCCTGGATCCGCCCAGTGATGGCTGTTAGCTGGTCCTGGGGAAGGTCCACCTCAGGAGTGCACTGCGAGATCAGGGGGATGATGGTCTTCCCAGCATGGCCGCCAATGACAGGAACATTGACTCAAGCGGGATCCAACCCTTCAGTTCCACAATGAGTGTTGGCTCTGACAATGTCCAGGGTCGTCACCCCGAAGATTTTACTGGGGTTGTAGACTCCGTGTTTCTTGAAAACTTCCGTTGCGTTTGGGATGGTAGAGTTCACTGGATTGGAAATGATGCAGATCATGGCCTCAGGGCAGTGCTGGGCGCAGGCAGCAGACAAGGTGGCCACAATGGAGGCATTCGTGTTAAACAGGTCATCCCGGGTCATGGGGTTTTAACAGGTCATGGGGAATAACCACATCGCAGCCTTTCAGGCAATCCGGCAGCGGCTCAGGTCCGAGGTAGCCTTTCACGGTTGCTCTGGTCTCGATGTGGCTCAGATCCGCGGCCACTCCGGGCATACGAGCAATATCGTTGAGGATTAAGCGGCTCACCAAGGGACTGTTCTTGAGGAGAAGTGCAAGGGGCTGCCCGATTCCCTCAAAATGCCTAAAGATTAAACAACATAGTTCTAAATAACACATGAATCAAAGGAGAAATCTCAAAAAAATTTTTTAAATATTTTGAGCTAAATGAAAATGAAAACACAATTTAATATAGAATGCAGCAAAAGCAGTACCTAGAAATTTACAGCATTCAATGCATATATTAGAATAGAAGAACCTTCTAAAGTCAATAATCCAAGCTTCCACCTTAAAAATAATTACAAGAGCAAATTAAATCCAAAGTAAAAAGAAGAAAAGAAATAAGAATTAGAGCAGAAGTAAATAAAATTGAAAACAGGAAATCAAGAGAGAAAAATCAATAAAAGCAAAAGTTGGTTCTTTGGAAAGATCGATTAATTGACAAACCTGAAACCAAGCCAGGCTGAGAAAAAAAGAGAGGACACAAATTACTAATATCAGAAATGAATGAGGGGACATCACTATATATCATACGAACATTAAAAGAATAATAAAGGGATAGTATGAACAACTCTATGTCCACAAATTTGATAACCTAGGTGAGATGGACCAATTATTTGAAGGGCATAATTTGCCACAAATTTGATAACCTAGGTGAGATGGACCAATTATTTGAAGGGCATAATTTGCCAAAACTCGGACAAGAAGAAATAAACAATCTTAATAGGCCCTGTATCTATTACAGAAATTGAATCAATAATTAATAACTTCCCAAAACAGAAAATACCAGGCCCAGATGGGCTCACTGGTAAATTCTAATAAATATTTAAGGAAGAAATTATATCAGTTCTCTATAATCTCTTTCAGAGGAAGAAAAAAAAAACAGAGGAAATACTTTCTAACTTAATAATCACTTTTCCTTAACAACAACAACAAAAAAACAGAATTCAAAAGACCTGAAAACAAAGCACATGGTTTTCCAGGGCCTGGGGATAATGACATTGAATCTAGGGAGAAAGAAATGCAATGGGGGCCAACCTCTGGATATATATATGTAAGGTTATAATAATGTAGGCAATATTTATTGATTATAAACTTTCAGAGATAATCAAACACAGAAAACTTGGAAGTGGTTGCAGATCAAAGGTAACTGAAGACTATAATAAAGACAGAGGGAAGGGATATTCTCATTTTACAAAGAGGAGATCAAGAAATAATATAAAGAGTTAAAGGACAAAAAACAGATGCTTAGATAGGTTAAAGAAACAAAAACAAAAGAATTAGTTACAAATATAAATATCAGAACATCAGAAGAAGAGGAAGGGTAAAGAATCAAAAGATTCATCTTTTATATTGGGAGTCAGTAGACATGAAGTTGCTAGATCAATAAATAAATTCAAGTATAAGTACATTATCTACAATTTTTGAAGTGACCACCAGGAGAACAAAATACAATTAAAGTGTATTTCCTTTGAGAATGGAAGTGCAGGTGGGAAAGGGCGAAGCAGAAAACTATTGCTTCTCAGAAGTTGTTCTCTATTGATGTGATGCCACGTACTTGAATTAGTCTCTTTAAAAGGAGTTGATTAGGAACTTTACAACTCATTGGATTGGTGGCAAAGGAAAAGGAATGAAGGCTGACCTTGTTTGAGCCCAAATAATTGGGAAAGTGGGGACGCCTGGGTGGCTCAGTTGGTTAAGTGTCTGCCTTTGGCTCAGGTCATGATCCCAGAGTCCTGGGATGGAGTCCCACGTTGGGCTCCTTGCTCAGTGGGGAGTCTGCTTCTCCCTCTGCCTGCTGCTCCCCCCACTTGTGCTCTCTCTCTCTCTCACAAATAAATAAAATCTTATTAAAAATTAAATAATAGTAATAATTGGGAAAGTGATCTCACGGGGGAGGGAAAGAAACACCCAAGACAGGAAATTGGTAACTGGTCTGAAGGAGGAAGATAAGGACACTGGGAAATACACAGTTAAGTAAGTGAATATAATCTGAGGTAAAATATGAACATTTACATAAATCTAAGAAGTGAACTGATACCAACAAATTTTGAAAACAAAAAGAAAGAAAAAAAGTTTCGAATCATCCCAGTTAAACTTGGAGCACCTGTAGAGAAAGTGCAGCAAGGGGAAAAGGGAAAATATCATTGTGTAATGGGGTCCAAGGAATGAGAAAGTTCACCAAAATGTGTTGACAATTATAAACACAGACTCATCAATTATAATAATAAGAGAAGAAAGTACAAAGATGCCTGTGGTATTCACAGATAATATTCAAAATAGGCACATGGAAATTGAAAGCTGATCCATGGCTTTCCTCACTATTTATAATTGCCTCTTTACTAACATAATTGGAAAAAATACTGCTATTTATGATTTTAACTACAGAACACATGTAAAAAAACGTTCTGCCAACTCTATTCTATTCTAAATCTTACTCAACTTACTCATTTGTGATCTACTCCAAAAATATGTCATTTGGGAGAAAGAATACATGCAATCACAAAAAGCTTAAAGCCAATTTTTCTTCAAACTCAGCAATGTAACCTTTGGGAATTACATCAGACAGCATTGTTATGAAAACAATTTGGCAATAGTCACATTTTGCTTATTTGTAAATGACACTTTGTGCATCGTTCACCTTGGATCTCCAGAGAGAAGGTATGCAATTACAAGTGTCATGGAGTTAGTATTAAAAGAATGCTTACTAGGGGAAAGATCTCAAGTTACAATGTAGTTTGAAGGAAATGTACATTTGAAAAGGAAACCAATGGGCCTTATGCATAAATTATAAACAGATATATTTTTGTTTCTCAGTGATAGTATCAAAACCTCCACATTTGCTTCATCAATCTAAGCTGCTTCAGTTTAAAACTCTACCATGTTCATCCCCCTCCAGCCATTGTTTTCTTTCTTCTGTCTATAATGGTCACACATATTCAGAGATGCTTAAAGTGATCTTCATTTTCATACTTCCAAATTTTCCAATGTTTTTCCATCACTCTGTGCAAGAAGCTCTTGCCAAAGTCAAGACTGTGATGTTTCAGTGCTCTTATTTCATCTGTTAGGCTACATTCAATATCTTGAATCAGTTCCTTCATTCTTGAAACACTTTCTTTCCCTTGTTTTCAAGATACAGCTCTCTTTCTGTTCCCCTTGCAGGAACATAATCATCTACCAGGTTTCAATTACCCATTTATAAGCCCCATACTGTAAAAGCTCACTCATATGTACAAATAGCTCCTCAACACTTACACTTGAATGCCTGGGGCATCTCAATCGACCTCATGATATTTATCTCTGAACCTCATTTTTTTTTGTTTCCTATCTCAATGAATAGACTCACAATCAAAATATGCAAGCCAACAAAACTTGAAATTTTCTTTGATACCTCCTATATTCAATTCATCATTGATTTGTTCTCTAAATGTCTCTTGAATCCATATGACTCTCTGTGTCTGCTATCACCCACTAGTCCAGGCTGCCTGTTACCTAACTATGGCACCAGCCTCCTAACAGGACTTTCTGCATTCACCTAAGACTCCTTCCAAAATATTTTTCCCTATTGCAGGCAAAGTCATCTTTAACAAATCATAAATCTGATCTTGCACAAACCCTAATTCTACCAACCTCATTCCTAAACACCTTCAATGTCTTCTCTTTGTTCCTAGGCTGCAGATCAAAGTCTTTAGCATGGTCCACCAGCCTCTGCATGGTCTGGTCCCTGTCTACTCCTTAGGCTCACTTGACACAACTCTCCTCTCTCTCACTAATTAAGCTCTGCCAATGACATTGTAATTCTTCAAACAGGTCATGCTCCCCTCACTCCCACCCTACTTTGGTGCCTTTGCAAATGTCTCCTCTCCCCAGCCCTGTTCACCCAATTACCTACTGATTCTTCAGCTTTCCTCAACCTTTATAGAAAAGTGTTTCTTGACTTCCAAAGCTAGGTTAGGTTCTTTTCTTATCTGCTCCTATAGTCTGTTCCTTTCTTTCAGAGCATTTATCTCAGTTTGTAATTGCACATTCAATCATGCAGTTATGTTATGAATGCCATTCTTGAGCATTAGTCTGTGAGCTCTCTGAAGTCAGGAGCCACATCATTTTTGCTTGCCATCCTATCTCCAGACTCTAGCTATATTCTATATTCTGGTTGGTACTTAATAAATGAATACATAAATGAATAAACAGCATATTTGGTTTAAAAATAAGCATATGGCTCATAAGTCACTTCCTCATGACAATTCATACCTAATTTTCCCTATTTTTTTAGCTTAAATATGTTGGGTTTTTTTCCTTACGCATCTATGGTTATAAAGATTGCTGACAAAACTGAAATGTTACAGTCCTTATGAAATATTATCTTAATTTCAGATCAACAGAGAATAGTAAAGACATGAATACAGATTTTTTTCATACCAAATAATTTTAGATAATGCCAAATAGATCCTAGACTAAGGGCCTGTTAATGCCCTTAGATAATACCAAAGAGCTAGACCAAGGGCCTGTTTGGATGACATTCAGAGACATGTGGGTAATTTTACTGGTCCTTGTTCTGGTTCTACCTCATAGTATTCAGGCAAGTATTTGGGATCAGATCTTTTTAGCCTGGGATGGAAGGAGGGATAAAAATTTTTCCCTCCTTCTTCATTCTCTCAATTGACCTGTCATGGTGGTTCTTTGTTGTTTTTATTTTGCTACTTAATGTTATTCTCCCTTGAACAAAAAGATACTTGTGGGGTGTCACTGGTGCCTGGTCCCTGCCTAGGACTGAGTGGAACACAAGTGCCCCAAACTGACCTTTCCCATGCCCAGGCTCCCACCAGGAGTGATGGGCAACAGTAATTGCTGAATGGGGCAGGGAAGCAAGTGGCTGAGAACCCATTATGGTGATGCAGGCAAGGAAGGGAGGTCAAAGCTCCAAGCCCTCAGTGCAAGTTCCATTCTGCTAGCAGACTTTACTTATACAACACAAATTCAAACATAAATTATTAAGAATTTGGGGATGGTAATAACTGAGCATTAAACTCCAAGTACAGAGTCCCCTTTGGAGTATGGGTGCCATGCAGCTGCACTGGTCACACAGCCATGAAGCTGACCTTGTCCAGATGAGATGGTGTGTAGCCTAATTCAACATTATAAATTAGGTTGTCACACAAAGGGGAGAGTAATGCTCCCAGACAGTACAGTGGATCCTCACACAATCAAACATTACCATCTGCTGTTGTATGCTTACTAGTGCTTTCTGTCGTGGGACAAGATTTGTGCCTTCTTTGGCAAATGTTGTGAATCTCTGCTGAGTAGTCTAATTGTAGTAACTTCATTTTGTATCACTCAGACAAGTGCATCTTGTGTAATTTACCTAAGTGGTGTTAATGCCAGTACTTCCTCAAGTTCAACAGACATGCAGCCAAGAACCCATTTATTTAAGAATTCATCTAGAGCGTATGCTCTCTTAGGGCAGGAATGATCATCTTCTGATCTATAGCAGTGTACAGTACTTTGATAAGTTGGTGCTCAGTAAGTGCTTCTTCAGTTGAAATAATAACCCCATACTGTTCTTCAAGTTACTGTTTCTAAAATAAAAGTCAACTTTTTAAAGTAGATGTAGCTAGAACTGTCAAACAAATCAATCCCTTTGGTGTGTGTGTGTGTGTACCACACAGTCTTAATTCCATACATTTGTTCTCACAAATTCAATGTGGCCAGGACCAATCCAACAAATAAACAGATTGAAAATTCACACATGGAGAAAGGGGAACCCTCTTACACTGTTGGTGGGACTGCATGCTGGTGCAGCCACTCTGGAAAACAGTATGGAGGTTCCTCAAAAAGTTGAAAATAGAGCTACCTTATGACCCAGCAATTGCACTACTGGGTATTTACCCCAAAGATACAAATGTAACGATCTGAAGGGGCACATGCCCCCCAATGTTTATAGCAGCAATATCAACAATAGCCAAACTATGGAAAGAGCCTAGATGTCCATCAACAGATGAATGGATAAAGAAGATGTGGGGGGGGTGTGTGTGTGTGTGTGTGTGTGTGTGTGTGTGTGCGTGCGTGTGTATACATATATATATGTATATATATATACACATATGTACATATATATAATGGAATATTATGCAGCCATCAAAAAGAATGAACTCTTGCCATTTGCAACGACATGGATGGATCTAGAGGGTATTATGCTAAGCAAAATAAGTCAATCAGAGAAAGACAAGTATCATTTGATCTCACTGATATGAGGAATTTGAGAAACAACAAAGGATCATAGGGGAAGGGAGGGAAAAATGAAACAAGATAAAACCAGAGAGGGAGACAAATCATAAAAGACTCTTAATCTCAGGAATAAACTGAAGGTTCCTGGAGTGGAGGGGGGTGGGAGGGATGGGGTAACTGGGTGATGGACTTTAGGGAGGGTATGTGCTATGGTGAGGACTGAGAATTGTGTAAGACTGATAAATCACAGACCTGTACCCCTGAAACAAATAATACATTATATGTTAATTAAAAAAAAGAAAATTCACACAAAGTTATTGTCTTAACCAAAAGCTAATCTATTTCAAGGAAGCCCTAGTTAAAATGCAAGAAACAAACAAACAAACAAAAAACCTAAAACAAAATTTACAAGGAGTATTTAAATAATGTGGAGAAGACCTTGAGCTTGTGTTATAAATAAATGTAAAACCAAGAAGAAACAATATAATACTTGTGAATCTTCAAAATAAGAACATGTACTTACATAAAGTAACAAGATTGAAAGGAAACATTACCCAACAATATTAATATTTAAATCTTGGTATTTAAGATTATGAGAGATTCAGGGCATTTTTCTATTTAGTTTGTATATTTATTAAAATTTTTCTCCCACAGTGAGCATATGCTCATTTTACAATCAGAAAAACATGTATGAAAAGCAAATCTTTGGAAAAAATAACTTCAATTATTTAACCAATAGTTAAAATTACTTTTTAATAACAGAAGTTTTTGGTATCAATATTATAGAACCACAATATATTAAAAAAATTAGTGGAGAAAGGATTCCTTAGGCAATTTAAATCTTCATCACAGGCAGAAAATACTTCATTCTTTGGAAGTACTCAATGCCTCAAATGCCACTCAGAAGCTCACTAATTTAAATCAAAACCCCATTCAGTGGTTGTAAAATAGGCATGTGAGGTGGCCTTTTATCCCATGTCTCTGATTCATATTGCATTCATTATTTAAGTAATTCTCAGTTATGCCTCAATAACAAATAAATCCTGAAATCTCAGCAGCTTAACTACAGTGGTTTATATTCCACTCATGTGTGAAAATAGCTGGCCAAGCAGTGACTCAGGGGTCCAGGCTTCTCAGTGTTACAACTCCACCATCTTACATTTCTTCACTTTCAGTTACATAGATAAAAGAGAGAAAGAGATGGTAGAGATACTTGGTCCTTAACTGCCCTGGCCCAGAAACTATATATATGTCTGGAATATTTATAAGGCTCCAACCTAAATGCAGAGGAGACTGAGAAATGTTAACAAGTACAAGAATATTTGGCTATTATTGTCTGTCACAAAATTTTATTTTAAAATTTCAAGTAACATTAAAGAAAGACATAAGATTCATCACAATGGGACAAAGGTTAAGAAAGGTTATTAAACGCTATATTAGCAGAAACTAATTTTTTCAAAAGATTAATGTACTTGAAAGCATTCTAAGAAGATATGACAAGACAAATCATTGATATGAAGTGAGGTTGAGGATGAGATTAAATAGAGTTGAAACAACACCCTAATATGTACTGTAATTCTACTCACCACCCTCTGATTTCCAGAGGTTCTATATTGAGACAGGCAAGTGGAGCCTTTAAAATGTCCCAGAAGTAGAAAGCTGCCATAACTTAATAAAATTTGATTTGATTTATGCTGCTTACAACAAACTTCAAAGAGATACATGCCAATGGTTTCTAAATGTCATATAAACACAAGTTCATGTAAACATCAATCTGGAACTCTACCAACCTATACAGCGCTAGTAGATATTCAGCAGAGCAAAACAGCAAAGGCCTTTATCCTCAAGTCTTCACAATTGAGCATCACTTTGCTCATTTTTGTACTTATTTAGTAGGGTACTCATTATTTCTACTTCCAGGCAGCAACATATGTTCTCCATGGTTTTGCACGTCAGTTTAGATTTCTCAAGAACATTGTAAATTTAAGGGAAAGACTATTTTCCATTCATGTACAACATGCCTAGGATTGTGCTCTGTATACTCATCTGTCCTTTATAAATGTGGTGATACATTTATAAATATAGTTACTCAAATCAATGGGATATACACTTGAAATGTGATTCTACTAATATATGTGCAGGAGATAATATTTTTAAATGTGGCCTCATGCCTATCACTTGGATTAAGTGTATTAGTAGTACCAAAAAGTAAGATTAGTTGGTTCCATACCATATTTTCCTATAAATGGCCAAGAAAGCTTTGAGGTTAAACCAATGCTCAGAAATTTATGAAGGATAATTCTTGTTCTTCCACTTTAACAATAAGAAATGAAGGAGGGAGGGAGGGAGGGAGGGAGGGAGGGAAGGAAGGAAGGAAGGAAGGAAGGAAGGAAGGAAGGAAGGAAAAATACCTGTTTTGAAGTATTTAAAAAACATTTTGTACTCTCTTTATATTATGGATATTCAATTTTGTTTATTATTCTCAATGGTTTTATATCATATAGATGGCAAACTACAAAATTCTTATTTGTTGTTAAATGGACAATATAAAATCAGTAGTTACATTCATTAAGGCATAGAACCTCTGACTAAATAATTTGTTTGGCTCTTCTTATCTTACCTGCTTCTTCTCTGAGAAAGAATGAATCATCAGTTTAATTCATCAAGAAATCTCTAGGAAAGTGACTTCGGTGAATGTTTTAACAATCTTATCTTGGTTCAACGTGACTCTTAAATTATCATATGAATGAATGACTTGATACCTCATTTCAACTCCCTTTTCTGGGACACATTGCTAACACAAATTAAACTTCCTGTCAGGGAAATTAAATGGGCATGATTTGCTAAGAGCTTGCTTCTATTGTTTCTTCTTGTAGAATAAATCAATAAGATTTGCCACTAAAAACAATCTCAGGGACTTTTGACCCTGCCATTTTCCCAGCACCAACAGTCCTGCCGCTCTTGTTCTACTCTTGCAGAACAAATGATGTGCCACTCACAACAGTCTTTACACTGCTGAATTTTTCACACATGTGTAGCAGACTTAAGAGCTTCTCTGACATCCAAAAAGCAGGGGGGCTTGGGTCATTTACATTATTATTATATTTTAATGGTCTGTTTACTAGTCTGTCTCCTATGTTAAACAGTGAGCAACAAGAGAGTTCCTGTTAAATACTGAGTTGTGTTTCCAGCATATATCTCCACATTGGCAAATGTTCAATTCAGTTTTTTTTTTTAAAGATGTTCATGGAACACTAAATTTTAGCTAAATCAATATATTCAGGAGTGATGGGGCAGATTCTAATTTATGTAATTAGGTTATTTGGAGACTTTCTTCCTTCTTTCCAAATTCTTTCCAAATGCCAATAATCCAACAAAAGGACCTCCTAGTATCCTTGGCTTTAGCTAATGAAAAGTAGAAAAAGAGATTATCTCAAATAAACCATTGCCATGAATTCTAACTGCATGAAGAAAGCTAAAAGGAACTTAAAAGGCTTAGAAATTTTATGTAAATTTTCCTTTAAAAAAAAAACAACAGCTAATACTAGTGGCAAGCCTCAGCAACACCAGACACAGCCTGTCACTCAAAACAGGAAAGAAAAACTAGAAGTCCATTAATCAATTCTAGATATCTATTTACCTTAAACATGTCCTTCAGGCAAGTTTCCACATATTTCATACATGTGAAATACATAGTGCTATAAGATGTGAAATAAGATTAACAGACAGGATAGGAATTTTAAAAGAAAACAATTGTCCATAAGATATTTGACTGAAAATAAGGAGATTCACCTAGTAAGAAGCTGTTGGGCTAATCTAAGTATGAAGCAATGCCAATCTGGACTAGACTATAAAACAGTGGTTATTGAATGCCACCCAAATCAGAATCAACTGAAGAGCTTGCTAAACCACAGTTAAAATACAGATTATAATTTAGAAGATCTGGGATAAGACCTAGAATTTGCATTTCTAACAGATTTCCATGCTCTTGACCCACGGACCACTCTGAGTAGCACTGCTCCAGACTACTGAGCTAAAAACAACGAAACCAAAAACTATTTTCACCAAGATTCAAAAAGTTATAACAAAGCCTACTTGTAAGGAATACGATAGCAAAATTTCTAACATAATGGTGGGGTCGCTGACCTTCATGGAAATTGGAAAAACAGAAACAAAAAACTGGTGGGAGGAATGAGAGATGAATTTTGTTTTTAGAAATGGTAGGTTGGAGGGACGCCTGGGTGGCTCAGTCTGTTAAGCATCTGCCTTCGTCTCAGGTCATGATCCCAGGGTCCTGGGATCGAGTCCCACATCGGGCTCCTTGCTTGGCGGGGGGCCTGCTTCTCCCTCTGCCTGCCACTCCCCCTGCTTGTACTCTCACACTCTCTCTCTCTCTAGTAAATAAATAAATAAAATCTTAAAAAAAAAAAAAGAAAAGAAAAGAAATGGTAGGTTGGAGATGATACCAGGATATCTGAGCCCATGACCTGTAAAAGAGCAGGAAATAGATGGCTGTCCCAGGCATTTAGTTAGAATTCACATTTAAAGATAGAGATCTGCAAGTCTCATTAACCCAGGATCTAAACCCAACAGACAATAAAGGGAAACAAACAGAGCCATGCATAGAACCTCAAAGAATTTCTATTTCATGGGTTAGGAGAATGAAAGACACCCAAGAAGAAAAAAGGATTCCTTACGATGATTTTGATGGAAGAAGAGGAACCAGTAGGTGAGTGTCATAGGCATTTAAAGAAGGGAAGATTTCATTTATTAAAAAGTGATCTGTGCTGAACATTTCAAAGAGAATGAAGAGGATGAAAACCAAAGAGAGATGCTCCAGGATTTGGCTCCATAGTCACTGATAAACTTTTGAAAGCATTTATCAGTAGCATGGGGCAGAAACCAAACTGCAAGAGGTTAAGAAAAAAAGAAAAAGTGAGGAGTTAGCATGATTAAAACAGGTGAATTGGGGCGCCTGGGTGGCTCAGTTGTTAAGTGTCTGCCTTCAGCTCAGGTCAGGATCCCAGGGTCCTGGGATCGAGTCCCACATCGGGCTCCCTGCTCCGCCGGAAGCCTGCTTCTCCCTCTCCCACTCCCCCTGCTTGTGTTCCTGCTCTCGCTCTCTCTCTGTCAAATAAATAAATAAAATATTTTTTTAATAAAATAAATAAATAAAACAGGTGAATTGCATTAAACTTTAAACTGTTTACAGAACTAGGATTCAGTAACATCTATGATGTTTACAGCTTCCTTTTTTTTTAATTTTATTATGTTATGTTAATCACCATACATTACATCATTAGTTTTTGATGTAGTGTTCCATGATTCATTGTTTGCGTACAACACCCAGTGCTCCATGTAATATCTGCCCTCCTTAATACCCATCACCAGGCTAACCCAACCCCCCACCCTCCTCCCTTCTAGAACCTCAGTTTGTTTCTCAGAGTCCATAGTCTCTCATTTTTTTTCTTTTTAAATTTCCAAAGAGCCTTATATGGTTTGTGGAAGACCAGAAAAATGGTCCCTCAAAAGATGTCCACATTCTAATCCCTGAAACCTGTGGATGTGACTGTATATAGGGAAAAAAGCTGGGAGGGTCTTTACAGATATGATTAACTTCAGGATGATTAACTTGAGACGGGAAAAATAGCCTGTACTACCTAGGTGTCCCCTAAATGCAATCACAAGTATTCTCTTTTCAAAAAACTTTTTTGAGTATGGTTGACACACCATGTTACATTAGTTTCAGGTGTATGACATAGTGATTCAACATCTCTGTACACTATGCTTTGCTCACCACAAGTCTGACCGTCTGTCACCATACAATCCTATTACAATATCACTGATTATTTTCCCTATGCTATGCCTTTTACTGCCATTATTTATTCATTCCATAACTGGAAACCTGTATCTCCCACTTCCCTTCACCCAGTTCACGAATTCCCCCACCCTCTTACCTCTGGCAACCATCAGTTTGTTCTCTATAATTATAGGTCTGATTCTGTTTTTTGTTTATTCGTTTTTTTTTAGATTCCATATATGAGTGAAACCACATGGTATCTGTCTTCCTCAGTCTGATAATACTCTCCGAGTCCATCCATGTTGTCACAAATGGCAAGTACTCATCCGTTTTTATGGCTGCACAACATTCCATTGTAGATATACACCACATCTCTTTATTGTTTCATCTATCAATGAATACTTAGGTTGATTCCATATTGGATATTGTAAATTATGCTGCAATAAACATGGGGGTGCATATATCTTTTCAAATTAGTATTTTTATTTTCTTTGGGTAAATACCCAGCAATGGAATTATTGATTTATATGGTATTTATATTTTTAATTTTTTGAGGAACCGCTATACTATTTTAAATCCCAGAAATTCTTATAAGAGGTAATTAGAAGGAAATTTCACACACTCAGAATAAGAAAGCATCACAACACCGGAAACAAGAGGCTATGTTGCTGGCTTTGAAGATGGAAAAGAGGACACACAAGGAATCCAAGAAATACTCCTCTGGGTGCTGGAAAAGGCAAGGAAACAGATTCTTCCCCTGAGCCTCCAGATGGAACAGGGCCCTGGTGGCACATTGATTTCAGTGCAGTGAACCTGATTTCGGGCTTCTGAGCCTTCAGTACTGTAAGAGAATAAATTTGTGTTTCTTTAAGCTACCAGGTTGTTATAACTTCTTATAACAGCCATAGGAAACTAATCCATAGGTCAATTCATAATCTTGTCTTGGCAATAAATTTAGTTATTATGTCATCTATTCTTAGACAAAAAAAATTCTAAGTGATTATGAGATATTTCTCAGTTGAGGGTCATAATATTTTGTTACAGAAGAGTAATTTGGTAAAAAAACAGATTTGCTGTGTTATGAGAACTTGGAGGACATCATTTAAATAATTTGAAAAATTAGGAAGAAAATATGAATTTGAACTGCTAAAATGTAAATTTTTTAAAGTATGATTTGGCCAACTTACCACAGTGGTTTATCCAACTAGCAACTAAATTAGAATACATACCAGAAAGTACAGTCATCAATATTTCACAACACAGATGCTAAGATGAAAATCCAAATTTCCCAGTAAACATGAAAAAATTTTAACAGGAAAATATGAAATTTGAGCATAGCAAAGAAATTCCCAAAAGTCAGTATTATATGGAAACTGGAAGCTTCGTCTAAAAAGATGCTTTGTTTTTAATATGATTCTTTTCAAAATGACTTAGAGCAACTCAACAAAAAAACAAACAAGCCAATTAAAAATGGGCAAAGTATTTAAATAGCCATCTCTCCCAAGGTGTACTAATGGCCAATAAGCACAGAAAAGATGATTGATAGCACTAACCAATAGGGAAAGGCAAATCAAAAACCATAATGAAATATCATTTCATGTGCATTAGGATAGCTATTTGTAAAAGGGAAGGGAAGGGAAGGGAAGGGAAGGGAAGGGAAGGGAAGGGAAGGGAGGGGAAGGGAAGGGATAGAGAAAGAAAAGGAAAAAGGAAAGGAAAGAGATAGAGAAAGAAAAGAAAGGAAAAAGAAAAGTAAAGGGGAGGGGAGGGAGGGGAGGGGAGGGAAGGGAGGGCAGGGGACAGGAGGGGAGGGGAGGGAAGGGAAGGGAAGAAAAGAAAGGGAAAGAGTTGGCAAGATGTGAGGAAATCAAAACAATTGTGTATTGCTGGTGGAAATATAAAAATGGTGCAGCTCCTATGGAAAACAGTATGTTGGCTCCTCCAAAAATTAAACTTAGAGCTACCACATGATCTAGCAATTCCACTTCTGAGTATATACCCAAAAGAATTAAAAGCAGGCTGTCTTAGTTAGCTCAGGTTGCCATAACAAAATGTCATAGATGGTGTGGCTTAAGCAGAAGAATCTATTTTCTCAGTTTGGAGGCTGGAAATCCCAGATCAAGGTCCAGTGGGGTTGAGTTCCCAATGAGAACTCTCTTCCTGTTGCAAATGGCCACCTTCTTGCTGCCTCACATGACAGGGTGAGGGCTTTCTTCCTCTTTTTACAAAACCACAGTCCTAATGGATTGAGGCCACACCTTTATGACCTCATTTAACCTTACTTACTTCCTAAAGACTCAGTCTCCAAATACTGTCACATTTTGGATTAGGGCTTCAACATATGAATTTGGGGGGACATAATTCAGTCCCCAACACAAGGACTAAATCAGTACACACATGTTCATAGTGCATTATTCACAAGGCCAAAATGTAAAACAGCACAAATGTCTATGGACAGATGAATGAATAAACAAAATGTGGTATATACATTCAATTGAATTTTATTCAGCCTGAAAAATGAATGAAATTCTAATACAGGCTACATCATGGATGAATCTTGACAACATGATGCTAGGAGAAGTAAGTCAGACCTAAAAGGACAAATATTTTGATTCCACTTATATGAGGTACCTAGAGTAGTCAAATTAGTAGAGACAGAAAGTAGAATTATGGTTACCAGGAGCTGAGGAGACAAGTAATAGGGAGTTATTGCTTAATGGGTTCAGGGTTTCAGTTTAAAATGGTGAAAAAGTTCTGGAAATGGATAGTGGTGATGGTTGCACAGCATTATGAATGTACTTAATGCCACTGAATTGACCACTTAAAAATTGAAATAGTAAATTTTATGTATGTTTTACCATAACAAAAAATGACTTATAGTAATGTTAGACTTAGAGCTGATCCACCAAACATTTCTAATGTTGTCCTGTCAAGGAGAATCCCAGACATAATGGAGCATATGACAACATAGCAACACAAATATGAAAATATCCCCATTTGACCGATGAACAAGAGGATGGGTCTTTTTTTTTTTTAACATTCAACATTTTTATTTTTATTTTTTTTCCTTTCCAAATTTTTTAAAAAATTCTAGTTAGTTAACATACAGGGCAATATTGGTTTCAGGAGTAGAATCAGTGACTTATCACTTACATACAATACCCAGTCCTCATCATAACAAGTACCCTCCTTAATACCCATCACCCATCTAGCCCATCCTCCACCCACCTCCCTCAATCAACCCTGTTTGTTCTCTATTGTTAAGAGTCACTTATGGTTTGTTCCCTCTCTTTTTTTCCCCTTCCTATATGTTCTTCTGTTTTATTTCTTAAATTCCACATATGAGTGAAATCATATGGTATTTGTCTTTCTCTGACTGGCTTATTTTGCTTAGCATAATACACTCTAGCTCCATCCATGACCTTGCAAATGGCAAGATTTCATTCTTTTTGATGGCTGAGTAATATTCCTGTGTGTGTGTGTGTGTGTGTGTGTGTGTGTGTGTGTGTGTGTGTACCACATCTTCTTTATTCATTCATCAGTCAATGGGCACTTGGGCTCTCTCTCCCTTATTGATAATGCTGCTATAAACATCAGGGTACATGTACCACTTTGAATCAGTATTTTTGTATCCTTTAGATAAATACCTAGTAGTGCAATTGCTGGGTCATAGGGTAGTTCTATTTTTAACTTTTTGAGGAACCTCCATACTGTATTTCAGAGTGGCTGTACCAGTTTGCATTCCCACCAACTGTGCAGAAGTGTTCCCCTTTCTCTGCATTCTCACCAACATCTATTGTTTCTTGTGTTGTTAATTTTAGCAATTCTGACAGGTGTGAGGTGCTATGTCATCATGGTTTTGATTGGGATTTCCCTGATGATGAATGATGATCAGCATCTTCTCATGTGTCTGTTAGCCATCTCTATGCCTTTTTGGAAAAATGTCTATTCATGTTTCCTGCCCATTATTTAATTGGATTATTTGTTTTCTGGGTGTTGAGTTTGATAAGTTCTTTATAGATTTTGGATAATAACCCTTTATCAGATATGTCACTTGCAAGTATCCTCTCCCATTCCATAAGCTGCTTTTTAGTTTTCTTGATTGTTTTCTTTGCTGTGCAGAAGTTTTTATCTTGATGAAGTCCCAATAGTTTATTTTTGCTTTTGTTTCCCTCGCCTCCAGCGACATGTCCAGTAAGAAGCTAGTACACTCAATGTCAAAGAGGTTCCTGCCTGTGCTCTCCTCTAGGATTTTTTTGGTTTCCCATCTCACATCTAAGTCTTTCATCCGTTCTAAATTTATTTTTGTATATGGTGTAAGAAAGTGATCCAGTTTTATTCTTCTGCATGATGCTGTGCAGTTTTCCAACATCATTTGTTGAAGAGACTATCTTTTTTCCATTGGATATTCTTTCCGGCTTTGTTAAAGATTAGTTACCACATAGTTGTGGGTCCATTTCTGGGTTTTCTATTCTGTTGTGTTGATTTATGTGTCTGTTTTTGCACCAGTACTATATTGTTTTGATGACAGCTTTGTAATAGAGCTTGAAGTCTGGAATCATGGTGCCTCCAGCTTTGCTTTTCTTTTTCAAGATTGTTTTGGTTATTCAGGGTCTTTTGCGGTTCCATACAAATTTTAGGGCTGCTTCTTCTAGCTATGTGAAAAATACTGGTTGTTTTTTGATAGGGATTTATGTAGATTGCTTTGGGTAGTATAGATATTTTAACAGTATTTGTTCTTCTGATCCATGAATATGAAATGTCTTTCCATTTCTTTGTGTTATCCTCAGTTTCTTCCTTAAGTGTTTCATAGTTTTCAGAGTACAAATTTTTTACCTCTTTGGTTAGGCTTATTCCTAGGTATCTTATGGTTTTTGGTGCAACTGTAAATGGGATTGATTCCTTAATTTTCTTCCTGCTGCTTCATTATCAGTGTAGAGAAATGCAACAGCTTTCTCTCCATCAATTTTATACCTTGATTTTGTTGAATTCATGTATCAGTTTCAGCAATTTTTTGGTGGAGTCTTGGGTTTCCTCCATAGAGTATCATGTTGTCTGCAAATAGTGAAACTTTGACTTCTTCCTTGCCGATTTGGATGCTGTTTATTTCTTTGTGTTGTCTGATGGCTGTGTCTAGGCCTTCCAGTACTATGTTAAATAACAGTTGTGAGAGTGGACATCCTGTCGTGTTCCTGACCATAGGAGAAAAGCTCTCAGTTTTTGCCCATTGAGGATGATATTAGCTGTGGGTTTTTCATATATGGCCTTTATGATGTTGAAGTATGTTCCTTGTAAATCTACTTTGTTGAGGGTTTTTATCATGAATCAATGTTGTACTTTGTCAAATGCATTTTCTGCATCTATTGAAATGATCATATGGTTCATATCCTTCCTTTTATTAATGTGGTATAAAGTATTCTTTGCTACATATTTGTCACATTCAGCACATTGAACGTATCATGCTACTCTGTTCTGGCCTGCCAACTTTCTGTGGACAGATCTGCTGCAAACCTGATCTATCTTTCCTTGTAGGTTAAGGACTTTTTTCCCCTTGCTGCTTTTGGAATTTTTTCCTTGTCTGTGTATTTTGTGAATTTGACTATGATATGTTTTGGTGATGGCCAGCTTTTGTTGAATATAATAGGAGCTCTCTATGCTTCTTGGATTTTTATGTCTGTTTCCTTCCTCAGATTAGGGAAGTTTTCAGGTATAATTTGCTCAAATAAACCTCCTGCTCCTTTTTCTCTATTCATCTTCTGGGACTCCTATGATACGAACATTATTATGCTATAAGGAGTTGCTGAGTTCCCTAAGTCTACATTTTGATCCAATACATTTCTTTCCCTCTTCTTTTAAGCATCATTATTTTCCATAATTTTATCTTCTATATCACTGATTCATTCCTCTGCTTCATCCATTCTCATTGTCATGGCATCCCTTTGGCTTTGCATCTTGATTATAGCATTTTTAATTTCAGCCTGACTGGATTTTAGTGTTTTTAACTCTGCAGTAAGGAATTCTCTGGTGTCTTCTATGCTTTTTTCAAGCCCAGCTAGTATCTTTATAATTGTTGTTTTAAATTCTAGTTCAGACATCTTATTTATATCTGTATTAATTAAATCCCTGGCTATTACTTTTTCCTGTGAGTTCCTCTGCTTTGTCATCTTGTCAAAGTTGCTGGGTTTTTTTGTGTATGATTGTTAGGAAAGCCTGTTATATTCCTGCTCCTGAGAGTAATGGCTATATTAAGAAGAGGTCCAAGGGGCACCTGGGTGGCTCAGTCGTTAAGTGTCTGCCTTCGGCTCAGGTCATGATCCCACGGTCCTGGGATCGAGCCCCCTACTGGGCTCCCTGTTCCGCGGGAAGCCTGCTTCTCCCTCTCCCACTCTCCCTGCTGTGTTCCCTCTCTCGCTGTCTCACTCTGTCAAATAAATAAATAAAATCTTTAAAAAAAAAAAAAGAGGTCCAAAAGACATTTTTTGTCTATTCCTGGGTCTCTGCCCTCCTTCCCAACTGGTGCACCACCAGGCCTGCCAGTCACAACCCTGGCAATGGCGGGGACCTCTAAAATTTCAGATTTTGTGCTTCACTGCTTATAAAAACTTGTGGTATTCAGCCCCTCTCCTTTTCCAAATCAATGGTTTTGGGAAAGAGTTTTTCTTGTGCAATCACCTGTGCATGTTTTTACTCTTTTTTCACTCTTTCTCTCTCTTTCTCTCTCCCTCCTCTCTATGTGATCAGGCCTCCCTCCCCTCCACAGTGCCCTCAGCTCTTTTCTCCCCCAAATCAACTCTCCACAGTTCCTACCTTCCATGAGGTAGTTGTTTTTCTACTTGTAGACATGCAGCTTTGCTCTCTCAGTCCTTGGACCAATTTCTTAGGTGTCCAGAATGATTTGATATTTATCTAGCTGTGTTCAAGGGAGGAGGCAAACCCAGGGTTCCCCTACTCCTCCACCATCTTAACTCCTCCCCAGGATGGGTCTTACATGAACAGAATTCACCCATCTTCCCATGATATTACAGCTATTTTAGGGGCCATGTCTAAACTTTGTCTGAAGGTCCCAGGTCATAGCCAAGGTTCCCCACTACCTATAAACATGATGATTCTCATCCTGGTCAGAACTTTTTTTTTTTTTTCCTTCTCTGGTAATTGGTAGGAAGGCACAGTATCTTTAAAGGTTATTCTGTATAACACTTTGGGATGACTTAATTTCTAGTTATAAATCTGCTATCTAATATAACCTTTTTATATTTTTAGTCTGTACTTACTCAGGGTTTACAGCACATTGTGCAAAAAATTTTCATCTTCCTTCAAGGGGTATTCTATAGGGTCCATTCATTCATTCATTGATCTATTTTGGTGATTTATTCTATTTACATGTTCATTCTGTGACAAAGACCTAACAGAACCTCATTGCACATGAGGCATGGAGCCAGATGGAAGGTAAAAGAAAAGACTATTTGGCTGCTCACAACATTTCTGACACCAATTGTATGGGTTTTCCACACCAAGCAATTCTCCAATTCTTTCCAGACACCAACTGTGTATCCTACAGTTTACTTCATTTCTGACAGTACTCAGAGTTTGCTTAGATCCCACAGGTTAAGGGCTCCGTCCCACAAGACTGCCACCACTTTGGATACCAATTCCATGTCTGAGTCTCTTCTACTTTTGACCAACTGGCTATAAAGCAGAGGTCCCCACAACCCCTTCCTTGGGTTTAATAATCTGCTAGATTGGCTCACAGAACTCATGAAAACACTTAACTTACATTATTGGCTTATTATAAAAAATATAACTCAGAAACAGCCAGATGGAAGAGATGCCTAGGGCAAAGTATAGGGGGTGGGTGGTACAGAGCTTCCAAGTCCTCTCCAGGCACTCCACCCTCCCAGCACCTAAATGTGTTCACTAACACAAAAGTTCTTCCTTTGTTTAGGGCTTTTATGGTGGTTTATTACATGAGCATGATTGATTAAATCATTGGCCTTTGGTGATGAAGTCAATCCTCACTGCTCCCCCCCACCCCCAGAGGTCAGAGCAGGAGCTCAAAGTTTCAACCATGTAATCACATGATTGGTTCCTCTGGCAACCAACCCCCATCCTTCAATTGTCACCTCATTAGATAAAGTCAGGTATGATGAAAAGGGCTTATGAATAACAAAAGATGCTTCTCTCACCACTAACACTCAGGAAGTAAAGGCTTTAGATCTGTGCCAGGAACTGGGAACAAAACCAAATATATATTTATTGTATCATAACATTACAGGAGGCAACTAGAATCCAGACATCAACACTATTGTCATTTATTCCCATGACTAAAGCAATAACTCTCATGCTAGAATTCTTCCTGATGAGCATGATATTGTCTGTCATTGACAGTGAAAACACTTAAAGGAGTACCTGTTCTCTGTATGTCTGAGCAAAATAAAGTTAATGATTCTTTGGTAATTGACCAGGAAAAAACATGACATATAGTTAGAACTTAAAGGCATTCAGTAAATTATCTATATGTATGAATTGGGTATTTAATTGGACATTTTCTGTGTGCAATTAATCCCCCAATAAGCCTCTAAGAAAGTTTTATCTTAATTATACTGATAAATGGAGGTTTGGAAAGGTTAACTAAATTATCCTAAGTCACACAGAACTGATTTTATCCCAAATCTGTGGAATTCCTTTACCAAAGAGCTAACAACAGGAGAAAGATAACACTTTTGGAAGTACTGGATATGCATTAAAACTGAAACCCGTTAAAATATGTTAATACTATTTAAATGGGATAGTAATTGGTTTGCCTTCTACAAAGGTTATTTTAGTAATACACAGCAAAAGACTGAGTTTTGTGCATCCTTTTTATCTAAAAGTCTATTAATTACAATTAATGGAACCCGAGGAAATAATGAAAGATGTTTGGTGAAGATTTTTTTGCCTAAACCCCCACAGAGTTGTCAGTAATTGAAAGATTAGAAAGCAATCCAACATACCTAAGTAGGGAACCAATTAAATTAGAAAATCTATTAGAATGTTATGCCATTATAAAAGTTTTAGAGATGTCTATTTGACACAGACATATGTACATTAAAATAATAGGTACAGAGTGGACTTCTATCTCTGCATACACAGAAAATAATCTACAAATATATATCCCAAAAGGTAAACAGTTATCTCTAGGTCAGATGAGGTTATGCGTGATCATTTTCCCTTTTGCTTATCTGTATTTTCTTTGTTTTCTTTTATCCTTTTCCTTTTTTAATTTTTTTTTTTTAAATAGGCTCTATGCCCAATGTGGGGCTTGAACTCATGACTCCGAGATCAAGAATTGCATGTTCCACCAACTGAGCCAGCCAGGTGCCCCACTTATCTGTATTTTCTAATTTTTCTGAAATAAATACATATTACATATCTACTAAAAGCATGATTAAAAGTGTCTTTCCTAAAAGAATGAGTACTAAGGTATTGAATAAAGGAAAAATTGGGGAAATTATTCTGATAATGCCATTGGAAATATATATGGAAATTTCTATGATTCATAAAACTCTAAAATGGGAACTATGAAAGAAGATTATAAGGAAAAATCAATAGAGTGTGATTTAAAAGAAAGCTCAGATATCCAAAGGGGATAAATTGACAAGAAGGTATGGTCACTCAATCTTCCCTGACTTCTGTTTGAGTTCACATGTAACACAAGACAAGGCCATAACAAAGCCGTAAGCAATAAAGTGGTAGAGTATAAATCAGCATTTCCAAAGTATATTCTAGGAAGAACACAAGTCTCTTCAGATGAAAATGTGAGTGATGTATCAGTCTATAGTCAAATAAGTTTGTGAAGTGCTTGGCTTTAAAGATGAAAATGATTTCTGCACTGCAGGACTTCTCAAACCCTTTGATATGATTTATGCCTTATCAGTCACCAAAATACAGATTTAGCATGTATGCAACATTCACCAAATCAATGAGATTACATAACATTGTTTTTTTTTTAATTTTTTTATTGTTATGTTAATCACCATATATTACATCATTAGTTTTTGGTGCAGTGTTCCATGATTCATTGTTTGTTCATAACACCCAGTGCTCCATGCAGAACGTGCCCTCCTCAATGCCCATCACCAGGCTAACCCATCCCCCTACCCCCCTCCCCTCTAGAACCCTCAGTTTGTTTTTCAGAGTCCATCATCTCTCATGGTTCGTCTCCCCCTCCGACATACTCCCCTTTTCTTCCTCTCCTGTTATCTTCTTCTTTTTCTTTTTTCTCAAAATATGTTGCATTATTTGTTTCAGAAGTACAGATCTGTGATTCAACAGTCTTGCACAATTCACAGCGCTCACCGTAGCACATACCCTCCCCAATATCTATCACCCAGCCACCCCATCCCTCCCACCCCCAACCACTCCAGTAACACTCAGTTTCTTTCCTGAGATTAAGAATTCCTCATATCAGTGAGGTCATGTGATACATGTCTTTCTCTGATTGACTTATTTCACTCAGCATAACACCCTCCAGTTCCATCCACGTCGTTGCAAATGGCAAGATCTCATTCCTTTTGATGGCTGCATAATATTCCATTGTGTATATATACCACCTCTTCTTTATCCATTCGTCTGTCGATGGGCATCTTGGCTCTTTCCACAGTTTGGCTATGGTGGACATTGCTGCTATAAACATTGGGGTACACGTACCCCTTCGGGTCCCTACATTTGTATCTTTGTGGTAAATACCCAGTAGTGCAATTGCTGGATCGAACGGTAGCTCTAATTTCAACTGTTTGAGGAACCTCCATACTGTTTTCCAGAGGGGTTGCACCAGCTTGCATTCCCACCAACAGTGTAGGAGGGTTCCCCTTTCTCCACATCCCCGCCAACATCTGTCGTTCCCTGACTTGTTAATTTTAGCCATTCTGACGGGTGTGAGGTGGTATCTCATTGAGGTTTTGATTTGGATTTCCCTGATGCCAAGCGATGTTGAGCACTTTTTCATGTGCCTGTTGGCCATTTGGATGTCTTCTTTGGAGAAATGTCTGTTCATGTCTTCTGCCCATTTCTTGATTGGATTATTTGTTCTTTGGGTGTTGAGTTTGATAAGTTCTTCATAGATTTTGGATACTAGCCCTTTATCTGATATGTCATTTGCAAATATTTTCTCCCATTCTGTCGGTTGTCTTTTGGTTTTGTGGACTGTTTCTTTTGCTGTGCAGAAGCTTTTTATCTTGATGAAATCCCAATAGTTCATTTTTGCCCTGGCTTCCCGTGCCTTTGGCGATGTTTCTAGGAAGAAGTTGCTGCGGCTAAGGTCGAAAAGGTTGCTACCTGTGTTCTCCTTTAGGATTTGGATGGACTCCTGTCTCACGTTTAGGTCTTTCAACCATTTGGAGTCTATTTTTGTGTGTGGTGTAAGGAAATGGTCCAGTTTCATTCTTCTGCATGTGGCTGTCCAATTTTCCCAACACCATTTGTTGAAGAGACTGTCTTTTTGCCATTGGACATTCTTTCCTGCTTTGTCAAAAATAAGTTGACCATAGAGTTGAGGGTCCATTTCTGGGCTCTCAATTCTGTTCCATTGATCTATGTGTCTGTTTTTGTGCCAGTACCATACTGTCTTCATGATGACAGCTTTGTAATAGAGCTGGAAGTCCGGAATTGTGATGCCGCCAGCTTTGCTTTTCTTTTTCAGTATTCCTCTGGCTATTCTGGGTCTCTTCTGGTTCCATACAAATTTTAGGATTATTTGTTCCATTTCTTTGAAAAAAGTGGATGGTATTTTGATGGGGATTGCATTGAATGTGTAGATTGCTCTAGGTAGCATTGACATCTTCACAATGTTGATTCTCCCAATCCATGAGCATGGAACGTTTTTCCATTTCTTTGTGTCTTCTTCAATTTCTTTCCTGAGTATTTTATAGTTTTCTGAGTACAGATCCTTTGCGTCTTTGGTTAGATTTATTCCTAGGTATCTAATGGTTTTGGGTGCAATTGTAAATGGGATAGACTCCTTGATTTGTCTCTCTTCTGTCTTGTTGTTGGTGTATAGGAATGCCACTGATTTCTGTGCATTGATTTTATATCCTGCTACTTTACTGAATTCCTGTATGAGTTCTAGCAGTTTTGGGGTGGAGTCTTTTGGGTTTTCCACATACAGTATCATATCATCTGCAAAGAGTGAGAGTTTGACTTCCTCTTTGCCGATTTGGATGCCTTTGATTTCTTTTTGTTGTCTGATTGCTGTGGCTAGGACTTCTAATACTATGTTGAATAGCAGTGGTGAGAGTGGACATCCCTGCCGCGTTCCTGACCTTAGGGGAAAAGCTCTCAGCCTTTCCCCATTGAGAATGATATTCGCTGTAGGTTTTTCGTAGATGGCTTTTATGATATTGAGGTATGTACCCTCTATCCCTATACTCTGAAGAGTTTTGATCAAGAAAGGATGTTGTACTTTGTCAAATGCTTTTTCTGCATCTATTGAGAGGATCATATGATTCTTGTTCTTTCTTTTGTTAATGTATTGTATCACGTTGATTGATTTGCGGATGTTGAACCAGCCTTGCAGCCCAGGGATAAATCCCACTTGGTCGTGGTGAATAATCCTTTTAATGTACTGTTGGATCCTATTGGCTAGTATTTTGGTGAGAATTTTTGCATCCATGTTCATCAAGGATATTGGTCTGTAATTCTCTTTTTTGATGGGGACTTTGTCTGGTTTTGGGATCAAGGTAATGCTGGCCTCATAAAATGAGTTTGGAAGTTTCCCTTCCATTTCTATTTTTTGGAACAGTTTCAGGAGAATAGGTATTAATTCTTCTTGAAATGTCTGATAGAATTCCCCTGGGAAGCCATCTGGCCCTGGGCTTTTGTTTCTTGGGAGATTTTTGATGACTGTTTCAATTTCCTTAGTGGTTATAGGTCTGTTCAGGTTTTCTATTTCTTCCTGGTTCAATTTTGGTAGTTGATACATCTCTAGGAATGCACCCATTTCTTCCAGGTTATCTAATTTGCTGGCATAGAGTTGCTCATAATTTGTTCTTATAATTGTTTGTATTTCTTTGGTGTTGGTTGTGATCTCTCGTCTTTCATTCATGATTTTGTTGATTTGGGTCATTTCTCTTTTCTTTTTGATCAGTCTGGCCAGGGGTTTATCAATCTTGTTAATTCTTTCAAAGAACCAGCTCCTAGTTTCGTTGATCTGTTCTACTGTTCTTTTGGTTTCTAGTTCATTGATTTCTGCTCTGATCTTTATGATTTCTCTTCTCCTGCTGGGTTTAGGCTTTCTTTGCTGTTCTTTCTCCAGCTCCTTTAGGTGTAGGGTTAGGTTGTGTATTTGAGACCTTTCTTTTTTCTTGAGAAAGGCTTGTATTGCTATATACTTTCCTCTCAGGACTGCCTTTGCTGTATCCCAAAGATTTTGAACAGTTGTGTTTTCATTTTCATTGGTTTCCATGAATTTTTTTAATTCTTCTTTAATTTCTTGGTTGACCCATTCATTCTTTAGTAGGATGCTCTTTAGCCTCCATGTATTTGAGTTCTTTCCGACTTTCCTCTTGTGGTTGAGTTCTAGTTTCAAAGCATTGTGGTCTGAAAATATGCAGGGAATGATCCCAATCTTTTGGTACCGATTGATACCTAACATTGTTTTTATGGCTTCTCTCTCAGGAATAGTAATCTAGAAAGCACATGGAAAACCTGGATTTAGATAACAGGTAAAATGGGATACATTAATAGGCAGAAAACTCACCAGAAGGAAAGTGAACTGGATATATGAATTTTAGAGGGAGTTCCAAAAAATTTCAGACGAAAACTAATAGAAGAAATGAGAACACTGTGGCTGGTTAAAAAGAAAGAAAAAAGAAAAGAAAACAGATTCAGGGCAGGCTGAAACCATCAGATTTTGATGCGGTCCAGATAAGATTACACTGAACTAGGCAGAGCTTCAAAGCTTATGTCCTAACTGACTGGTCCTTCTTTTGTCTCTAGGCTATCCTTACTCCAACACCTAATACAAAGTAATAGAACAAATATTCTTTTGTGTAACAGGATGTTAAAATAGGATTCTTATATCTGTTTTGACTGAGACCTCAGGGAGACAGGTAACTATTATTGTCACACCCAAGCAATATTCAGGCTGTACAAGGCTTCTCAAAGAGGTAACAAAAAACCAGTTTTGTAACCCTTGGCTTACCAAACATCTTCAGACTTTAGAAAAGAATGGGAAGCTAAATGGTGAGAAAACTTCTTTGGCAAGGACTATTGGTGGTTTATGACCCTGGGGAAGTGGGTCCTTCACTCTCCTCAACCCTCTTGAGGGAGTCTTCAAGAAGATTTGTTATCCAACCCTTGGGTTTGGGGACACACAGTAGAGTCGCTGGATAAGTGTCAGACACCAGGCTAAAAGTGAGAGGCTGTGGCTGGAGCCCCTGCTCTGAAGACAGAGCAGCCATGATAGTTGCATTTGGAACAGTCTGTGTCTCAGTCAGCTTGTGCTGTGATAACAAAATGCCATAAATTGGGTGGCTTCAACAACAGACATGAACTTCTTGCAGCTCTGGGGGCCGGGAATTCCAAGCCTGAGGTGCCAGAATGGCCCAGTTCTGGTGAGAGCCCTCTTTCTGGCTTGTAGATGGCACCTTCATTCTCACATGCTGAAGAGAAGAGGAAGCAAGCTCTCTGGTGTTTCCTCTTATAAGGGCTCTAATCCCATCATGGGGGTTCCACTCTTATGACCTCATTTAAACCTAATTACCTCCCAAAGGCTCCACGACCACATTGAGTAGGTAGGGTTTCAACATGCAAATTTCGAAGGGACACAAACATTCATTCTGTAATCCCGGTATTAGTGCTTCTCCTGGACAAGAGATGATCAGCTATTAGAACCTGTCCAGGAGGGCTGCCTGGAGGAGGGAGGACCTCAGCACAAAAAAGCTAAATTTGTACTGCCAGAAGTTTAAAGACTAAAGGAGGAATTTTCAATAACTGTCTGAAGAAAGTGTATTAGTTACTGGACTACAGATATGGTGTTGCTAGTGTTTGGTGGGGACGAGGTCCCTGAAGACCCACAAAGCCTCCTGTGAGTGTTAGTTTTAAATATTCACCAAGGCGATGGGTATTAAGGAAGGCACATGCTGTGATAAGCACTGGGTGTTATACCTAACTAATGAATCATTGAACACTACATCAAAAACTAATGACGTACTATACGTTGGCTAACTGAACATAATAATAATATATATATAATATGTAATGTATATGTATTTATATATATATATATATATATATATATATATATATATATATATATATTCACCAAGGCTATAAGAAGCCAAGGTCTCATAAATTGTGGACAATCAAGTAAAATCTTTTCTCCTTTTCTTCTTTCTCTGTATTCCAAACCCAGTGGGATCAGAAGCTGAGGGTAGGAAGCAAAGACTAGGGAAAAGGAGCTGGTGAAGAGGAAAAAAAAAAAAAATCCCACCAGATCCCACCCCTCTGACTAAAGGCTGGAACTGAGGTAGGAGAGAAGTTTAACTTAGTTTTGACTAGTTCATGATCCTTTTTTTTTTAAGATTTTTTTTTTATTTATCTATTCATGAGAGACGGAGAGAGAGAGGGAGAGAGAGAGGGGGAGAGAGAGAGAGAGAGAGAAGCAGAGGGAGAAGCAGGCTCCCAAGGAGCAGGGAGCCCGATATGGGACTCGATCCCAGGACCCTGGGATCATGACCTGAGCTGAAGGCAGACACTTAACGACTGAGCCACCCAGGCGCCCTAGTTCATGATTCTTGATATTTAATTCACTGAAATGAGACTGAATAGGAGTAAATAGGAGTAGAAGACAATACCTGGGCACAAGATTTCAGTCAGAAAGAGGAAACTATCTTCACAGAATGGATTTGAATGAGGGACGATACTTGAATAAAAGTACTTCTGATTACACCTTAAATATTTTGCTCCTTCAAAATACAAGCTAAATTTATAAGCTTTGAGAAGGATTAAACTAGAAATTCATTTTTATTCTTCACTTTTTTAAGGCCAACGGCCTTTGTTTCCTTACTACCCACTTATTCCTGATAACCTTAAAACACATTTTCTACAGAAATTGCCAATATCAGTTATTGGTGGGCCTTGTCAAATAATTTTTTAAATTCCATCATATGGTAAAATGTTTCAGAAAAATAAAATCCAGCCCAATGTTAGAAGAATGATACATAATGACATAGTTGGATTTATTCCAAAAATGCAAGAATGGTTTCCTATTAGGGCATTATAATTTAATTCATCACATCAGTTGATCAAATGAGAAAAACTATGTATCATTACAAAATTCACAAAATCATTAGGATTTTACCAAATCTTAGGAAATGAAAAAATGAATACCTCCTTGTGATAATGATCTCAGGTTTTCCATGTCAACAACTTATTTAATGATTGAACACAAAAGACACTGTCTTCAAATTCAGAAACAACAACATGGGAATCAAGAAAAGATCAAGAATATAGAATAGAAAGCCTGAAAGAAAAATTCATATATAAACCAAAAAATATGGCCAGTGTCATTTCAAATCAATGAGAAATGGACAGAGATGTCAATAAATGACAGTGAACATTGGCCAACTTTTCAGGGAAGAAAATAGAAGACTAAAACTATTTCAAATATTTTCCACATGGATTTAAGATATAGATTTAAAAAATGATGAGAAGTGCCACTAGAAAGTATAGGTCAATATTATCTTGGGGGCAAAGAAAGCTCAATTATAATAAAAAGGTCAAAGCAACACACAGAGAAAGACATATTTGACTATCAAAATGGTTTCTATACAACAGAAATGCCCACCAGAGTCACTCCTATGAATGAGGCTCAGGGACAAGGTAAATCAGACTTATTCTCTATCACCAGGTAGAATGCAATTGTTTCAGAGTCTATAACTTGAAGTAAAGGATTCGACATTCATCAGAATTGTGTGTGTGGACCTTGTTATTTGACTCTACCACCCACCTATGATAAAGGACTAATGTCTGGGTCACACAACCATGAGATGCTATGATAAAGACCCGGCAATACCCCAATTATTTCCAAGACAATTAAGTAACTTTAGTGTCATCTCATGGTGTAGTTGGGGTAGGAAAGTGATTCTTTACCCTAGCTGCGCATTAAAATCAGACTAACATTTTCCAAACTGTTTGGATGTCAGAACCTACATTGAGTATACAGTACTTTTAAAATTCCTACTTCTTTTTTAAGTCCTGTTCTTAATTTTTTTTCATGTTCTTCAGTGCACTGAAATATATTTTCCTACTTAACAGCCTCTTCATGAATAGCAATTAAAAAGCTTCTCAAGGATATACTTCTCATAATTTGCTTTTATTTTTTTTTCAACTTGCTGCTTTAATTTCTCCAAGATCTCTTCTGCAGTTGTGGACACTAATAGCTTCACCACTTTCTCACGAGATTTACCACCCTTATCCAAAACCACCTCACTCTTCCTGAGCTCCAAGACCTTGGAAAGGTACCGACAGAGCTCGGCATTAGCCTCTCCTTCCGATTGGACCCGTGTTTGGCATGGATGGCTGTGGTGACACAGCCTTTAGGATCAACCGCCACAGGACCTAAGAGAGGAAGTGGTGTCTCTGGTTCCTTGCCTCTGGTTCTTACCCTTGTTCGTCACACCAGCTTTCTTGGGCATCTTGGCGCCTACGGGAGCCAGGCAGAGGCTCTGGCCCGGCGTCCCCACACGAGCTGCCTCAGCCCGCGGCTCAGCCTATACTTGTATTTTTGAAGACAGGAGGAAAAGACTGACAAGATCAGACAGGGCACACGGCACACATTCATGCTGGTACAATGAAAGCTTGAATTGTTTTTCCAAGTCAACATGTTTGCCAGGCAAAACACAAAACAAAAAAATAAAAATAAAAACTGCCAGGGAGGCAGGGAGATTTCAGCATGAACCCCTAGATATTTCGTACATAAGCACAAAAACCATCTTCACACTGAGTATATAAACCGTAGTCAAATTCTCTCCCTGGGGAGAAAAACATCCTTAAATTTGGGTGTGGTCTCTAATGACAGGAATGTGATCCCTACTCACCTCTGAAATCTTCACAACAAAAAATGCCTTGGGCTGCTGGCTTTACATCCCCCAATCACTTATTTTTTGCAAAATTATTTGACCTTTTAGTGTGTTTATCCTACTTAAACTAGATAGTTTGAACTAGATCTTAAGGGCCAGGAATGTTCCTTTGTATCTTTACCCATAGTAATTGGTACCAATTAGCCCTCAAATAGCAACTGAATAATAGTTGTTTAAGGGGCGACTGGGTGGCTCAGTGGATTAGTGTCTGCCTTGGGCTCAGGTCATGATCCTGGAGTCCTGGGATCCGGCATCCGGCTCCCTGCTCAGAGGGGAGTCTGCTTCTCCCTCAGACTCTACCCCATCTTGTTATGTCTCTCTCACTCTCTCTCTCTCTCAAATAAATAAAATCTTTTTAAAAATTTTTAAAAAATAAAATAAAATATTCTCCTTCACACTAAAGCAAGAGCTCACATGCATATGATTCCAGGTACATTTTCCTTAGGTGAAAGAAATCTCCCCAAACTCTTTTGTCAGAAGACCTGCCCTGTTAAGATACTCGGTTATAGGAGGAAAGGAGGGCAAGCAGCTGGAAGTGGTAGAAAAGGCAGCTTACTAGTTTTGGGAACATCAGAAGAAAGTTCCCTTGGTTTCTACATTCTCCAACATTCTTCATGGCCATGAGGGGCTCCAAAGGATATCAGAAATAGAAAACACCACAAAGGGAGGAGAATAGGTTGGGGTAATTGTGGCTGTATATTGATTTGTGACCAAACTGGCATCCCTTTTTGGGAAACCCAGAAATATTAGAGGGGAGGGTCTCTCTGTAAGGGTATGGAAAGTCCTACATGGGCAGTTGAAGGCAAAAACAGGAACTTTGGCTTGCTGGTGTCCTTGTGACCCCATTTGTAGCCTTAGGCTGCTGAAATATGGTCATACTGAGCTGTTACCATATGAGAATGCCAGAGATGTGCCAACTGTGCTTTCTCCTGATGCTCCCAAGCCCTACATCTATTTTTATTATGCATCCCAGCTGTCCCAAACCCCTTCCCCAACAGCACAAACCATATATGGGTAAAGGATGGGCTTGCAGAGTCAAGATTCAAACCTTACATTGTATAACATATTCAAAACCCATGCATTTCCCCCTACACCATGCTACCATAGGTCAGACATACAAATAATTGAAACATCAAGTACTACTTACTACTGTTAAGAAAAAAGGATCCAAAACAGAAATTTGGCAAAAGGAAGCCTTTCAATGTCAGAGTTGAACATGATCTCACAGACCCACCCAAGGATTATTTATTTCACTGGGAGAATGTACCTTTCTTTGACTTGCTATTTAATATTAATTCTACGAAGTTAGGTAAAAACTTGTAGATTTTTTTCCAGCAGAGATGCAAGTGATTTCTGTTCAGCGGAAAAAATAACACTAAATAACATGACTTCATTGCCCTTTAGGGTATTGACCATTTTATCTCTAACTTAGCCAATTTATTTAGTTTGCCATCGTCAACAAACTATAGAATTCTCTGTTCTTTAAAAGCCCTGTGAATCAATTTATTATCCTGCCGACTCCTTCATTAATGAGTTATATAAATCTTCGACAAAGGCTCACCATATATTTATGTAAGTGTCATGTTAAGTTTTTGAAAATTATGTTTTGACACCACAACATGTTGCAAAGTTTTGACATAAGTGATTTCATGGGGCGCCTGGGTGGCTCAATCATTAAGCATCTGCCTTCGGTTCGGGTCATGATCTCAGGGTCCTGGGATTTAGCCCCACATCAGGCTCCCTCCTGCACGGGAAGCCTGCTTCTCCCTCTCCCACTCCCCCTGCTTGTGTTCCCTCTCTCACTGTGTCTCTCTCTGTCAAATAAATAAATAATATCTTAAAAAAAAGAAAAGTGATTTCATGCAGTAGGGACCAAGACAAAGGAGAGGTTTAACAGGTGAAATGCCACTGAGGTGAGCCTCAAGGAACAGATAGGATTTCACCAGCAGCAGTGGGAAGGAAAGCCATTGCAGACACAACTTCAAATACTTACACATTTACATGTAAAGCTGACAAAGAGGTTCTAACTTGGATTGCTTCAAAATACTTATTTTAGACCTATTTTATGTGATCTTCTTAATACAATACTATGAAATAGGATCCATCAATGCATGCAAAGAAAATACATAATAACCAAATAGAACTTATTCCAGAAAGTGATGGGAGATTCAACAACTGAAAATCTATTGACATAATAAAGTATATCAAGAAATTACAGGAGAAACACCATGTGGTATCAATAAATTTGGAAAAAGATACTCAGAATCAGACCATTTCTAATACAGACAGTAAGCAAAATGGAAACAACTTAAAACTAATAAAAGCTATTTATTAGACTTCAACAGTAGACATCATTGCAAACAATAAAACACTGAAATCATTTTCCTTAATACAAGACTCAGACAGGGATGATCACTATTATTCACTGTCTTGCAGATGCTCACAAATGCCATACACATTTTAGAAAAATTAAATACCATGTAAAAATCATTGGAAAACAAGGTTAATCCCTTATTGATAAGACTGTATTAAAAAAAGAGAGAGAGAGAATTTATGTGACTTTGTCAGGTGGCTATGTACAAGATAATTTTTTTTAATCAACAAATTTTCCCTGTTTCACAATAGTCACTGAGAAATGGAAAAGAGAATATCTATTCTTAAGGACAACAACAAGAAAAAAATACCTAGGAGTAAGTTTAACAGGAATTGTCTATGAACATCTATATGACAAAAATTTTGTATCTTATTTAAAGACATAAAATAGGATATGAAGAAATGGAAAGATGCATATTATGTTCTTGGATTGGAAAAAACAGTATTATAGAAATACAAATTTCTCCAAAATTAATATATAAATCTATTCAATATCAATTAAAAACCTACCATAGATAGTTAAATTATATATTAAAGTTTTTATAGAATCTTAATTTTCCTAGGTCCTATCTTGTGTTTTGAAATTTTCACAGCCTCATTGATAGCCTTTTTTTTTCCACAAAATTTCCACCAAGGGAAGGGGTATGCTATAGTCTCAAGTTTTCAGCTATCTCTTCTATGTGGTTCATTTCCAACAGAATACTCTATTATGCACTAAAATAGGCTGAAGAAGGATCATTTCTCTAATTTGATGGATGGAGGAAGGTGGGTGACAGAAAGAGATAATGTAGGAGGAGAATGGTTTCCACTTGGTGCTAGAGCTTACTTATTTCCTCTAAAGCATCTGAAGGCAATTTTACTCTTTACCACCCTCCCCACTACATAGTAAATGTACACTCCCATTGACATAACGTAGACCTCATTTCTTGTGAACAGACAACCAGCCTAAAAGAGCATCTGCCTATCCCTGACCCGGGAGCTTCTTTACATCATACAGTTTCCCCCCTTCAATTGACAGTGAAGAACATCTTGCTCAAATGCCTCTTTCTAATTCCTATTTTTCTTTCCTTTGTCCATCTACTGGTTTGCGGCATGACAAGGGTGTGGCAGCACCTCAGTTCATGCAGCCTTAGTAAAATCAGCCAAGGAGAATGGATATTTGTAGGTCAAGCTGCCTACAGAGGTGCTTAGAAGGTGATTAGAAGCTCTGTGAGGTCTGACACTGACTTCTTCATACCCGACTCTGACGCATTTTGCCCACAATTCCCGGAGACTCAGGACCTCCTGGAAAGTTTCCAGATGAGATCAGTGACAACATGTACTTTTTTTGCTTAGCTAAAATACTATTGTGTTATCTCTATTTCCTTTCGCAAACACATTTTTCAAAACAAAATTGAAACCTTCACCGTGTTAAAACTTCAATTTAAAGTTTTGTAGAAAGGCAGCTAGAATTGATTTATCATCATAAATTTCAACTTCATAAATCACAAATAATATACTCCCCCTAGACATAATTTTCTTTAAATAGCAGGGGTTTATTTGTTGTTTTTTAATAAAAGAGTTTTAGTAGCCTCAAGAATCTCTGTTGAAAGTTAGCTTTGGAAAATCAGCCATCCATACAGAGTAGTTAGAAAAAAGTCAGACAGCTTAGTTTGCCTAATCAACAACTTTAAACCTTCATCCTCAATCTCATAACATTTTCAAACTCATTAAAAGAGGAATTGCTTCTGTTTGTCATCTATGAACAGCACCAGCTGATACCATAAAAGATAGCAATCTAAGCAAAGCATCCTTTTTGGGAATAAAACCACAGCTGCCGTCCAGCAACAACACTATTTATTATATTCAATTACTAAAGCAAAACAAAATATAAAGTGTTTAAAGTGAGTCAACTAATAAACAACCATTACTTACCACTTAAGTACCATCAGGAAATATTTTACATCATAAATATCAGCTGATAAAAAAGACATTTTTATTCTCAACACAAAACTGTTTCTCAATCAAGGGATATTCAATTCATCCTTCAAATCCCACTCCTCTTTCAGCAATTATCATTATGAGTGCCTACTATGTGCCTAGCTGTAATCCTTCCTGAAGGATCCCTATGATAGTTTTTTATATTCCAAAATGTACCTTTCACATCTAACAGCTCTACGTAAAATGGAACTCCTTGTTATGTGAAGTAGTGGTTATATCCTTAAGTTAATGGTCACGTCTTAAATCCAATCCCCTGAAGGGAATTCATTTTAAGCAAGTATGAATTAGCTCCTGCAACACAGATTTCCAACTGCAATAACTGTCTCTTAAAGTCTTTTATTAAAACCAACCCCAAAGCTTAAGGCAAGAAAAAAACTCAGAAAATCTCTTTACAGTTCCAAAATCAACTTTGAAGTCCCAATGACTGAAATGGAATTTGAATAGTTAATTACAGTGCTCGCTTCGGCAGCACATATACTGAATAGTTAATTACATTCTATTAAACCTTCCAATAGCGTTATCAAAAAATATATATATTTGCCAGCACAGGAAAGCAGGTTGCTTACCTGCTTCCTGACTTTGACTTGCTCTGCCAGAAAGGTTATTTTAAAGGTTAGGACATTTAGAGATGACTCAGACAGTGCTGGGAACAAGTGGGTTCAGAATGGTTTCCTGCTTCTACTTGAAGCATTGTGGAAAACCATTAAATCTGTAGGAAATGACTGGGGTAAGATGAGTGTGGCTGACATAATGATTATCACTCACCTCACCCCACAGTAGCACGTCAAGCCAGTTCCACTTCGGAGCGGCTTCACCAAATCCTTGAAATGTTTTGAGAGCGTAATTTATCTGTTTGAAGACAAACCTGACCCAGGCCAAGTTCTAAATCCCTTGAAGGCACAGGTTTTCAAACACTCTGTAGTGTAATAAGAATCATCTGGAGTGCCTCATTCTTGCTCTTCTGCATCAGTATCTGTGGGGCTGGGGGCTGGGAACGTGCTTGTTTATATGCTGCCCAGGTGTTTCTGAAGGAGTTGATGCTGTTTTAAAAACACTGGTTTGAGACCAAAAAAACAAAAAAACTACTCCCTAATGGACAAGTATCAGAAATGACTGCTTTACAGTGAAATAGGTCAGACTGGTGTTTAAAGACTCCTAGGAGAGAAAGCTACCAGAAGTAGATGATTGATAAGAGGTAGATAGATAATAGATAGATATATAGATGATAGATAGATGATAGATAGATAATAGATAGGTACATACATAGATAGATGATAGATAGATAGATAGATAGATAGATAATGATAGATGATAGATAGATAATATAGAGGATAGATAATAGATACATAGATAAATAGATGATAGATAGATGACAGATAATGATAGATGATAGATAGATAATGATAGATGATAGATAGATAATAGATAGATACATAGATAGATGATAGATGCATAGATAGATAGATAGATAATGATAGATAGATAATATAGAGGATAGATAATAGATACATAGATAAATAGATGATAGATGACAGATAATGATAGATGATAGATAGATAGATAATGATAGATGATAGATAGATAATAGATAGATACATAGATAGATGATAGATGCATAGATAGATAGATAGATAATGATAGATGATAGATAGATAATATAGAGGATAGATAATAGATACATAGATAAATAGATGATAGATAAATAGATGATAGATAGATGACAGATAGATAATGATAGATGATAGATAGATAATGATAGATAATAGATACATAGATAGGTGATAGATAGATAGATAGATAATGATAGATGATAGATAGATAGATGATAGATAATGATAGATGATAGATAGATAGTGATAGATGATAGATAATGATAGATGATAAATAGATGATAGATAGATAATGATAGATGATAGATAATAGATAGATGGATAGATGATAGATGATAGATAGATAAAAGATGATAGATGATAAATAGATAGATGATAGATGATAGATAAAAGAATTGAAGTCTGGCTGAAGCTGACAGCTAGATCACATCCCATTTAAATCTCGACCAAGATACACCAATGTTTCTTCAAAAGTGATACCATCCACTCTGCTCAGTTAAATTAGGGATAGGAAGACAGAGAGGAAGAGATGTCACTGGCATAAGATTGATCCTATGGTATTGAGCTTTTGGTACAGAAAGAACCTGAACTAAGAGCAAGATTATGAGAAGAATAAAGTAACCTGTGTTCCCCAGAAGCAGGGAGCTGAAGTATTTAAAAGCAAAGACACAGAGTCCCAAATGAGGGGGACAAAGGCAGAGCTATGCATAATGCCAGTTGCGTCTTTCATTCCTCAGACCTCAGGTGAGTCCTTCTTTTATTGGGAGAAAGTCCCATGCAGCAGGAGACCACACCATCACACCCCTTCTGTCAACCAGGGTGACAAGCTCTCACTCTGAAACCCACCTTCACCCTTCTCACCTGTCTTCCCTTTGATTAGCTCCCTTTTGGAAAGACCTAGTGTAAGCCTGTGCCGTTTTGCTGGATGGTAATTAACTGGAAATGTATTGAAATAGACACAGGCATTAACTTCACTTTTGGGAATTCAATTTGAACTCCAAACCGGCCTCTAGCAAGAATCTTAGGGAAGAAGGAAAGACCATCTTTACCCTTTCAATGGTCTGTCCAGGAATTCCCTTGAAGCCACCCCAATACTGAGCCAGTCATTTTGGGATCTGGCCCATTTTCCTTCCTCAGTGGAGTTCCAATCCAAAATGTTTTTGGGGGGGTTTTGTTTACTCGTTTCTTTGTTTGGTGCACTTATTGTTAATACCAAACAATTAGCCCATACTATAGAGCTTAATCACTAACTTTCATATGTGTGTCTGTTTTCTCTATCTACACTGAAAATTCCTTTTGGACAAAGACTGTCATTTCTCCTTTTATAGTCATCTCACAATGACACTCAATAAATTAACTTTGTACTAACCATTATATCTTGAGAATTTCATAGGCACGATTTCAGCTCCTTACAACCCCACAATCCAAAACTAATCACAGTGGAGAAATACAGATATCAACTTTTAAAAAAAACATTCTCTTGAAACAAGAAGAGAAAGTTTTTTAAAAGGTGTTTTTGCTTATTGCTAACTGCACATACTTCCTGAGAAGGATTTCCTCTGATACGTCTTAGAATAACATACCATCAAACAAACAAGGAAGACTGATGATACAGATGTAGAAAGTAGTTCCAAACACTGTGCACACAAGGGGACTTGACTATGGGAAGAAATGAGTGAGATGTGTGGTCAGCAGTTTAGCCCTACTGTACAACCCAGAATATAATCAACATCATTCAATGACTGCTTGGAGGATATGTGGCCACACATCTCCAAAAGCTACCACTCCCTACAACAACAACCAACAACAAACCAAATAAACAAACAAAACAAGAAGATTCTCTTTTTCTACCTGTGAGTCCTTCTCTAGCTCAGGTTCATCTTAGGAAAGAAGCAGAGAATCTGGCTCCAGGCCAGTGGTCCAGGAAACAGGTCACACTTTTGCCTCTCTTCTCAATTTCCAACCTCCTTTCAAGTCCGCACTGGAAATTCTTTTGCCCACACATTGGGGATTGGACTGTACTGAGAATATCATTGTTTACTCCCTGCAAAAGCATTGTTATCTATGTGAACTAGTTCCTTGAATCTAGTATGTGTCTGGCCCCAGTATATTTCCAGCTGCTGGTATTTCCATTCAATAGAAAAAATAGACAGTTGAAGCCAGGTCTCTGTCTGTCCATCTGTCTGCCTGTCTCTCTCCCTCTCTTCCTCTCCCCAAGACTAAAATGCTTACACTAGCTTTTCCAATAGTACATTTTGTTAAGCAATAAAAACAAGCTCTTAAATTGGTGAGAGGTCACAAGAAATCCTAGGGTCTAATAGCTAAGTTACTCAGATGGTAGATATAGATCCCATACCCTGTTGCACCTCCTTGATCTCCTTGGCATCTTGAAAATACTATTGGTTTTAATGTACTGAGTTGCTTTCCTAAGTGTTAATAATGATAGATATGGACTCAAATTGCAAGTTGAGAAATGAAACCTTTGGAGATTGAAAAATAAAGAAGAATGATCTCAGATGTATCATTCAGCAAATATTTACTAAATTCCTGCTGTGTGTTAGGCCTTGTGATAAGAGCTTGGGGTACAACAGAAAACCAATCAGACATGATGGGTTGCTCAGGTAGTAAATGTTTTATCCAGAGAACTCTAAACACAGGATACAATCTTCCACTCCCAGTGTGGACTTTAGCAAGGTAACCCTTCAGATTCTTGCTAGACCTATGATTCTGAAGTGCCCACATACTCCCATGCCCAGATCCACCACGGCACTGGTTTAAAGAAACTCCTCTGATGCTATAATGCATCAATGACTGAGGCCTCTTTACAAGCTCCAAGAGTGACATCTTCAGTTTCAAATCAGTGTCATCCTCCAGTGGGACATTTACTACCAGGAGTTTCATTTGTCAGACTACAATTTTCCTAATGACTTACCTCACTGTTAAGAATAATTATCTGGTTAGCATGTTAGTATCTTTAGAGGAAAAATACAATATAAATGCCAAAATTCTGGTGCGGTTATTTTCTCAATCCCTATATTCTAACTCTTTGAATTGCCATTCTTAGACTCTTGATTTGCAGGAGCCTGCAGTCTTGCCATTGGTATTTAATCTGTCTGCAGAGCTGGGGGCGGGGGAAGGCATATTTTGCCATAAGACGGATCTGAATGCTCTAAGCTTCAGAATTCCTTGAGTTTCGTGGTCTCATGAGGGGCAGACTGGAATCACATGCAGTTAAAGTGTTCTCTTGTGACTTCTAATTTTCCCTCAGGATGGGTAGCACAGGCCCAGCATAATACCAGTGGGATTCTGGGGTCTAGGCCTTTATCTTGCCAATGGGTACACAAAGTGACAAAGCACAAGGTAGTTCAAATCCCACCTGAGGAGATGAATCAAAACCAGTAAAGCATCACAAAAAAGATAATACCCTATGATTCCACTTACATGAGATACCTAGAGGTGTCAAATTCATAAAGACAGAAAGTAGATAGGTGATTGCCAGGAGCTAGGGGGAAAAGGGGAATGGAGAGTTATTGTTTAATGGGTACTAAGTTTCAGTTCTGCAAGATTTAAAGAGTTCTATAGAACTCTTTAAGTAATGTTGGTTACACAACAATGTGAAAAGACTTATCACTGTTGAGCAGTACACTTAAAAATGGTTAAGATGGTAACTTTATGTCATATTTTTTTGCCACAGTTTAAAAACAAAACAGAACAGGAAAGCTAAGTATGTGAAAGATCAAAAATGTTTTAGTGAGGACAAAATGGAAAGCAAAGCTTTCAACAGTCAGGTTTAGGGCAGAGGATGGCTCAGATAAATGCTGCAGTGAAGGAACAGAGCCCGTGACTGTTTTTGAAATCAAGGTTTTATACTCAAAATATCCTTTTGTTGGAAGCTAACTATGCAATACTGTCTGGCTGTCCCAGTTTGGAGGCACCAGTCACAGTGGTCATATAACGCCTCTCAGACTGCATTAGAGAGCAGAAGCAGAGAATTCAGAGATGCATGGTCCTGAACCTGTAGATTCAGCTTCAGAACAGAGCAAAACTTTTCAAATTGTACTTAACATATTGTTTGTTTGGATCTTACCAAACTGGGCAGAAGCCTCAGAAAGAAAAGCATTCTTTCCTTGGTTAATGGCCTTTGGGAAGCAGAAAGAAGAGAAGGAAAGGACTAAAATGGCATGACAAAAGAGAATCAAAGAAAAAGATGGAGTGTTATACGGTATCATAAAAAGTTTACTGCTTGCTGAGAGAGTCTTTGTAATGTTCACGATTTTGCCACTCAGAAATAATCTGGTCACTCCAAATTTAGAACAGGCAAGATTTTCAAGCTGCAACCCATTATAACATTCTCTTCGAAGTGCCAGACTCAAATTGCCAACTGCCTAACGGCTATTGCCACATAGATATGCCTTCTAAACTTCAAGCTCAACATTTGCAAAACTGAAAAAAACAGACAGCCTTTTCCTCCTGAGTTCCCTTCCCAGTAATCCACCAGCTTCCTCACAGCCACCCAGGCTTGAACTGTTGGAGTCAAAGAAATTCTCCCTAACCCAAACTAATTTGGTTGCCAAAGCCCTTCAGCTAGGCTTCAGGGATATTTGCCACACCCATCTCCCCTCCTGGGCCCCTACCACTGCCCTAATCCAGCTTTTAACACTAATCATTTGCTTGGTGTGTTGCTCGCACCTCCTAACTGGTCCTAGCTTAACATTCTTGTTTTTAACTCCAGCTTTTCAAAAAAAAAATTTTTTTAATTTTAATTACAGTGTAGTTGACATACGGTATTGTATTAGTTTCAGGTATACAATATAGCAATTCAACAATTCCATATATTTCTCAGTGCTCATCAAAATAAGTGTGCTCTTACTCCTCTTCACTTATTTCACCCATCCTGCCACCCACCTCCCCTCTGGTAACCCTCTGTTTTGTTCTCTGTAGTTAAGATTCTGTTTTTTGGTTTGTTTCTGTTGGTTTGTTTTGTTTCTGAAATTCCACATATAAGTGAAATCATATAGTATTTATCTTTCTCTCTGACTGGCTTATTTTGCTTAGCATTATACTCTCTAGATCCATCTATGTTGTTGTAAATGGCAATATTTCATTCTTTTTATGGCTGAGTAATATTCCATAATATATAAATACACACACACATAACACATCTTCTTTATCCATTCATCTCTCAATGAATACTCTGGCTATATCTTGGCCATTGTAAATAATGCTTCAATAAACATAGGGGTGTATATATCTTTTTGAATTAGTATTTTTGTTTTCTTTGGATAAATACCCAGTAGTGGAATTACTAGATAGATGGTAATTATATTTTTAAGTTTTTTATTTTTTTATGCTATCAATGCTTTCATTAAGAAAAAAAGTTCAAATAAACAACTTAACATTACACCACAAGGAACTAGAAAAAGAAGCTTACCTGAAATTTAGTATAGGAAGGAAATAACAAAGGAAAATCAATATAAATAAAATAGACACCAAAATAAACAATAAGATAATATTGAAAGTAGTGACTAGTTTTTCCAAAAAAATAAAAATTGGCAATGCTTTAACTACATTAACTGAGAAAAAAAGAGAAAGACTCAAAAACCAAAACAAGAAATGGAAAACAATACAACAGATACCAGAAATACATAGTGTGATAACAGATTACTATAAGTAATTATATACTAACAAGTCAGATAACTTAGAAAAAATAAGATAGTTCCTAAAAATGCACAAGTTACCAAGATTCAGTCATGGATCTTGAATCCAAGAAATAGAAAATCTTCTTAGACCAAAAATAAGAACAAAAGTTGAATTAGGAATCAAAAATCTCCCAGAACAGAAAAGCCATGGGTCCTTTTCTTAAAGACCTTACAGTGAACTATAAAAATAGTCTTTATGTTATTCTTCCCTATAATCTCCCCAGCGAGATTATAAATTTCTTGATAGTAGAAATTATATTTCATTAATGTCTTTTTTTAGCTACAGAACTTTTTTAAATTTTTTTAATTTACAAACAAAATCTGTGTTTATTTTTTTATTTTTTTTTATTATGTTCAGTTAGCCAATATATAGTTAATCTCTTTAACCACCATTGTTTGACCTCATAATAGTGGTTTGAATTTGGTAGTGTGTTCAATAAAATTCACCTGATTGAATTATAAAAATAAGTGAATAAATGAATGGAATAATTCATCTTTTCATGCCAATTTATTATACATTCTAGCCTTTAAAAGCAACAAAACTTCAAATATTTTCACTTGTTTCATTCTCAACCTGAAACTCAGTTACTCACTTACAAATTTTTAAAATTCAGTGGATTTGCCAAGTTATATTTGAAATCAAGCCACATATGCATCCCAAAAATATCGTATACCTTCGTAAAAGATTCTTTTTATTTTTTTAACATCACTGCTAGTAAGCCTATTTGCCAGCTATAGAATATTATATGCATCAATGTGGCATGGACATTTCCAAGAATAATGCAGAAAAAATTACTCTCCTCCCTAGCATTGAATTATATTTTAATTTAGGTTCTATGGAGATGCTGAATTTGCATGAATTAGCCAGAATCTACTGCTAATACATTCCAAATTTTTTTAGGTGGATAATTATATAGCTTTGAGGAGAGATAGTAATAGAGAAAATTCTGCAAGATCCATTAGAGAATCCTCTTTCCTTTGTCAACATGTCCTTAACTAATATTCAAAAGGTAACAGGAGGAAAGATGCAGGAGCATCTTTGGTGGGTATTATACATTATTGTTCAGAAATAGTCTCAAATTCTCCCCAACCCAAACTTGGCCATGTGACTCGTGCCGGCTAAGAGAACAACATGGCATGTGAAATGCCCAAAAGCTTGAAAAGCACATGCACAAATGGCTTTACTCCCTCGCACTTTTACCATGTCTGTGAGAAAAGCATTCATGATGACTTGGATGGTCCCATAGGAAGAGGCACATGGAAAAAGCTGCTCCAGCCAGACAACCTCAAGTGGGCCCGACCTGGAAAATATACAAACATATAAGCTAAATAAATGCTATTTCTGTATGTCACTTACATTTTGTGGTTGTTTGCAATGAAGCAATGACATACTGAGCTAATAACGCCCTCCCCCATATCCCTCCAATCTGGCAACAACCTTAATCCTCATTTTTAGACTCAGTCTCACACCCAGTATTTTATGCTGGACACCTTTGATTTGTCCTCCAGATCTACCCTCTATCCTTCTCCACCCTGCTTTCCACCCTGGGACACTGACCTGGATAAACTCCAACAGACTCCCTTCTCTCAGACTTCCAGATGGGATCTAGTCTGACTTAACACCTCTGAAATTGGACATGATCAATGAAAACAACTTTGAGTGCATACTGTTACTAGGCCCTGGAGATACAGAAGTCCCTATCTTCATCATCTAGTGGGAGAGACAGACAAATCAAATTAAAATTTAATGTGGCAAGAATATTTATAAGGATATGCATAGAATGCTAATGAAGCCACAGAAGGAGGAGTATTTAACACAGGACATTTCCCCCAAAGTAGGAACTGTGCCAGTAATGATGAGACAGAATATAATAACGTAAGGGAATAGCAGAATCAACTAACAGGTAATGGCAGGGCTACATATTTCTAGTTGTGTATCTTTGACCGGGAGAGTTCAGCTTTGATTGTTTTACATTTCATAAAACAATTCTTTTGAATAAGAATTCAAGGGCTTTGAAATTTGAAAGCCTCTAAGTCAGGGACTAAGTGAAGACAAGTTGGAAAACTGAACCTGCTAAAACTTATGAACAAGAGATAATAAAATCAGATATGCAACAGAATGGAACAGGGAATGGTAAATACTTGTGTTGCTTGAAACCAAAAGCATTAACTGAACTAGCTGCAGGAACTGAAAAGTAGCTTTCAGCAACTTATACCCCATCGGGCAGAGGCAGAGGCAAAGGCAGAGAGAGGTTCTGTTGTGGTTATTTTTTTTTGTTTTTTGTTTTTTTTAATTGAGGATACACGTGGTTTGATAAAATATCTGCTCTAACTATATCTGACAAGATGTACTACAAAAATGCTTTCTTTGCATGAAGTGCTGAATTTGAAAGAATATACTGTGCCTACAAGCATAACTAAAGCACAATTTAAAAAAAAAACTATTCAAAAGACTAATTAGGAGTTTATTGCTCCTGTCATTTGGAAATGACTGGGGAGGGAGTATATTGAAGCAGTGGAGGGTTTGAGGAAAGCGTGTAAAAATACCTCTGACCGAGGAAGAATCGGTACTCAGCAAGGAGGGGAAAAGTTTGTAGGGAGATAAAAAGGACTCAGTAATTATCAGCTATCACTAACTGAGCACCTGTTCTTTTGGGTTTGATGCTATACACTGATTCTTATTCGCAATCAGAGCTAACATTTATTGATTCCCAGTAATTATGCTATGTATTTTAATTACAATGATTAATAAAAATAATATAAAACTAATGATTTTTCTAATAAAAATAAACAAAAATTATTATTAATTTTAAAAGATAATCATTATTGAGAACCCGCTATGTGCCAGGTATTGTGGTAAGGATTTTATATACTTATTTCATCCTTACAATAATCATAGGGGGTAATCATGCATCCATTCAACAAATATTTTACTTTTTCTCTATACACATCTATATTGTGTGAATTGTTTAAAAAAAAACTGTAAATTTTGTAGATGAAAAAGAAACAGATACACATGAGTGTTCTCTATATTCCAGTTCCTGTGCTGAAATTGGAGACACAGCCGTGAACAGATAAAGAAGTAAATACATAATATGTGTGATGGCAATAAATCATCAAGTGTGAAAAAATGAAAGAGAGGAAGAAAGATGGTGAAGCTATAGTGAGTGAGGGTGCTGGAGAAGCTCTTTCATACGAGGTAGTAGGAAAGACCACTCTGAAAAGGAGAAATTTTAGCAGAGACCTGAAAGAGGTAAAGGTGGAATTATTCCAAACAGACATCACAGGGAGAGATACCATTATTAGACCCATCTTACGAATTAGAAATGGAGACCAAGACTGTGGCACAAGAAGTCACGTTTACCAACCATTCCATTTGCTCCCCTATATTTCCTTGTCTCCCTTCAGTTAAGCAGCATAATGACAAGATTAACTGGGAAAAGGCCCCAATACAATATATATAGAATTTGAGTCATTTGTGTTATTTACAGAATTATATGTCCTTTATTACATAATCAATTACGGTTTTGAAACCACTCAAACAATATAAAAATATGTTTGGAAAAAGTGAAAGTCCCTCTTAATCCTATAGTTTCCTAGAAGGTTACCATAATTAATAAGTGTATGTCCTTCCAAACATTTGTTATACTAGCATATTGTTATATAGAAATAAGGAGAGCAATTTCACAATATCTATTAAAACTAAGTATGAATACCATTTGACTAGCCAATACCGCTAGTCTGGATGACAAAATGTAAGTGAAAATGACATATGTCACTTTCAGGGGAAAGCAATAAAAAGCCTCTAGTTTCTCTCTCGCCCAGCTACTGCAAGTGTAGAGCCTCCATGTCCTGATGCAGATGGCAGAGACTTCATCACCCTGACTGACTGAATGGAAAAGAGCCCTACCCTCCTCCATCCCTGGTTTGCATTATGAATGAGAAATAAAGTCTGTTATGTCAAGTCTCTGAGTTTTGGAGAGTGCTGGTTATTGCAGCATAGCTCAGTCAATCCTGACTAATACAGAGAAGGTAAGGAAATTGCCCAAGTTTTCCCAACTACTAAGTAGAAAATTTAGACTCAAACTTCAGTTTGAATGCAGAGTCCCCACTCTGTTATACTGCTCTCAGTAAAATGTCATATTTGATCTTAATAAACTATCTGGGAAGATATATATTACTAGCCTCATTTTACAGAGGAGGAAACTGAGATTTAGAGATAATGTCACTTGTTGAAGATTGTACAGCTGATAAGTAGCAGATTTAAGGTGCAAATTGCCTAAACCCACAGCTCATACCCTCCTTTCTTCCACCCTGGAAATGCATTCATTTCCTATTTATAGGAAATTTATATTATATCCTATAACTCATTCTATCTAATAATTCACAGCTGCTGTTAGTATGCTTATTTATTTTAATCATCAAGATAGTCGAGAATTTTAAAATCTTTTGGACTCTTTCCCCATTTACCTAATGGGAGGGAGTATTTCAGAAAAAGGCTTTTGGCAATATTTTCAATACTACCAAGAATCAATGTTGGGTAGTATACCTGCATTTCAATTTATATGTGATTAATTTATACAATTTTGGAATAAAGTAGTGAAAACATTATCTCATTTAAAATCTACCTACACACCACTTTCAAAATTGTCCGTGTTAAACCAACTGCTCAAACATCCCCCATCTCCCGCGACAATGCAGTTGAGGAGCACTGTGAGCTGGCTATGGGGGCCATCATGCAACAACACTCCCAACGTGATCCAAGGCCATTTCCTAGCCAATTTCCACCCACCCAATCTCCACCCGATGCAGAAGCAGTAAAGGCAATTGGCTAGAGATTCAAAAAGGCAAGAATAGGAAAAGGCAAGAGGATCACATTTCTTAGGAAAAGCACAGTCAATAAAAGCATTTTCATCAGAATCAAAAGAGTACTAAGCTTGGAACATGAGAGAAGAGGACAGAAAAGGCCCTCTGCAAGCATGCCTACATGGGAAGAGATGCAGATGATGGAGACTGTTTGCTCACAGGTCACGACAATAAGCTATGATTTTACCTCAAAGCAATAATCTATTATTTTCTCTCGATGTCCATTGGGTTGCCAGACTCAAAATTCGGCATGCATCAGAATTACCTGAAGAGTTTGTTAAAACACAAATTCCTGGGCCCCATCCCTAAAAATTCTGATTCAGCAGGTCTCTGGGATGTCAAGAATTCCTATGTCTCACAAATCCCAAGTGTACTTGGAGGGACCATACTTTGAGAACCACATCTTAGGGACTCCAGGGAGGACTGAGTGGATGGAAGAGAAACACTTGCAAAGGAAATCACAGAAAAAAATAGTTCTCTTCCTGAGCTGAAGAAACACTTCCGAGTAAAAGAGTACCCTGATAATTAGCAGATATATTGAAAGAAAATATAACTAAAATATGTTCTGGTGAGATTTCTGAAATCAAAAGTGAAGAGATAAATCTAACAAATGGAAAGACAAAATAAATATATTACTGACAGGAAAAATAAACCAAGAGCAGTTATCTATAAACTTAATCCTGAGCAAAAATGGTATAATCTCCAAAATACTCATTCAAGGATTGTGACCCCAGAATTCAATATAGAACCAAATTCTTGTTTAAATATGAGGGCAAGTGACCCTGGGTGGTGCAGTCAGTTGAGTAACCAACTCTTGGTTTTGGCTTAGGTCATGGTCTCAGGGCCATGAGAGGGAGTGCCGAGTAGGGCTCTGCACTCTGTGTGGAGTCTGCTTGAGACTCTCTCTCCCTCTCTTTCTCTCTGACCCTCCCCCCTGCTCTCTCTCTTTCTCTCTCTCTCTCTAAAATAAATAAATAAATCTTAAATAAATAGATAAATGTGAGGGCAAAGGAGAAACACTTTCAAAGGTGCAAAAAAATTACTACTTGCTCATTCTTACTGAAAAATATTACTTAAGGGTGTCTACCAGAAAAATGACTTAAAATTACCAAAACGTTTAAGAAAGGCAAAATGGTATATAAGAAATAGCAGACTGCAATGAGACCAGTGGGGGAAAAATATTTAATTCTATGTAATTGTTGATGTATGGTTATAGTTCTAATAAAATTAAGAAAGGATTTCCAGAAAATATTTTTTTAAAAATTCAAACTGAAATTCCAAATGATTTCAACAAAACATTTAATGAGTACTGAGGGGTAAAGGGATGGGGGGACTTCTTTTAGCTAAAGGTTAGCTGCATTCTACAAATTAGATGCACTTACTCTGGACTTGGAATCAAGAGCTAGTGACACAAGGAAATAAGATCTACCAGGAACTTTTCCTGGTGGAGTGGCAGTTGAAGTAAGATCGACTTTCTGGGGTAGGAGAAATAGTAGTACTGATTTTAATATCCAGTCAGCACCTTTGGTGCTACTAATACAGATTCTGTGTTAGAAGTTGGTTCTCATGATGGTGGAGCAATATTCTCACAGGGCCTCTTTCTGGGACATTATATTTGGGCATTGTTCTTGGCTGCTTAGCCTCCAAGCCTGGTTCTTCAATCCTCATTACAATTCTGGAAGATGCTGAATTTCTTTGTAAATTGGATGTTAAATTGGAAGTAGAGACTGAAAAGCACCTGAACACAATTGTCAAAACATTCCTAAGTGAGGAACCAAACCAAATGCAGAAATTCCCAAGCAAGCGACTGAGAAATGATTCCTCTGCTTAAATTAACCAGAGTTAATTTCTACCCTTTGCAGTTGATACCTGACCTTAATCCCTGGCCAAAGTTGATTTGTCAAAGGATGGAAACCTCATTCCAGCTTGACTGTATGATTATGCAGTTTTGTGTAACAAAACATAATGGCCTGAAACAATAATTTATCTCTCAATGTTTAGTGGGTTGCTGGACTCAGCTGGGAAATATCACTTGGCATCTCTCATGCATTCACAATTACATATCAGCTGGGCCTGTACTCATCTTATAAAGGGCATTACAATAAGCAGGAAAATGGTCCTCCAGGGATGTTAATATTGTCACATCTGGAACCTGTGACTTTGTTACCTTACATGGCAAAAGGGACTTTGCAAATGTGGTTAAAACTATCGACACACGGGACACCTGGGTGGCTCAGTTGGCTAAGCGTCTGACTCTTGATCTCAGCTCAAGTCTTGATCTCAGGGTCATGAGTTCAAGCCCCATGTTGGGCTCTAAACTGAGCATAGAGCCTACTTTAAAAAAAAAAAAAGCATGGACCTTCATATACAGAAATTATCCTGTTTTATCCAGGTGTGCTTAATGCAATCATATGAGTACTTCAAAATGGAGAAACTTTCCCAGCTCCAGAGAACCAGGATGATGGCAGTGTGAGAAGGACTTAGTCTGTCATTGCTAGCCTAAAGATAAAGGAAGGGGTCATGAACTTGGAAATGGCAAGAAATGGATTCTCTTCTACAGCCTCCAGAAAGGAATGCAGTCCTACTGACATTGATTTTAGCCTCTTGACACCCATGTTGGACTTATGACCAACAGAACACCAAGCTAATAAATTGGCATTGTTTAAGCCACAAAATCTGTGGCAATTTGTTACAACAGCAGTAAGAAATTATTACAGGCATGAATACCAGGAGGCATGGCTCAGTGGGAGATCATCTTTAGACACCATGTACCATACCTGATCTATAAGAGTCCTCTCTTAGGAATTTAGAATTAGAACTCAAAGATCATTCACTCTGTTAGATGAAAGACATTAAACCCAGAAACTGCTGATAGTAGCCCATTTTCTAACATGTACTCTATAAAATCAGAATACACCACTTATAATTTTAAAAATAAATTAATGATAGCAGCACTAATTGAAAAGTGAAAATTCTCAGACACTTAATATGTTGCATTTCTTGTGTTGGACAAAGAGGCTTTACTGATTTACTTAAACCATTAGTCTATTTCCTTCGATAATGACATCATTTAAGCCTAGAAAAGTCATTTTGCCTTAATAAATTCCTTGGGTAAGAAAGAAATGTATACATATGACTTGGTAGTTATGAAATAATATTCAAATATAGCTGGAACTAGAATGTGTGAAGCTAAGTATCTTGAGAGGAGAGTTTAAGAAACTAAGAATGTAAGCATGTGAGTTACCTGCCTCACTGGAAGGCAACTAATCTGTGCCAACAAACTGGAGATAACTACAGGAACTCTAGTTCTAGTTATCTAGTTATCTAGTCTATAACCAGATAATAGACTAGTTACCTCTATTAGTTAAATCTAGTTAAATCTCTATTTAAACTAGAGATTAAATATTTAGAAGTATCTTATACACATCTTTATATGACTATACATCAAGTTTGGTTATAGGACAATGAGGTGAAAATTAGCTGAATTCTCAATAATATTCATTTGCTTCACCTTCTTCAATGGTTCTGTTATTTCTACAAGCAAAACATTGAAATCTAAATTTAAAAGAGTTTCAACTACCACTTATTCTTCTTTCTACTCACCAGCACTTCCTTTCCCAACAAATCTGTAATGAGATGCTTGGCCAAGTTTGTGTTTAATGGAAAGCTGCATTTTTAACCTGTTTAGAACAAACATAATGTTTAACATAAAGATAGAAAAGAACTGACCTAGAATCTTCCTTTAATACCAGAAAAATTTTGGTGAATGAAGGAAAACCCTTGCTTTTAACTATGCATATCTCTGTCCTTCTCGTTTAGACAGGGGACAGATACAAGAGCACTGAGAAAATGTCAGAAAGTGCCTTCAACAAAATAGACCCAAACTATTTTTATGGGCAAGATTAAATTAATGAAACTTCTGGGTGATCCAAGGAGATAAAGGAGTTCAAACATTATAAATTTACCCACAGTACTATTTATTATACTTATTACACAATTGAACTTGTTGGTTTTTTTTAATCTTCATAAGAAAAACAAATACATCCCAAGAATTCTTCCATCTATATCACACTCTACTAATTTTATTATTCTAATAACAAATGTTTTACAGATTGCTTTTCTACTTGACTCCTTTAAAAATATTCTATTGAGAGGGGCACTGGGTGGCTCCGTCGGTTAAGCGTCTGCCTTCAGCTCAGGTCATGATCCCAGGGTCCTGGGATCGAGCTCCACGTTGGGCTCCCTGCAGGGAGCCTGCTTCTCCCTCTCACTCTGCCTGCCACTCCCCCTGCTTCTGCTCTCCCTCTCTCTCACTGTCAAATAAATAAATAAAATCTTTAAAAAATTTTTAAAAATATTCTATAGATATTTTTCAGATATAGATATCTGAAAAACATATAATCAAATTATTTCAAGAAATAATCTCTTTCCTATAATCCCTATGACCAATCACTGCAAGAAAAGGGCAGATAGGGGGAGGGCAAAATAAGTTGGTCCCTGTTGGTTTCTGTTTCAATCAGTTGCATCGGAGAATCTCATTTATCAGAACTGGAAGTCTCAGAGGCAAAAAACATGGATGACTCTCCTTCCTTCACCCTCTCAGTCCCCAGCACAGCCAATTGCGCTCATTCAGTTGACCTCCACTCATGCCTTCTCATTGTACTCCGGATTTCAGGTCCTTGTTATCTCTCCCCACTGAACTATCTTAAAAGCCTCACTAATTTACCTTCCAGTAGAGCCATCTTTCACACAGAGTTAGACTCCTAAAATCCAGCCTTGAGGGCTGGGTTAGTCAGATTTCTAAAACCCTTCCTTGCTGACCCCCTGCAATGGTGTCTGTTGCCAACAGAATCAAATCCAAACTCTACATACTAGTAAGGACCCAAATAATTTAGACTGAAGTTTCCCTGTCTTAATCCCCTATGTCATTCTTTAGTTCTTCCTTCTCCTTCTCATCTCTAGCCTCATCCCTACCACCACCTGAACCTGCCCTGCAGTTTCCACCTTTGCTTATCCTATTTCCTCTACATAAAATACCTTTCTTCTTCATCTCAGTGCTTCCAAATTCTGCCCTCTCCCTGAAAAGCTTTGGTCCCCTGCTCCCAAGTTAGAAATAATCTCTCCTTTATCTGTGTACTGTGTTACTTCATTTTTATGTTTACTATATCCCCCATCATAGGCTGCCCTGTAATATGGTTATTTGTGCCCATGAGGACAGGGATTATGCCTCACCCTTCATAACACAGAGCTTTGCTTATATTGAACCTTGGTATAATAACCTCTTGCTGAATTGAACTCAAAAGGTCCAAGCTAGAGAAAAAGGGGGTCAAGAGTAGGGGGAGTGATATTCTATTTAAATGAAAGGTTATCATTCTTAACTAAACAAATTCTAAATTCATTTACACCACAAAGAATTTACCCAAGAACTATTGCTTGGACAAAAGAAAAGTGAATCTCTACGCAAAAAAAAAAGGTTAATGACAAAACCAAATCCATCCTTTTCACAATTTTTATTTCAAAATCTTTGTTCTACCCTCCTGGGACTTTTCCAAGTAAAAGCCGGAGGACTGGCTGGAACTGAGTCATGGATCCCACATGTTTTATCTTTCGCACACTGTCCAGAGCAGTGGGGACCAGAACTATCCACACACATGCCATTAGCCACAGAGGTCTTACCTGTGACTCACCTGCCATGAGCAGATAGTCTGCGTGAGGATAGGAGGAGCTGGAGTCACCATATGACCATCGTGACAGTTTTTACCACCTCCACTCCAAGAATATCATGCCGGAAATTGACTCTATTTATTGGCATCTCCCTGCCAACGTCTGCGGTGAATCCACAGTATGCCAGCCGACAATACACACAGCCGCTGGGGGTAACAAACACTGTGTGCTTTGCCCGTGAGTGAATGGCTATGTAACATAGTGGTGAAGGGAACACATTCTGGATTTAAACCCTGACAATACCCCTCACTAGCTGTATGATCTTGGGAAAATTACTAAGCCTATCTGGGCCTCTGTTTCTTCACCTCTTCGAAAGGGGTAATATAGTAACTACCTTTTTTTTCTCCCCACTGTTGGAAATATCTTAAGTTTATTATTTAATTTATATATGGAAAATATGAAAATTACTAGCCAGAGTTAGCCCACTCAATAAATATTAGTTTTCCCTATTACCATTATTTTTTTAATGTCTAAAGACCTATTTTACTAAGAATATATTATAACTTGGTCCATATATTTTAAAAGTGGTATTACAATGCCCCATATATTTTCTTTTTTTTAATTTTTTTTATTAACATATAATGTATTATTTGTTTCAGGGGTACAGGTCTGTGATTCATCAGTCTTACACAATTCCCAGCACTCACCATAGCACATACCCTCCCCAGTGCCCATCACCCAGCCACCCCATCCCTCCCACCCCCCTCCACTCCAGCAACCCTCAGGTTGTTTCCTGAGATTAAGAGTCTCTGATAGTTCGTTTCCCTCTTTGGTTTTGTCTTGTTTCGTTTTTCCCTCCCCCTTATTACCATTATTATTATTTTAATTAATGAAAAGATGTAGAAAAGACAGCATAGCTGAAATCAACAATATAAAGAAGAAAATAGCTATTATAATTCTTACTTTCACTGGGAACATCTGCACACATAATCCTGAAATCCCAAACAAAAGTAATAAAATCCAGACCTGTAGTCATCGGATTTATCTGGCAAAAGTTCCAAATATCTTTATCAATAAATGCTAATATATGACTTCTCATCTCACACCCCAACAAGAGCTCTTTAACATTTAATTTATCTAGTATTTTCATCTTCTTCTCCATCAAGCCCTGAGTGGGCTAATTAATACAGGACCTAAATGTCTTGCTGGCATTTTCTCCTCCTTCCACCAATAGTCTCTTCAGGGAGAATGAAGAGGTGAGAGGGGGTATGGAGGCTTGAAAACACGGGTGGTAAATATACACAAAAGATGGACCCTCAAACCCAGGCAAAACACCAGATGAACGAACTGTCCTCTGACCACCGCTTTCTGAACAGTCGTGCATGGGTTTTGGTGCACAACAAAATGAAGATGTATTTGAAAGTATACGTTTGCAGCAGCTCAGCATCAGAAGTGGTGATTTGAATTTGGTAGAGTTGAATTTCTACAGCTCTTGAGATTATATCTCCATCCCCAAATGGTAAAATAATCAGCAGACTCCATAAAATAGTATTACAAGAAGTCATTTGATTTCTAGAAAAAAAAAAATCTTGGCTTTCATAGTGGTATTTGGAAGGCTGTTTTAGAAAATTTTATTAGCCTGAAAAAGACAGTAAATGAGCATCCCAGCTGTTATTCCATGAAATAAAGCAATGTGATTGTCTTTCTTGGGGTTTTTTCCTGTGTCATTATATATATTCAATGTCAAGTGCCAACTAGTCATTCCCAAAATTCAATTTTTAAACTATATTAACTTTAAAATGCTGTACTTGAGGGGAAAGTGGCAGTGTTTCTAAAGGACAAGATGTACTAATATATCTTATTGACTGTCTTTACATGTTTGACTCCCAGACCTATTATTTTTCCACTTCTGGAGTTCACATCAGAAATGTGTCTACCCTCTTAAGAAAACCATTTTTGAAAGTACAATCAAGAAGATGCCTAATGGTTCTCTAAGTGTCTCACACTCATGTCGTGGCCTCTGCAGAGAAATGAACAGTAAAGTAGGCTTGTTGGGGCCATACAATTTGACATGGTGGTAATATTCATGTGCCAAGGGTTTAGAGATGAACAACCTTGGGTCAAGAGAACACTTGAGAGCACATAGCCCATATCTGATTCATTGTCAGGCCTTTACGCCTTCCACCCCAGCAAGCCACAAGAATATGAAGAGTCAAGGAAGTTGTGCTCAATAATTTCATTATTACCCAAACAAGTATTAATTATATTTTATCCTCATAAGTATAAAATCAGATGATACCAGAAGTGTTAAGGTGTGTGCTAGGACATAGATTTCCTCCATGCTACTCATACTTGGGACTGCATCATACTCTGTACGCTGAACCCCACTGTTAGAAGAAACTAAATTTCTGGGGTCTTTGAACATGGTAAAAATTAAGCAGTTTAAAAACAGTACAAACTGAAAGCTCATTAACTTCTGTTAATGTCTGACAATATGAAGTGAGCATTTTATTTAAATTTGTCTGAGTGCTTGACTTTCTAGGAGAGAGAGATTAGGAAAAGTTGTGAGAGCTAATAAAATCATGATGCTCTACTTGGGAATGTTTAAGAACCATCTCTTTTCATAAACACAAAAATTATAGTCACACATCAGACTCTACTTGTATATTGCACAAAACAATGAAAATTTCTCAAAATTAGTATCAATTTCAGGTCTGTGAATATTTTCTTAAAAACAAGCAGCTCACACAAAACTGTAATAGTGGCCAAATGACTGTTATTTTGAATTTTGTCAGCAAACACTTCAGAATAATCTGGTACCAGAATGTTTATCACAAATGACCTCATAACCTCTTCTCTATTTTTAGGAATAGGCCATGCATGTGTATACGTGTTCGGGGCTGCAATGCAGTATTATTAGCACATGGAACAGTCTGAGATTTCTTTTTTTTTTTAATTTGATTTATTTATGGGGTGCCTGGGTGGCTCAGTCGTTTAAGCGTCTGCCTTCTGCTCAGGTCGTGATCCCGGGGTCCTGGGATCCAGCCCCGCATCGGGCTCCCTGCTCGGCGGGAAGCCTGCTTCTCCCTCTCCCACTCCCCCTGCTTGTGTTCCCTCTCTCGCTATCTCTCTCTCTCTCTGTCAAATAAATAAATCAAATTCCCTCTCTCGCTGTCTCTCTCCCTCTGTCAATTAAACAAATAAATCAAATCAATTGACAGAGGGAGAGAGACAGCGAGAGAGGGAACACAAGCAGTGGAAGTGGGAGAGGGAGAAGCAGGCTTCCCGCCGAGCAGGGAGCCCGATGCGGGGCTGGATCCCAGGACCCCGGGATCACGACCTGAGCAGAAGGCAGACGCTTAAACGACTAAGCCACCCAAGTGCCCCCAGTCTGAGATTTCTTAATTTTGCTAAGCATGATGATCGTTACAAAAAAGAGTGAGGAAGAGAACATGGCGTTCAATTTTACCATCATCTACTTGTTAAACATCAAAGCAGTTCTGTATTAGAACTTTACAGTTCTCTCATGAGCTCCTCCTAAGATGTGGCAATTGTTCTGCAAACATACTATGAAATACTTTCCAAGACAAAGTAGTTAAGATGTTTCAGTAACTCAACATCTTCAGACAATTCTAGTGGGAAAAATAATTGGAAAAGTTAAGCTCCAGTATTGCCAGACTTTACACATGGACTTAAACCTTTGTTCTAATGTCAGAGATATTTATTGAAGTTATGGAATGAAAATGAAACAAATTTCTTTTTTTTTTTTTAAAGATTTTATTTATTTATTCGACAGAGAGAGTGAGAGAGTACAAGCAGGGAGGAGTAGTAGAGGGAGAGAGAGAAGCAGGCTTCCCGCTGAGCAGGGAGCCTGACGCGGGGCTCGATCCCCAAGACCCTGGGATCATGACCTGAGCCGAAGGCAGACGCTTAACCATCTGAGCCACCCAGGTGCCCCACAAATTTCTTATTATATGCAATGAATGGTGTACATGTACCCAAGGGTGAAAATTCTAAATATTGTGAAATGCAAACTTTTACAATTTAAAAGAGGTATATTAAAAACTATCTTGTTTGATATGTATGCTTTCATGTATGATCAGTTCATATAGCAAGTCTATATAAAACAGTATTAAGTAGTAATAGATATGAAGTAAAATACATATTTTTAAATATATTTTTCCTCAATTGCTAGGTTTTATTTTACTGAAATTTTATTTGTACCTATTCTACAACATTTCTAAAATGAAAAAATATTTTTTGGAAAAAATCCTCCAGCCCTTACTTAATACTTTGTAAATAAATGAATGAATGAATAAAATCTATACATAAAACCTAAAAAATAATAAAACCTAAAATTTTAAAATAAACAAAATCCTTGTATTTGTTAAACTAGTTAAGACAGAAGATGTTACAATAATCTATTAATATGTCTCAAACTTTCCTCAGTCTTTCTCCAGAGGTTCTAGAGGAACAGTAATTAGGTTACAATCCAGAAAAGTATATCAATTCATAATCCACTCCAGCCTTTATGAAATGAACTACATCCCTGAAAACTCACTTTAAGCTTACAACTGATATAGAGCAAGTTATAGAGAAATTTAGACGGGCTTGGAAACAGTATTTCAATTAAGATACTGCCAAAATTCCATGAACAGCCACTAAATAAAGATAGAGTACCTAGGATTCATCTTTAGGGCATTCTTTTACTCAATTACAAAAAAAGAGGAGAAGGAACATCTTGTGCATTTTAGAGATCTGTGACTCGATTTAAAGGAAATCTTCCTCTAAATTTAAATAGAAATACTCTTCTAGACAAGCACATCTTCCATTTTAATGTGCTTACAAATCACTCAGGGATTTTGTTAAAATGCAAATTCTTCTTCCTGCACGTCTGGAGAAGGACCTGAGGTTTTTCCTTTCTATCAAGTTCCCAGGGAAAGTGATGCTGCTGGTCCCAGCCACAGTGTGACTTGCAAAATCCTAGAGGACTTACAGTCACTGACAAACAACTTTAGAGTCTCTTAAAAATCACCAGTATCTCTAGAAACTCTGACTTCAACTCAAGATCTTAGTGGCTCAAGTGAGGAATCTAAATACCATTACATTTATCTTATAAAACTGGCTACTTACATAAAATGCCAAAAAACCCTAAGATCTTTGGCAATCTTTCTATTAAAAAAAAAAAGATAACTTAAACAAAGGACAGATTATATTCAGCTTCTTCTAACTGATAATATTTAGAGGTTTCTATAGCCCTCAGTACATCACAGAAGAATCAAAATGAATGTTGTATATGTGTGTATTTTATATAGCAGGGAGTTAGGGTCATATTCATCCCCTGGATGATATCTGTTGCCAGTTGTCAAAGCTTAAGAAATCCTGAACACGAGTCTTGCCAGCATTCTGCCCCACAACCTGGCTGACAGCTTTATCAACAACCTGCAAGGGAGAACAGGCCCCAGCCTGGCCTCCGTCTCTGTAGTGCCGACTGTAGTCTGAATGTTTAGGCTTCATCAGTAACAGAAGCAGATAGGCCCTAAAGATCTAGAGGGAGCAGATGTTACTTTTACTAACAAAACAACCGAAAAACAATCTGTGATATTCAGAATACGCATGCACTTTTAAAGCAATGATGGCTCAAGCAATTAGTAATATAAATTCCTCAGTGATAATTTACGATTATATTCAAAGTATCAATAATCACATTAGCAAATGAAAATCACTTTTGGGACACCGGGGTGGCTCAATTGATTAAGTGTCTGACTTTTGATTTCGGCTCAGGTCATGATCTCAGGGTAGTGAGATTGAGCCCCACATCGGGCTCTGAGGTGGGTATAGAGCCTGCTTAAGATTCTATCTCTCCCTCTCCCTCTGCCCCTCCCCCCACTTATGCTCTCCCTCTCTCTCTCAAAAAAAAGAAAAGTCACTTATATTAAACAAATATACCGTTCAACTGTCTAGAAGGCAAATCATACCAAAAAGATCAGAGCAATGAACAGAGCAGTGGGTCAGGCAAAATGTGTGAAATCCTTCTTTACCAGCATGGATAGTCAAAGCTGAATAAGATGACACACAAGAGAAAGAGCCTGTAAAGAATGTTGATGTGAATTTATAGTTCCTTTACTATTTTGATTGAATGAAGTTATGCTAGTGGTTCAACATTGCCCTGCAAGCTTCTCTATTATCCACCCATCAATTTCCCAAAGAGGTTGGCTGGAGGTAACAAAAGGGGAATGACATCAACAAAGAACTCCAAAGAGATAAACAGCTCAGTCTTGGAAGTTTTGCTCTAGGGACAAAGCTGTTCCAGAGGCAAGGCTGGCCAGAAAGATGCAACTAGCTGCTCATAGGGACAAGCTATTGTTATTTAATAATGAGACTTAGCTAAAAAGTAGCTAAGATACCCATTAGGGTGGCAATCATCAAAAAAAGAAGAGAAGGAAGGAAGGAAGGAAGGAAGGAAGGAAGGAAGGAAGGAAAGAAGGAAGGAAGGAAGGAAGAAAAGAAAGGAGAGATGGAGAGAGAGAGGGAGAGAGCGAAAGGAAGGGAAGGAGGGAGAATGGAAGGAAGAAAGAAAGAAAGAGAAAGAACAGAACAGAACAAGTGTTGGCAAGCATGTGAAGAAATTGGAATCCTGGTGCATTGCACTGCTAATGCAAATGTGAAAATGGTGTAGTCACTGTGGAAAACAGTATGATGATTCCTCAAAAAGTTAAATATAGAAGTATCATGTGATTGAGCAATTTCACTTCTGGGTATATATCCAAAAGAATTGAAAATAAGGACTCCACAGATACTTGTATACCAATTTTCATAGCAGCATTATTCACAATAGCCAAAATACAGAAACAATCTAAATGTCCATCAGCAGATGAATGGATAAAAAAAGGAATATTATCAACCCTTAAAAAGGAATGAAATGCTAATACATACTACAACATGGATAAACCTTGCAAACATTATGCTAAGAGAAATAAATCAGGCAAAAAGGGACAAAAGTTGTATCATTCTACTTAAGTGAGGTACCCAGAATAGGCAAATTCATGGAGACAAAAAGTAAAATAGAAGTCACATGGAGCTAGAGGAGGAGAGACAGGGAGCTATTATTTAATGGGTACAGTGTTTCTGTCTGGAATGATAAAAAAGGTCTGAAAATGCATACCAATGATGGTTCTACAACAGTATGAATGTATCTAATGCCACACTTAAAAATAGTTAAAATGGTAAATTTTTTATATATATTTTACTATGATAAAAAATAGAAAAAAAAAACATTGGATACTTAAAGAATCTGACTTAAAACTTTCCTCTCTTATTCTTCTCCATAAATTAAATGTGAACAATTGTCCAAAAAATTTAAAAAGCTAAGAAAGTGGATCTTAACAGAAAGTGGATCTTAAGTGATGGACACATGTACTTGGAACCATTTTCTTTGTTTTCTCTTCTCTACTTGATTGCCTGAACTAATAAAAGGATCACAAGTCAAGCTCTTACCCAGTAAGCTTACAGTATCAAGGGTTCGTCCTCTTGTAAAAGATTCAGGTAATCCAGGGCTCAGACAAAGCAGAGAGAAGTCTGGGACATCGAGGGAGGCCCCCAGGTTCTTTCCTCCCATGATGAGCACATGCTCTCAGGCCCAGGGTGATAGATGAGGTCTCCAATGGAGAATTTATGAGGTTCTCTCACACAGAAAGAGAGCACTTCATTTATGAAACATCTCTGTTTTATACCTGCTGTTTCATGTCCATTTTCAAGAACATCCTATGAAGAGCGGTCCATAGAAAAGATCCTCCTGCAAGCACATATCATTAGTGTACCTACTTGGAGGTCCAGAATCATTTTGTCTAGGAGATTAGGTAGGGCTACCTGCCTTCTTCCCCCAACCCACATGGAACCTCCCCTGGTAGTCAGGAGAAAACTGGGTCACAGTCCAGATGCATTAACTCCTTCTTCCTCATTGACCAATTATTCTGACTGCCCATGTGATACAATATATGTGTACTTGTCTTTAGAAATAATCATTTAATGTACAAACATGGTCCGATATTTGCATGGAAGTTTTCTACCCCTAAAGCTTGATGTCCAGACCTCTATATTAGGAACACTCCCTAAACAAGTGCATCAAAATATCCCCTGGTGATGGTGAGGCAGAAAAGACCACTCCCTTCCCATGGGGCTCTAAGTCCTCATATGCCTCAGCCGGGCTCTCCAGGGCCTGCCTAGCTTACTCCGTCTTTCCCGTTCTCTGTGGCTAACCTTTCACATCAGAGTTCCAGCTCTCCACCTCCCCACTTGGAGTGCAGGATTCAGACATTTCTTGGCATCCCAGGTCAACATTGCCTTTAACAGACACAAATTGCTCTTTGCCCCAAATCCTTGGTTAGGCCTTAGCCCCTTCCATTTGGGTCCTAATTCTCAAGGACTGAGGCTGGATCAGGAGGAGAAGCTAGATAAAACTCCCAAAGCCTCAGAACTGGTGGGGGCAGCAGCCACCACCCCAACCTGACCACCTGACTTGGCCCTTTTACCATCGCTTGCCCTCAGTACAAGGTTTCCCCCGGCTCCGTTCCTCCTACCATAGCAACTCCTTGCAAATACGAACAGAAGAGAAGTAACAGGGAGACGCTTAGACCCTGGTATCTTAAAACCCTCCTCAAAGTTGCTGATGGTGGTGGTGAGTCTGGACTCCACCATTAGGACCTAAAATTCTGAGATTAACAGTGGCACCAGGGAGCCATGGGAATGCAACCAAAGCTGGCGCTTTATATCATGCCTCTAATTAATCCCACCTGGCTTCATACAATTATCTGAGCAGAAGTGCCTCTGGCCTTATTTGAATCACAGATTTAGCTCTGGCTTCTGCTGGTGGCTACAACGCCCTTTCTTCAGAGCATGTAGCTATGCAAAAGAAGGAATAATTTGCTTGTTACAGATGTATGCCCCGGACAAGGGACATCTGCTGGGTGAAATGCAACCAGAAACATAAACATAGCACTAAAAAGAAAAAAAATCCCTTTTGTAAATAGTGCCAAATACAATTTTCAAACCCTTGGAATTCATGGTAATTTACACATGAATGGCACATCACAGCTTACAAAGTATTTTCGCCAATTTTCCCATTTGAAAGGAAAATAGGGAGTAAATGTCACAACAACTTTAAAGATTTTATTTATTTATTTGACAGAGAGAGAGAGAGAGACAGCTAGAGAGGGAACACAAGCGGGGGAGTGGGAGAGGGAGAAGCAGGCTCCCCGCTGAGCAAGGAGCCGGATGTGGGACTTGATCCCATGACCCTGGGATCATGACCTGAGCCAAAGACAGACGCTTAACAACTGAGCCACCCAGGCTCCCCTGCCACAACAACTTTAAACTAAAAACAACAGAAGACATGAGTCTGTTTGTATAGGCTTTTCAGAATCTCATAATGCTAGATAATTCATTCGCGGGAAGAAAATGATTTGGTTTCCGCTACAGAATGTGTTTCAAGTGCTACTATGTTATGATCACACCGTCCTTTATAATCTTTACATTTCAGACTCTGAAGAAAGCAAAATAGGATTTTCACCTCATTTGTATGCCTCAGCGAAGTGCAAGAAAACATTTCCATGAAACTTACCAAGGCAGACAATCTGCTTGATTGCAACAATGTGTTTGATGTGGACTCTGGACACAAAGCAAACCTCCAAATTTGGAAATGACAGCTGATGCTTTTGCCAAAGCCTGCCAGCGACTGCCGACCATGACCTGCCTAGCGCTGAGTGCTTGTCTTTTAGTTCTGGTTTCCCGAGTATGTGCGTGTGCCCCACAGGTGTTCTCTGGGTGGCTGATCTATGAGCTATTTGGAATTTATGGCCAACTTTGCCCACAGACAATTAGGCTAATATGTCAAAAATTGTTGCGTGCTGTTTGACTGTTGAGTGGCACCTACTTTATTCTCCCCAGAATCAAATCAAACACTAAGGATGTTATGAGATCTTGGTTACTATTAGCATGACTTCTTCATGAGCAAGAAGAAATGCCACCACATACAACATATCCCTCAGAGCCAAGGTGAAAAATGAATCATTCTTTGCCACTTCTTCAAAAAAAGAAGAGGAAAAAAATAAAATTTTTTTTAAAAAGAGGAAAGGAGAAATATAGATTCTATCCTGTGTGAGCTCACAAATAGCCTCTCTTTTCTGCTCAGAGTTTCATTCTTTCTCTAGAGTTCTAATGTATGTCAAGTCACTTTCCACACTATTTCTCAAAATAGTGAATATCTCAAAATTTTGAATATCAATAAGAATTTTAAAACAAAACTAATCTATTATTGAAAAAGAAATCTTTCCCCATTATGAAAATGATTATTCAAATGCCATACTAAGCTATCATCCCTTCAATTTAGAAAAGTTAAGTACCTTTGGAAGACTATTGCCTTGAAGTACTTGACATTATACTTAGTATGAATAAAGGATATGACAATTGGCTTTCACTGGAAAGAAAGAATTAAGAAGCTAACTCTCACCAAGAGAGAACAGTAGAATAAATAAGAAGACAAACAACTAACTTAAGACCAAACTTCAACATCAATTTTATATGTGCCCTTTTAAGGGGTCAATGATGTGATAGGGTTTATGTGGGTTCAGGTATTCCTGCTGTCTTTAATTTCATCTTTGAAACAGTAGATTCATTCAACATGTCCTGAGAATCTAAAAGCATCTACTAAGTGCCAGGCACTTCTCTAGATACTGGGAATAGAGCAGCGAACAAAATGGACAAGGTCTCTGACTTCATGGAGTTTTAGTGCACTATAATTTAATATAATTACAATAAAGTATTATGATCAGCTGCTTCTGATCCGCTCAGTGTCCTCAAAGCCTTGCTCTCTTAGCCCGTTTCATCACATGGCTTCTTTGACTTGCATTTTTCTTAAACATCCCTAGCAATGCAGAACGACCTTCTTTTTTTTTTTTAAGATTTTATTTATTTATTTGACAGAGACAGCGAGAAAGGGAACACAAGCAGGGGGAGCGGGAGAGGGAGAAGCAGGCTTCCTGCTGAGCAGAGAGCCCGATGCAGGGCTCGATCCCAGGACCCTGGGATCATGAACAGAGCCGAAGGCAGACGCTTAATGACTGAGCCACCCAGGCGCCCCTGCAGAACTACTTTCTTAAAGTTCTCAATCTTTCTTGATTGCTGAGTAAAAAACAACAATTCCTACCCTTTTTTACAGTGAGACTATTAACTCTTCAGGCCACCCTCCTGCTATTTAGAGGAAGAAACTAGTTTCTGAAACATTGCAAAATGATTTCTCCGGCTCAAATAGCCCTTCCTCAACCCATCTCCTGTAAAGCTTTTCAACAATACAAATGCCATCCCTGGAAAGCTTATTTCATTAGGCCTCAGGTGGAACCCAGGCAACTGTTTGTTTTAACCATGTGGTTAAAACTATCATTCAGATGTGCTCCTGGGTTTAAGTGCATCACCTAGAGAGCTAATTCATTGAAATACACTTATTGCAATAACCTCTGCATAATTCAACTTTCCCTCGCATGCATCTTTCCCAGTCAACCTCCAAATACATCACCTTCTACCAGTATAGTCAACCTACACGTTGCATTTGTGACCACACTTGAATTGCATTGTTTGTGATCTCATCCATCTCTGACCCTAAGTGCTCTTAGCCTAGGTGCAGGCTCTATTTGCCTCTTTCTATAATTTATTTCTAATCTACCTATGTTAGACTCTTGTCAAAATTAAGGGTGACACCTGGGGCATCTGAGTGGCTCAGTTGGTTAAGTGTCTGCCTTAGGTTCAGGCCACGATCCCAGGGTCCTGGGATCGAGCCCTACATGGAGCCTACTTCTCCTTCTCCTCCCTGCTCATGTTCTCTCTCACTGTCTTTGTCTCTCTCTCTCTCTCTCAAATAAATAAAATCTTTAAAAAAAATAAGAGTGACACCTTTGTCTAAGCTAGTCTTGAATTTTAGGCCTTTTAAAACAAGTAATGACCGACTCGTTTCACTTAGCATAATATACTCTAGCTCTATCCACATCATTGCAAATGGCAATATTTCATTTTCTGATGGCTGTGTAATATTCCTGTGTGTGTGTGTGTGTGTGTGTGCGTGCCACATCTTCTTTATCCATTCATCAGTCAATAGACATTTGGGCTCTTCCCATACTTTGGCTATAATAAGTCAGTCAGAAAGACAAATACTGTATGATTTCACTCATATGTGGAATTTAAAAAAACAAAACAGATGAACATAGGGGAAGGAAGAAAAAAAGGAGAGGGAGGCAAACCACCAGAGACTATTAACTATAGAGAACAAACTGAGAGTCACTGGAGGGGAGGTAGGCAGGGGATGCGTGAAATGGGTGATGGGTATAAAGAAGGGTATTTGTTGTGATGAGCACTGGGTATTATTTGTAAGTGATGAATCACTAAATTCTACTCCTGGAAACAATATTATATTATATGTTAACTAACTGGAATTTAAATAAAAATTTGAAACAAAAAAAGGTAAAAAAGAATAATAATGATGCAAACAATAACCTGGAAATCAAATTGTTATCCCGCTTCCCCTATAACCTCCATTCACAACAATTATACAGAATACTCTGGCTGTGGGGCAGCCTGGATCTGACTGGGACGTGGACATTTATGGCCATCTTAGCTTCCTGGGAAAAGGCAATGTGAACCTGGATTTCTTTATTGGGCATGAAGTAATAGGAAAAGCAACATGTACCATGAAGTGGCCAACCCACTATGGTATAGTTGAAGACTGTCACTTGATGGAAAGGTGTATGGAGCATGTATTCTTTAAATACTTAAAGGAGAATTTGAAGGTCATTCCTTTCTTCTGATTAAACTTCCACTCAATGCTCCAGAGAACAGAATATATTGCTGAAATAACGTCTGAGCCCTTCAAAACTCCAGGCTTGTACATAGCCATGCAGGCTGCTCTTGCATTGGCAGCATACCAAACATCAAAACAAGTAAGAAAATTGAGAGTGACTGGTGCGGTACCAGATAGTGTAGATGGTGCCACTCCTGTCCTTCCTGCAGCTGAAGGACATGTGATAGGCAGCTGGGGCAAGCGCATTCCAATCCCAGGGCGAGCTATAATGTATTTCATTCAGCAACTGCTGAGAGGCTGCGAAGTAGGAATTCCTCCAGAGTAATCCCTGGAAACAGCTATGGAAGTAAAGAAGTGCTGCAGTTACGTCTGCCCTGATTTAGGAAAAGAATTTAACAAGTATGACACAGGAGAGCCAAGTGGATTAAACAGCCTACTGGAATCAAGGCAATCTCAAAGAAAGAATTTTCCATTGACGTTGGTTATGACAGATCCTTGGGACCTGAGATCTTTTTCATCCAGAATTTGCTAACCCAGACTTCATACAACCTACCCAAGAAGTAGTAGATGAAGTAATTCAGAATTATCTGATTGGTGTCAGGGTTCTCTCTATAAGAATACTGATTATCACTGAACTAGATGTGCAAGGACTTTGAGTGCACTTTTCTATTTTGAAGGAAAAAGGCGACCAAGTAAAAGATAAATTTCAAAAGTAACCTCATATACAATGAGGACAATGTATTTAATGCCACTCAACTGTACACTTAAAAATAGTTAAAATGGAAAATTTTTATGCTGTTTCTGTTTCCACGATCAAAGAAATAAATTTAAGAGAAAATTTTCAGCTAGCCTCATGACACTTGCTGTTACTCATTTATGGGGATTTCAGTATAATTAGGACAAGGGATTTCAGTAATTAAGAATTGCTACCATCCTCATCCAAAGGAAAATTGGTTTTTGTTGCAAGTACTTTTAGAACTAAGAAGCTAGTGAATCAGATTAAGTCTAATTACTTGCATTCTTTTCCTTGCCAAAAGATTTTAAGTAAAGACAAGACTGTTGGACCAGTCTAAAAAAAAAAAAAAAAAAAGGCGATACAACATGCAGGTACTCTCACGCCTGTTTCAGCCTCTGCTTGAGACTTCCCGGTTCACATGTCTAAGCAGGTCCCACCAACCCACCAGGTGCGAGGCAGACACAGGGAGGTTCTGCATGTGCACGGTTGTCTGCTTCTAAGAGAGATGTTCTGACCTCTCTTACAACCGCTCCTATGACAGAAATGACTGGCAATGCTGAGGCTGAATCAAACCTCCATTAGCTGATTTGGGATTGGTTTTAATGGACCTCCTCCCTCTTTTTTTCTTTTTTCTTTTTTTTTTTTTTTTTGGTGACTTTTGGTGTCTGACTTCTTTCACTTAACATAATGTTTTCAAGATTCGTCCATGTGTAGCATGTATCAATACTTCATTCCTTCACGCAACCTGTCTTTGGTCAAGCCACTGTAACAAAATACCACAGACTGGGTGGCTTACACAAACATTTAGTTCTCATAGTTCTGGAGACTGGAAAGTCCAAGATCAAGGTGCTGGCAGATTTGGTCCTTGGCTTGTAGATGGCCACCTTCTCACTGTGTCCTGACATGATGGAAAGAGGAAGATGTAGAGGTTCTTCCTTTTCTTATAAGGGTTAAGATTCCATCATGGGGGCTCATGATGTCATGACCTCATCTAAACCTAATTATCTCCCAAGGGCCCCACCTTGCTCATATCATCATATTGGGGGTAAGGACTTCAACTTACAAATTTGGGCAGGAGACAAAATTCAATCCATAACACAACACAATAATATTCCTTTGTACAGATTTATTATATTTGATTTATCCATCCGTCAGCTGACAAGTATTTGGGTTGTTTCTGCTTTTTGGCTATTATGAATAATAATGCTATGAACACTTGTGTATAAATTTTGTGTGGACACGTTTTCAATTCTCTCGAGTATATACATAGGAGTGGAATTGTTAGTTCATACAGCAACTCTTTAACCACCTGAGGAATTGCCAATCTGATTTCCCAAGTGGCTGCACCATTTTACAAACCTACCAGCAATATAGGAGGGTTCCAATTTCTCCAAATCCTCACTAACACTTTTATTGTCATCTCTTATTATAACCATCCATCCTAGTGGGTGTGAAGTGGTATCTCACTGTGGTTTTGATTTGCATTTCCCTAATGACTAATAATGTTGAGCATTTTTCATGTGTTTATTGGTCATTTGTATATCTATCTTCTTCGGAGAAATGTCTATTTGAATCCTTTGCCCATTTTTAATTGGGTTATTTGTCTTTTTGTTATTGAGTGTAAGAGCTCTTTACATATTCTGGATAAAAGTCCCTTATTAAATATATGATTTGTGAATATTTTACCCCATTCTTTGGATTGTCTTTTTACTTTCTTGATAACATCCTTAAAAGCACAAAGTGTTTTTTTTAATTTTGATTATAAATTGTTTTTTTAAAAAGCCTTCGGAGATCTGGATCCAGAATAATGTTTTTGTAATATGTAATGGTTTCATAAAACTTTATAGCAGGTAGTAAAGTAATCCAGGAGAGTATTACAAGAAGAAGTTGAAAACCTAAATGACAATTAACTAAAAGGAAAAATATTTTCATGGGCAGGAAATTAATTAACATAGTTAATATAGAAGAATAAAGGCTCTGTAATAAGTTTTGCCTTCTTTTCAAATGTGTAAATGCACATAAAGCAGTTGCAAGAAGTTATTTTACAAACACAAGCCAGAATGAAGGGAGGGAAATCGGAGGGGGGGACGAACCATGAGAGACGATGGACTCTGAGAAACAAACTGAGGGTTCTAGAGGGGAGGGGGTGGGGGGATGGGTTAGCCTGGTGATGGGTATTAAGGAGGGCACGTATTGAATGGAGCACTGGGTGTTATATGCAAACAATGAATCATGGAACACTACATCAAAAACTAATGATGTAATGTATGGTGATTAACATAACATAATAATAAAAAAAAAACACAAGTCAGAAAAAAATCTTTGTTTGCCTCAAAACCTAAGTGTTATTGAAGGGAAAACAGAGTTGATAACTCAGGTTAACGGATTGGTGTCTATAAATGACAAATGGCTATATTAAAGAAATTATTAACCTAATATTCTGAACCATGGCTAATGATATTTTAATTATAAAAGTTGCTCTTGTAATAAACCGTTCTGGTTAATTTCTCCCTTCTCTTTGGAATCTTTGGTAGTTAAAAAAAAAAAGCCTAAATTCAATACATGTCTGAAACTTTTCCAAGAGTTCATGCAGAGCATACAAGTTTAACAGCTTATAAATTATCCTTACCTCTAGAAAGAAAACAGATGCAAGAAACTGAGAACCTCTATAGTGGTCACTCCTGTTAAAATACTTCTTCAATATCCTTTGAGCTATTCATCTCCTTTTTTTTGAGCTATAACTGACATATGATATTCTATTAGTTTCAGGTGTACAACATAATGATTTGTTATTTGTATATATTGTGAAATTATCACAATAAGTCTAGTTAACATCTGTCCCCACACATAATTAAAAACTTTTTTCTTGTGATGAGAACATCTAAGATCTACTCTCAGTGACTTTCAAATATACAATATAGTTATTATAGTCACCATGCTGAACATAATACCCCTATGACTTATTCATCTTATAACTGGAAATTTGTACCTTTTAACCACCTTCATCCATTTCACCCAACCTCCACTCCCTGCCTCTGGCAACCACTAATCTGTTCTCTGTGAATCTATGAGCTCTGTTCTGGGATTTTTTTATATTCCAAATATGTGAGATAATACAGGTATTTGTTTTCTCTTACCTATTTCATTTAGCATAATGCTCTCAAAGCCCATTCATGTTGCTGCAAATGGCAAGATTCCATTCTCTTTTTAGGACTGAATAATGTTTCATTTTGTGTATATATACCACATCTTCTTTATCCATTCATCCATAGATGGACACTTAGGTTGCTTCTATGTTTGGTTATTGTCAATAATGCCACAATGAAAGTGGGGGTGCTTTCATTTGAATCTGTGTTTTCATTTTTTTTATAAATATCTAAAAGTGGAATTGCCAGATCATATGGTATTTGAGTTTTAATTTCTTGAGGAACCGCCATACTATTTTCCATGGTGGTTATACCAATATACATTCCCACCAACAGTGCACAAGGATTGCCTTTTCTCCACATCCTCACCAACACTTGTCATTGTTTGTCTTTTTGATAATAGCCATTCTAACAGGTGTGAGGTAATATCTCATTGTGGCCCTAATCTGCATTTCACTGATAATTAGTGATGTTGAGCACCTTTTTGTGTACCAGTTGGCCATATGTGTGTCTTTGAAAAAATGTGTATCCATATCCTCTGCCCATATTTTAATCACACTGGTTGTTTTTTGGTTTTTGCTATTGGGTTGTATGAGTTCTTTATACATTTTGGATATTAACCCCTTATCAGATATATGATTTGAAAATATTTTCTCCCATTTGGTAGGTGGTCTTTTCATTTTGTTGTTGGTTTTCTCTGCTGTGCAGGACCTCTCTGCTCTTTAGTGGTAATATTAAACACCAAGATGGCACAAGTTATGGGCAAATATTTTTTATAATAATACTGTATCATCTGTATGATATCATTTGTATAATAATAAAGTATCACTTGTATCATGCCATTGTTGCCATAATATGAAATTTATCTTTCCTGAGAAAGATTCATTCAGATTTTGATGTACATTTGTTCTCAAAACAATTTATTTCTATTTTTTTCTGAAGAAAAATGCTGAAACATTAAATGAATCTAAATGTTAAGAACTTCATGTGAAGTCTCATGTTAAGCCCCAGCTCTAATAAACTAGAGCCACATCTCACACAATTTGTACACCCTCCATTCTCTAGTTGCTTTTGAAAAGAATGGAAGTGCTTCTGAGTAACACCCTTTAGTGAGTGAGTTTTGATACTCTCATTGAGTCTCACCTTCCTACCCAGTGTCCCAATTCCATCAAGTCAACCATAGTTTATGTGGTCGGCAGTCTATGCCCAGAAATTTATAGGGCAATAAAAATCCTTACAATGGCAGGGCGCCTGGGTGGCTCAGTCGTTAAGCATCTACCTTCGGCTCAGGTCATGATCCCAGGGTCCTGGGATCGAGCCCTGCATCCAGCTCCCTGCTCCGCGGGAAGCCTGCTTCTCCCTCTCCCATTCCCCCTGCTTGTGTTCCATCTCTTGCTGTGTCTCTCTCTGTCAAATAAATAAAATCTTAAAAAAAAAAAATATCCCTACGATGGCATGTCATCCTTCCATTTTAGAACAAATCCTCCTCCACCATCATTAATGTATAGAGTTGAGATATGTTCATGTTAATTTGTTTGTTTATAAGTTCTGGAAAGAATAAAGAAGCTGATAGATGATATGGCAAATCAGTGATCTGTTTCTATCCATCCATCAAGCATTTGTTAATTATGTACTGTGTGTCCAGTGTATAAACCTAAAACGTGATTATTGTTCTCACGGAGGTTGTAACACAGTTGGGAAGGCAAGATATACACACAAAAACTTTTAGGAAGGAAGAAGCAGGCATCAGGAAGGACATGGTATGGTGTTTTCTTGCTTAACATATTGTGTGGTACACCCATGTTTTGGCCAACCTTGTTTGCTCCTGATATTGGCCACATTGATTCCAGGTCCTTCCTGATCCTAACTTTCAGGTAACTGAGGAGAAAACTTTTGTCCCTGTTACTTCCAAAGCACAATATTCCACTATTAGGTGCTCTGAAAATCTGATAGGTCATTACTCTATCTACCCACTTTATGCTAGAATGGAACATAGTCCTGCCTTGTGACCTCAGTTTTATGCAGGTTTCACCCTGGCTCTGGTTTAAGATCCAGATAGGGGTCCAAGAGGGTTAAACTAGAGACCAATCTGAGAAAATTACCCATGATGTACTCAAATCACCTCTTACCACTGATGATGACCTATAGTCCATATGCACTGTATTAGGATTTTCTAGAGAAACTAAACCAATAAGGGGATTATTATAAGGAGTTGGCTTATGATTATGGAGGCTGAGAAATCTCACAATCTGCAGAGACCCAGGAAAGCCAATGGTATAAATTCCAATCCAAGGGCAGGAGAAGACCAATGTCCCAGTTCAGCAAGCAGGCGGAAAGATAAAAGGAGGATTTCCTCCTTCGTCCACCTCTGTATTGAGGCCCTTAACTGATTGGATGATGTTGTCCACCCACATTGGGGAGGGCAGTCTACCTTTCTGAGTACACCAATTTAAATACTAATCTTATCCAGAACTCTCTCATAGAGGCATCCAGAAACAATGTTTAATTGGGTCACCCTGTGATGCAGCCAAACTGACACATAAAATTAACCATTGCGCGCGGGTGCGCGCACGCGCACACACACACACACACACACACACACACTCAAAATTAACCATCACATGTACACTACTCTTCCTTCTTTCATAATGATTTCTCCCCAGTCTTTGATGCAAATGACCCTGCATGAGCTGAGCCCATGATCTTTCCTCCAAACACATCCATTTTGACTGATAACTGAAATGTTTATACTAGAATCCCCACTACAGTATTTTTTTTTTAGTTTAGGACCTGCCACAGTCAGACTTCTTTCGTCCATCCAACCTTACTCCCTTTTGCTATCTGTAGTGGGTTTATAGTGTCTCCCCCAAAAGATATGTCTAAGTCCTAACCCCTATGATTATGATCTTTTTTTGGAAATAACATCTTTACAAATGTAATTAAGGATCTTTGGGTAAGATTACTCTGGATTTAGGGTGAGTCCTAAATCCAATGATTGGTGTCCCTGTGGAGAAAGGAGAGGGAAATTTAACACATGGAGACACAGGGGAGAAGACATGTGAAGACAGAGGCAGAAACTGGAGTAGTGCATCTATGAGCCAAAGAAAACCAAAGATTGCTGACAAACACCAGAAGCGAGGAGAAGGGCATGGAATGGTTTCTCCCTCAAGGCCTCCAGAAGGGACCAACTCTGCCAACACCTTGATATCAGACTTCTACCCTCCATAACTGTGAGAGAATATGTTTCTATTGTTTTAAACCACCAAATTTGTGGTAGTTTGTTACAGCAACCCTAGGGAATGAATATTCTAGCTAATAGTCTCCTCATTTTCCCTGAAACACATCATCCTCTTTCCTATCTCCATACCTTTGCTTATTTTCCCACCCCAAAATGCCGTGTCCTTCACCTTTTCATTTATCCTTCCTAGCCTTCAGAACCTTTCTCAATCTTACCTAGTCCAAGCAACTTTCTCCAGCTGTTCCTACCCACTTACATTCTTAACTGTCTATGGTGATGTATACTATATTCTATCTTCCCCTACAAGTTAAGGTTCTGTGACTTGTTTTCCTAAAGAAAGAGAAACTTCCATGAGTACAGATTCCTATGCTGCACCCACATAACCTTAAACTAGTAAGCACTTGACAAAGACATATTCAGTTACTCTGTATCAGTGTTTAACCCAAGAGAATGGGGTTCACAGCTACAGCACCACTACTATTAAAAGCAAAATCTCAGTGGTCTTACTGAAGACTCACTCCCAGGCTGAATCTATTGTAGCCCAATTCAAATAGAATGAATGAGACTCCAGGTCATTTCCAGGAGGTGCTACTCAAGGCTGAAATTCCAGTCCAAAAGCCGTTACTGTCACCCTATCATTGTTTCGTGAAATAAAAAGGGGAACTATGGAGGTTCCCACAGCAAGACTTTATAATTCCTATAGCATCACAGTAATTAGTGATACTGAAAATTATTGGCGCGTTTAGGTTGCAGAAGGCAGAGGCTGCTGAAGCTTGGTATTAAATAAGTGGAAAATAAAATGAATGAACCAGAACTCAAGAAAAACCTTCAACTCCATCTTCATGATCAAAGCACGAATGAAACATTTTCTCTGAGTAGAATGGTCTTGAATGGATATTTGCAAATTATCATTACATTTCTTCCTTCTTTAGTCCCAACCCATTTAGACAAATTTGTCATCACCATACCTTCTCGCCTTTGCATTTTCAGGACTCCCAAGTAGGAACCCATGACCTTCCCTATAAAATGCAGGGAACCTGAGGTCTTCAAGTGCAAAGCTAAACTTGCTCCAGGAAAGGACTTAGAAAGGAGTTATGGACCAGCTGTCAGAGATGCCATTAGGCCAAGATGCACAGCAGATGTTTCTCCCCCTGGGCTGTCCTGTTAATACAATATGAGCTGTAATGTGACTAAGTGGGTGGGATTGGGAGGACACCATAGAGGACACATTACTGAGACATAAAATCTTCATGGAAGTTTCCCTCTCTGAGTCAGCCTTAGGCCAGGACATTGCCTGCCTCCTGTGGTAAAGTGGAATACAAGTGGTCCATAAAATCTTCCAAGATCCTGCAAACCAAGCAGTCCTTGCCTCCCCCAAATTATCTGAGAATCCAAAGTGGTGTTCCTGGGTGATACAACTCTTTCACTTACCACCAAAACTAGCTAAGCAAAGATTTCACATCCAAGCTCCACAAGTCCTGTAGAGAAGACTCCACAAGCCATCTGCCCCCCGCCCCCACTGGCCTCCCCACCACCTGCTGCAGCCCCTGGAGCTGCAGAACTGCCACAGTGATCTCAAATGATTAACCCAGGTGTCAGTATTTCTGCAAAGTGCAAGTGTTCCTTCTGTATTTTATGCTTAGTCAGGATGAGTTCCCAGGAAAATTGAGTCTCAAGATACTCTCATGTTCTCTCTCTACCTCCATCTCCTTCCCTCTCCCCTTCATGCTTTCTATCACTCTCACTCTCACTCTCTCTCTCTCTCTCTCTCTCTCTCTCTCTCTCTCTCTCTCTCTCTCACACACACACACACACACACACACACACACACAATTTGAAGGGCCAGGTTTGGCTCATTATTTCCTTTTCCATAATTCACATTCCCTCAACAGGTTACCAAGCATCCAAAAACTTTCCTAAGACACTGGAAGAAAGCACTGGCCTCTGTCCGTGCGGATGTGTGTAACATGCAGGGCCCTCTTGCTGGGTCCGTGGGTATACTACACACATGCATAGAGCTGGTAGGATGGCTGACTAGCACGAATGCCACCAACCACAACCTTGTTGGGTCTTCCAGGTCTTCGTAGAAAATTCTCTCTCAGAGACCTACAGCATTTTCCTGAAATCCGGTCTCTACTGTTAACACTCCGGGGTCTGCAAATAACTTTTGTACATTCCAGAATAGTGGTTCTCATCCTGGGATACACATTAAAATCACCTGGGAAATTTTATTTAAAAAGGTGATGGCTGCCCACCCTAGAGATTCTGGTTTAATTGGCCAGGGACACAATCTCGGATCAGGGGATTAAATGTTCCCAGGTGGCTATGGTGTACGACCCAGGTCAAGAGAACCTGGGGAGAAGGAAGCAGGTCAGTCCCAGCCTCATTTTACAAATGGCCCACAGCCCTTATGTAAATTCATATTTGCAAATAGATTTGAGAGGCACGTGAGATGCTAATTACTCTCACCCTAAATATCTTAACCCTGCTTCTACCCACCCATTACAACTATTTACTTTTCAATTATGGTCAAAAACAAATATAAAAAATATTTTTGTAAACAACATTGTTTCTCCTTTCATTTACTGTCTCAGTAGGAAGATGTTAACTGTTAGCATTGCATTAGATAGTAAAGAGAAAAAAATATACCATTAAGGGACATCAGAATGTGTTCCTCATATAATCTCGTCCCTCATTCACTCCTTGTTATTCAAATTCAAATTCAAAGCAGGAGAGTCATAGCTTTCCTATTTTGTGCAACTGTAGGCTATTTTAATTAGAAGCAAGCACAGTTAATTATCTGAAAGGTCTACCATTATTAGAAGCAAATAGTTTCTCCTAAAAATGCTAATAAATAACACCATTACATGACATATGGTCATAAGCCTGCTCCAAGTGAGGACAAGGCTAGTTTATCAGATTTTCTTCTGCCTCATAAAGTTCTCTGCTCTTTCAGAACCTGCAATTTAATTGCAGAAACTATAAACGACCCTGCAGAGTGCATGAGGAAGAATTAGCCATCATCTTTATTTATGAGTATACTAAACAAAGAAGCTAGTAAATATGGATACAGCCAATGTCTCCCAGGCCACACCAACTGGAGGGTAAAAATAGGGTCACCATATGTTATAAACAGGATTTGTGGGCTTTGTTCTCCAACAACTCTGCCAAAACTCTGGTCCCCTCTTAGATAAATCTCAAAGAGTGCTGGGAGACTTCACTGGGTACAAGAACTCTGGTTTGTATTTTCCATGAATAGCTGCCTTTTTCCTCTGTCCTGCCCAAGGTCACAAATGTGACAGTGCCTGTCTTGGAGGACTACAGGGTTGTGAGCTACACGATCACAACTCACTCAAGACGACAGCACCTGTTCTAAGACTGCCACAGCCATGCTGTGGAGGTACAGCCTTTAGCCCTGGAATGGCTGCTATCACACAGGCGATCGCCTTGCTGTGGGACTTAAGCACAACTCCATGGAGTCTGGGCCAGGGAACAATATGATTGAAAGGCATTTGCTTTATTTAAAAATCATCCCTCTTATCCCTCCCCTCTGGCTTTGGTCCATTCTCCTAGAATCAAGCATGTGTCTTCATTTTCTCTTACCACATTTTTTAGTGAAGATTCTCCAGTTTACCAATTCACCCCTCCTTACTCCTACTCCTCCATATGTATTCATTCACTGGTTCATTCATTCATTCATTCATTCATTCATACACAGCCTATGCTAGACATTGTTGAGGATTCAACAATGACCTGGATAGATACAGTCCTCTCCTCACAGACCAAGTGCTATAAGCAAGTTGTACAGTAGGGAAGCTCAGGATGCTGTGCTCATACAGAGGATGGGCACTTATTTGTATCAACAAGAAAAGGTGCTCAGAGGAAAGAAATGGCCTCAAAACTCAACAAAAGAGTAGGACTCAGGCAGTCAGGGCAGAGCAAGAACAAGAGCACAAAGAGAGGGTTGGGGGATGGGAAGAGGAAGGGGCAACTCCAGACATAAGAATATCATACACAAAGCCCCAGAGGTTAGGTAGAACATATAAAATTCCAAAGATAATCCCAGAAGACTCACTTCCACCAAAATTTTAACTTTCTGCTCCAACAACTTGTAATCACAAGGGCTTGATCTCCTTTCTCTTTGAGAAGGTTTTAAGTAAGGACAGACTCTTAAGTCAGATAAAAATAGAATTGCCAGATTAATAACAGAATACCTAGTTAAATTTAAATTTCAGATAAACAACAATTTTGAGGTGTAAATATATCTCAAATATCACATGGGATATACTTATACTAAAAAGTATTTGTTGTTTATCTGGAATTCAAATGTAACTGCGTGTACTGTATTTTTATTTGCTAAGTCTGGCAACTGTAAATCATGAAAATGACCACATTCACTGGAAAATCAATTGGAAAAAAGAGAGATAAGATTACAAAAGCAGACATCAATGGTAAAAACATAAAAATGCAACTCACAGAGAAAAAGACTACAACAGGCCAAGCAAATTTCCTTGTCTGAATTCTAAATAACTAAAACCCATGAGAAGGCTCTACAATAGCAAGTAGAGGGTTTGTTGCCAGAAGCACTTCATAAGAGCAGGATTGCCGAGAAAGGATCCCTAAAACTGAGTCCCCAGCTCCCTAGTAACCATCAGTTCAGGCAATGAACCCAATACCAACAGGAGACCTGCAGTCATTGAAAAAGAGGGCCAGCCATCCCTGGATTCCTGGTCACACACAGCCAAGTGGTGATTGCCTCAGGGTTCTTGAGAGTTCTGACAGGTGGAAATGCAACCAAATGCATGTGCGTTTGTCTTCTGATGTCTCATTATAATGTAGTCCAGTGCCCATATTTCAGATCCAGTCTCAATATGTAGGCCTTACCTCTGTCTCAGCAGGAAATGGTTGAGAATCAGCATGTCCTCAAAGAGATGAAAAGTTTACAGCAGCAGAAAACAAGCAAACAAAACAAATGGGAATAGGGAGGGGAAAGGTTTTCTGCTTTCTTAGTCCTGATCTAAAGAACAGTAGTGTTTGATGAAGAAATTAAATAGGAAGGAGGGGAGTCATAAATAAAAATTTATTAAAAATAAATAAAAAAAAATTAAAGCAACAACTTGCTTTAATGGCTCTGTAGGACTGGGTTTAGGACTGTGTGTGTGTGTGTGTGTGTGTGTGTGTGAGAGAGAGAGAGAGAGAGAGAGAGAGAGAGAGAGAGAAAGAGAAAGAGTTCAAGAGATTAATATGATGGACACAAAAGAATGAAAACAAAATATTCTTATTCTATTGCAATATCCATAAAATTGTTGACCTGAAGTGGAAATGTACTAAATTTGAGGACAGAGAACAAAACCAATAAATTTCATAAAACTGTAGTGAACACCAGGTGTCGAAAGTCTTACCAAAGCAGACATCTGCTTCCATCTCTAAGAGACAAGAGAGATGTACTCTCTCTCTCTCTCTCTCTCTCTCTCTCTCTATATATATATATATATATATATATATGATAAAAGACACCAAAACAAGAAGCATTAGAGGTTACAAAGTGCAAATGCACAGTCCCTGTTTTCAAATCAAGATGCACCTTCATGGTCTATTATCCATTTATTCCTCACCTCCAGTCTTCTGCTCCATGCCCTTAAAATTCCACAAGGACCTGTAGGTCTCAGTTCTGCACATTCAATCCTAATCTGAAATTATGGTTTGGAGTCCAGCTTTGAATAGTTCAAATGCCTAAAAGCCTCTCTTCTAATTCCTCACCGCCTTCAATCCATCCTCTCCCCCAATAAACCTAAGTATACTCATCCCCAACCTTCAGATGGAGACAACATCTTCTTTCCAAAAGCAAACAGAGCAGTAGGGTGATTCATGCAAGTTGATCTTCCCATCCAGTTTCCTTGTATCACATTAAAATAAAAAACAGGTTTTGCTCATAAATTTCATATTCATAAACTTGAATATATATTATAATTATATTTTAAAAGTTGGATTTTTCTGGAGATATTCACAAAATATAATTAATAAAAAGGAAAGTTAAGCTTTGCTTGTATGCAATAGTGTAAAATAGAGGTGGGCCATGTTAAAAATTATCTCAGATGGACCTTCTAATGAACAAAAGTTGCTGCTATGTTTTCAAATAAAATCATCTAATGCAAAGTAAACATACCCTTAAAATAGGTAGTTATTCCCTATCCTTTTCTGCTTTTTTTTTTTTTAAGAAATGCTTTTCTTATTTCAAAAACATTAACAAAAGTTTGGGAAATCAAAAGCACAAAAAAGAATATTTAAATCACCCATAATCCTACCCCTTAGAAGTAACCACCATTAAATATGTTGGTATTTAGCCTCCTCGTCTTTGTTTTTTATTTACATGATGTTACTATAAAATGAGATCATCCTATGTTTATTGTTTAGTAACAACTTTACCAATAAACATATATACAGGCAACATGTTTACATCATTAAAGATACTTCTAAAACACATAGGTAATTTCTAAGCGCTGTAAATATTTCATTGCTTAACTTAAGTAGAAACGCATTAAATTTGACAAGTGAAAACACTTGTTATTTTGTGATGTGCCTTAATTTATTTAACCAATCCTCTTCGGTTACTGAGAATTTAGCTGCTTCCCTCCCACATTAGTTCTGTCTCGCTTGCTCATGCTCTCACTCTCTCACTCTTTCCCCTCCCCTATCAGCAGTAATACATGTAACATCCCTGTAGCTAAACTTTTTGCACATCTAACTCTTTCCTTGACATAAATTCCTAGAAATGTAACTGCTGGATCAAAGGGAATTTACTATGATTTCTGAGCCAAATGTTGGTTTCTCTCCTGTTATTTCCTAGGATTAAGCAAGAGCCCCACATGGGTCTTTTCAATGATGCATGCAGTTTATATGCATGTCTCTTCTTGTGTGATTCATTTACAATTTCTAATTCCATCCTACCAAGTGACAGATGTTCAGCACATGTGTATTTAATTATTTTTTAAAAATCAGAGTCATTGAAATTGTCTTATGCTGACAGCTCCAGCCATTTCTAGTTCATTAAACTATATCATAAAATTAAATCAATTCATTTAGAAGCAACTTTATATTGTAAAGCCAAGGAGCTAACTCTGTCCAAAGTAATATGGAGAACTGTATTATTCTTAACTCTAAAGTCAATGAACTGCAGGCACACACAACAACATGAGTGAATCTTATAGGCTTTATGTTGAGCAGAAGCTGAACAAAAAAAGAGTACATATTTACAATTCCATTTTTGCAAAGTTCAAGAATAAGCAGAACTAACAGAGAGGGATAGAAGTCAAAATAATGTTTACTTCTCAGGAAGGTAAATAGGAAGAATGATATTGACTGGGAAGCAGCCCAAGGGGAGCCATCTTGAGTATTGGAGATATTTTATCTATTGGTGTGGATGATGGTTACCCAGGTATATATAAAAAAATATTAAAATTTACATGGGGTGCCCGGGTGCCTCAGTCAGTGAAGCGTCGGACTCTTGATTTCAGCTCAGGTCATGATCTCGGGGACGTGGAATCAAGCCCTGCATCACGCTCCATACTGGGTGTGGAGTCTGTTTAAGATTCTCTCTCTCTCTCCCTCTGCTCCTCTCCTGACACAAGTTCTCTCTCAAATAAATAATCTTCAAAAAAGAAAAAATTTAATTAAAAAAACTATTTAAATTTACATATAAAATTGAACAATACACTTAAAATTTGTGGACTTTCATTTCATATACTTTACTGTTATATGTTATACCTCAATTTTTTTTAAAACTTAAAAAAAAATCTAAGTTCTAAATCAATGATTTACATATTACAGATTACGTTTCCTAGGGCTGATATGACAAAAATACCACAAAGGGAGTGCCTTAAAACAACAGAAATTTATTACCTCGCAGTTCTCGGGGCTGCAAGTTTGAAATCAAAGTGTCAGCAGGGCCATGCTCCCTGTAAAATCCGTAGGGTAATCCTTTCCTCGCCTAGTCCTAGCCTCTGGCAGTTTACCAGCAATCTTTGGCGTTCCCTGGCTGATAGATGCATCACTCTGATCCTCTGTCTTCACATGGCCATGTGCTTATAAGAACACCAGTCATGTTGAACTAAAGGCCCACCCTATTCCTGTATGACCTAATCTTATTTAATTATATCTGCAGTGGCCCTATTTTCAAACAAACTCACGTTCTCAGGTACTGGGGGGCTAGGACTTCAACACAGATTTTGGGAGGATGCAATTCAACCCATAAAATTTCACAATATTGTTTTTAAATTGTCTTTCAAAAACTTAAGTTCTGCACCAAGAACCAAAATGAAGAAAATGGTATCTGGCAGGGTTTATATGAGAGTTGGCAGTGAACAGACTGCATTTGCAGGAAAGCCTCAGTTAGGACTACAGATTTGTTCTTAGTTTCCAGAGTATATATCAGAGGGAGGAAGTATAATTACTTGTAAATAATTACCCAAGGGGAATTTGAAGATATCAAGAGAGAGCTCACATAAGTACTAGCGCAGTGTAGTACTTTTGACATTTTAAGATATGTTATGCTCATTGTTTTCCTGCATCAGCCAGCTGGCTGTCCCAAAGGAAGTTTTTGGTGGGACAGAAAACAGAATCAAACAAAGCAACATCTAGAAATGAGCCTCTCTGGATTTTGTGTTCTAGAGTGAGGAGAAGATTAGATGTGCAGACATAACATTTGGACAAAAATTTGGAGGCGAATCTCACCCCTGCCCCTGAGATGTGAGAAGGGATTCTTTCAGCCTTGGGATATAAGAAAAAGAGAAAGTGGGCCTACTTTCTGATTCCTAGGAGAGCCAATGGGATTGGGAGTGTGGTTGTCAGATGCCAGAGAAGGAACACTACAGCAGAAAAGACCATGGACAGCCTCACAGGTAATTCTCTGCCCTAGGTGAGGTATAGCATCAGCAGAAAGAGCTTCAGGGCCCTGGGGCTGTGTGGAAAGCCAAAGGTCACCTCACCAGAGACCTACAAAAGCCAAGGACCACATGGACCCCTTACCCAACACAAAGAAAAAAAAAAGTGATTCATTAAATTGATAATGAAATCCAACATAGTTTATCCCCACTTAGAAGACATTTAACATAAATAAATGCACAAATCAGAAAAATATATCCCTTGTCAGATCACACACTGCAATTTTTGGTTCAGATATCATGGTCACCTAAAAAAATCCAGCAAAAGGGGAAAATATTAAATGGTTCTAAATTCACCAAGAGGGACAGGAACTAAAATTGGATTTAAGCTGAAACCTGGAACCAATGATTTGGCTTTTATTAACTGCTCAGTTCAGATCTAAAGAAGAAGAAACAAGAAATATTTGACATGCTGTCCAGCATATAAGAGTGCAAAGGGAACTCAGACCAACAATGATTGGTTAAGTCTTGTCCACAAAAATCAATATGGAAGAAGAAAGCAACAGATGGGAAGCAAGGAGAGATGCTGTGAGAAGCATTTCAATGAGTAGCAGGGCATGTCTTGCTACTTCTCTTAAATACATCTGCCAGCATTAACCATGCATGGTTCTTCAGCTGTAAAAAAAATGCATTCCACTAACAGAATGACTTTTAGAAGAAATGTTGATTGAAAGCAGGCATATTTATACATACCTATACAAGATTATGCTGACTTTAGCAGACAGAATGGTCTGTATCCATTTGGTTTGTTCATTATTAAGTAGTTCTACCTACCCATTGTAGCACCACTGAATATTTCTGCCTTCCACCTGACCTCGTAGATGACTATGATTCCTGAACCAAAATTTGGAAAATCTGATCTGACAAAGAAGTTTTTTTCTGATTTGTGACTTTAATATATATGTTATATATATTATAATTTATAGGAATAATATATATATTCCTACAAACGAGGAACAATTATGTCAGAATTGGCTAGAAATTTAATGAATGATTTTTTTAAAAGAATAAAATTACATGAAATTGAGTCTCGGCTAGAAAACCCAGGACATATGGTCATCATACGAGGAAAACTGAGCTTTGTAGAGGAGGGAGCAGCCGTCATCTGGAAGCTGTCCCTTGCTTCTGGCAGCACAGGAATTTGCCTCAGGAAAATTGATCACCCTGTGAGCACAGGGCCCAGCTCACCATCCTGTGCCAAGGAAGACCTAACTATATCATCTTATGATGATAATGAGAAAAGAAGGATTCCACAGACTGAAGCAAAGCATTTACTGGGATCCGGTTCCCTTCGACTGCATTCAGATAGCCCCAGATCTGCTGTCAGCAGCTCCCTACGTGCTTCTTTCCACCCCCAAGTATACTTGTGCTGTTCTATGGAAGTCTGAGGTTTCCTTCCAACAGACCTAACCACGAGACGGCCTTTTCTGCGTGTTTGCCAATTCTGTTAGTTACATCTTGTGCCTTGCTTCTCAGATTAATTCATCAGCAAATGAACATTTTCGCCAGGGCAAAAAGAGTAAATATTTCCATTTCTAAAAGAGTAGAAATCATCACAGAAAATAAACATTATTTCCATTCATTGATTACCCTCCACCATGTACCTATGCATTTGACTTTCATTTTATTTTTTTATTATTTAAATTTAATTAGCTAACATATAGTATTTGACTTTTAAAATAAATAAGCTAATTTCTTGGTTGAGGATAACAGTATAACACTTCATAAATCATGAAAAAATAATGGAAATTTATCATTTTGGTGCTATCCAGGAGACCTGACAACACCTAATAAAATAGCCTCTTGTACGGATGAGAAACTTGAGTCACAAAGAGCTTAAGGCAGCAGGTCTCAAACTTGAACGTACATGAGAATCACGGACACGTTGACATCAGGACCTCTTGACAAATGAAACTCGACTCCAGCGTCAACACTGTTTCAGAGGGTCTGGATGGAAGGGCCAGGAATCTGCTTGCAGGAGAGTATTACCTACATATCTAACAGCCACCCCACATGATTCTGATGCATGTAGTATCTAGAATACACTACGAAAATATATTGAAATCATCCCCAGGGTCACACAGAAATGGCAGGACTTTGTCACACAGACTTTGAGGACTATGCTGAGAGGCAAGGAAGGTGTCATGGCCCTTGGGCCTGATGCTCCCTCCTCTGCCCTGTTTTTCACTGTCAGACTGTCCTCACATTTGCATGAAGCCATCTAGGCTAATGATCATATTGGGATTAAAATCTGAATGGCACATTGCAAAATGTTCCTCACCATTACATACCTCACCATTATTAGATTCCCCATAATAAACATTAGGTACCTTTATTATCTTCATTTCACAAAAGATTAAAATGAGGCTCAAAATAGTTAATTAGTCCAAAATTGCACAGCAAGAAAGTACTACGGCCATACACAAACCCACATTTTAGGCATATAACCCTACTGCTTCCCTGAAGGGGCCAAATGCAATGGATCAGGTTGTCCTACTTGAAATTTTGCCACCATCAAGTTCATCCAATTCCTCTCCTCTTCCTTCCAGCAGTCAGTGAGTGGTATTTATTTGGCACCCACTGTGTGCAGAAGCCAAATACAGGAAGTAAAACGAAGGTCCACAATTGTTTTTACAGGAGTTCAGGATACTCTCCGGCCTTAGCATACTTTTCATTTGTATCACTTTGCTTTTTCACTTCTTCAGGAGCACATCTGGACTTCTGAATAGTGTTAACAGTGGGTTACAATAAAACATTTTCCAAACTGCTTCCTGATTTGTATTCAGTTTTTAAAGCCCAACATGGTTTGGGATGTTATTTAACTCATTCTAAAAGCAGAACCAGGGATTCTCTTGAAAATAGAACTTTTACTTATAATTGAAACCCCATTGCAAAATTCAAAGCCTTTTCAAGTGGGTATTGAATGACCTCAAGCTAGAGAAAAAAAATATTGCATACCCTGAGGCACAAACACCCTCTCCAGAGCCCATCCTGCTACCGTCGTCGCCCACCATGCCAGTACCACCCCTGTCTAGTCAGTATAAAAGAATTGGTGGGAAGGAGTAGGGATTTTCCAAAAGTCTGTGGAGAGTGTTTTGGCTTTTCCCACCCCTCCATGACAGGGAGGGGCTATGGCTAAAAGAGAATGTCTCGTAAGATGAGGATTTACCCCAGCAGTCCTCAGACTGTGGACACCAAGCTGTCTCCCAAACACTATCAGGGGGTTCACAAGGTCAAAACTCATTTCATAAAAATCCTAAGACATTAGTTGCCTTCTGACTGTTGGTATTTCCACTGATGATGCAAAAGTGAAAGAGTAAAAGTAAAAGAGAATAAAACCACTAGGCCCTTCACACAAATCAAGATGGTGACACCAAACTTACTAGTAGTGGTGTATTCTTTACCTCCATACACTCACAGGAAGAAAGAGAAAAAGGGTTCACATAAGACTGTCCTTAATGAAGGAGTAAAAATTGTTAATTTTACTACATCTTGTTGCTTGACGACATGTCTTTTTAATATTCTGCAAGAAAATGAATAGAAATACAGTTAAGCACTTTAGCTGCATGCTCAAGTACGTTATCTTCAGGAAAAATACTTGTGTGATTGACTTGTGAGCTGAATTAGCTGCTTTTTCATGGAATACTGTATTAGTTTCCTATTGCTGCTATAACAAAATATCACAAACTTGGTGTCTTAAAACACCACAAATTTAATATCTTATATTTCCAGGGGAGAGTAGTCTGACACCTAAAATTAAGGTGTTAGCAGTAACCTCTTTCTGGAAGCTCTAAAGAAAAGAAATCCTTTTTTTTTTTTTTTCCTTTTCCAGCTTCTAGAATCCATCTTCATTCTTTGGTTTGTAGCTTCTTCCTCTATTTTCAAAACTAAAAGGATAGCATCTTCAAATCTCCTGCCTCTTTCTGTTACTTAAAGGAACTTTGTGATTACACTGGGCCCACCCTGATAATTTAGGATAATCTCCCTATCTTAAAATCCTTAACTGAATCACATCTTCAATGTCTCTTTTGCCATGTAAAGTAGTAGAGTCACAGGTTCCAGGGATTAGGACATCTTGGGGGGGGGCATTATTCTACTTCCTACTGACACCATTTTTACTTAAAAGAATGAATAACAAAAAATTTAAAAATAAAAATAAAAGAATGAATAACAGACAAACTATTATTATTCAGACTTGAGTATTTGGCAGGTATTTTCTTAAAATCAGCAAAGTCAGGGCGCCTGGGCAGCTCAGTCGTTAAGTGGCTGCCTTTGGCTCAGGTCATGATCCCAGGGTCCTGGGATCGAGCCCCGCATCAGGCTCCCTGCTCGGCGATACTCCATCAGGATATGACATATTTATCCTGAGGCTCAATATTCCTCCTGAGGTGCCGGGACAGTGTGAGAGAAAGAGCACCAGGGCATTTGATTTTGCTCTACCTATATCTGATGATAAAGTGTGTGAACTCAGAAAGATGATGTTGTCCTCCACGCATCCGACCTACATATGAGACTATGATCAATGGGGTGGAGGACTCAAAAACGGAAAAGGGGCTAGGATACTCTAGGTAGAAAGAAATAGAAAAAAAAATTTTTTTTTCATTTGAATACTAGATATGCAGATTTTTTTAAAGATTTATTGATTTTATTTGAGAGAGAAAGAGCAGGGGAGGGTCAGAGGGAGAGGGAGAGAGAATCCTCAAACAACTCCTTGCTGCGTGCGGAGCCTGATGTGGGGCTCGATCCCAGGATGCTGAGATCATGACCTGAGCCAAAATCGAGTCAGCAGCTTAACCGACTGAGCCATCCAGGTGCCCCTAAATAATAGATATGCAGATGGACAGCATTTGAAAATTATTCCACTTCTCTTACAGGGAAAACAGAAGAAATAGTCATCCTTAGTAATAAAAAGCCTATTAAGTCAGTTCTATAAAAATGGTCATGAAAGTAAATAAGGTTTTATGCTCCAGGCTCTACTTCTTATTCCTTAGTCCAAGAACCCAGAGCCTTTGTCCTGTCATCAGTGACACATGTTTCACATCTAAGTACTTGGAGGTAAAAGTTTTACTTCATCTCAATCCTCATAGGCCCAAATTATAAGGTTAATAGCAACAAAGCATTGTGTAGTGAGTTACACATAATTATAAGCATAAAATAACACACAGCGTATGTCAGCAATATATCCTATACTGAGGCCAAATTTCCTAAAGGTCAGTTCTCTAGGGATAGAATTAGACCATATATATCTATCACATAATGCAACATTGCATACTTACATTTATGTGTCATTCCTTAAGGCATGTGATGTTAACCTTCAGTATTTGATGAGTAACTTTCTGAAATGTATATAATTAATCCTCAACATATTATGTGTTAGAAACTTGGCCAATATAAACCTAAAACCTTTACTCAGCTTTAGCCAGTGACATTCTATAGACAAAAATAATCAAATAAACTAACAAACCAGAATAGCAGTGTTTTTCTTTTTCTATATTCAAGAGTGCAGGAATGTTGTCCCATGAAGAGAGGTGGTATTTTGACTGTCATACCAGCAGCATATTGTCTTGCATATTCTTCTCCTCTATGCAAGTTGTGAGCCAATGTCAAACTTAAATAAACCTGAGGCCTGAAGCAGGAGGCCAAGCTTACTTAAGTAGGAGGAAAGAAAAATAACATGTGTGATCCCTGCTCCCAGCCCTTGACCAGCTGCAGAGTCCAGGCCCGAACACCATCACAAGGAAAGCTGGCTATCAGCTCTGCCAAGTCACTGGTGCCACTTTCAATAATGGCCAAGGGCAGGCCTGCCACTAGGGAAAGCAGAAGAGGAACAGGGAGCAGAAATTCAATGCTGACCATGTTGTTCCTAGGCAGAAATGTGAAGAAGAAAAGTAGGTCATCAGGTCACACCTCCTCTCCTCCCATCCCTTCATTACCTCACTTTGCACTGCTGCAGAGCAAGTACATATATCACTTTGTCAACAGATGACTGAGTAGCTGACATCCACCTTCACAGCAATGTATTCATTTGCTAGGTCTGTCATAACAAAATAGTACAAACTAAGCAATTTAAACAACAGAAATTTATTCTCCCACAGTTCTGGAGGCTAGAAATCTGGGACCAACAAGTTGGCAGAGTTGGTTCCCTCTGAGGACTATCAAGGAGACTGTTCCATGCCTCTCCCCTAGCCTCCAGTGGTTTGTTGGCGATTTTTGGCCTTTCTTGGCCTATAGATGAATATTCTGAACTCTGCCTTGATATTCACATGGTATCTTCCCTGTGTGTATGTCTCTGTCCAAATTTTCCCCTTTTCTGAGGTCACCTGCTATATTAGATTAAGACTCGCCCTAATGATTTCATCTGAATTTGACCATTTGCAAAGACTCTATTTCCAAATTACACATATTCAGGGACTGGGGATCAGGACTTCAACATCTTTTGGGAAGACATAATCCAAGCAAAAGCATGCAAGGTAGAAATGTTTCTGGTAAAAAGCTGATCGGACTCAGCTTAGGGCCTAAGTGTTCCCTTCTCACAAAGTAGAGATTGCCTGGAAAGAGGAGGGGAGAGGGAGTCAGAGCCTGGGTTTTTTAAAGTGCTCTAGAAATACGTGACCCAATCACTGCCTGGGTTCTCATACCCAGGGTGAAGACTCTTGAGAACATGTTAAATTAAGGGGCTACATCAAAGAAGGTGTTGCCGCTTCAAGTCACAAAAACACTTGTTCCTTGCTTTGTTCAAATGGCAATTCCCGGGATGCCAGGATGTATGTAACTTTGTGCCAGTCCTGGGTCTTTTGCCCTCAGTTCCTTTCTTAGCCTTCCCCTCCTCTGCATTCTACCTCAGGCTTTGTTCCCCAGGATCCTGTGGAGCTGGATTCTGGCCACGTCAGGCCAATGGGAGGTACTGAGAGTAGACTGAGTACAAGAAGAAGGAAGAAGCCTCTCCTCCTCACATGATTTCCAGCAGCTGCATCTCTTCCGGGACACAAATTTCCTCTGGACAGGTCCAGCCTTTCTCTAGCTTCTTCCACATGATCTGACCTCCTGAGCACACTGCATCCCCCTTTTGTCCCTCCAGTCTAAGGGTGTTAGTGGTTTTTCTGGGTTGCCTCACAGACCCCTATTTGGTTCCAGTTTCCCTATCACTACTTTAACTAATCACCTGGATTAAATTCCCTCTGTTAGGGTCTGAAAGCAATGAAACCCCAATAGCAATGAGCTCTCTATATGCCATCCTCCACTAAAAAGAGTCAGAGATCCTTAGGGATATGGCTGATTTTAGGGGCATGGCAGGGAAAGAATAAGATGAGCCTGGAATGTTTTAGGGACAGAATGTAAGAAAGGTGGGAACATGCCAAAAGGACACAGAAGCCAGCTTGAAGGGGCTGCCTCTGGCCAAAAAAGGGACAATTTGAACATCAAAATAATGACAATAACATTATAATTCATTGAACAAATTACAGAACCAAGAATTTATACTGATACTGATTAAGTAAAGTTTGATGATAAACAGGATATTTACATAGTCTCAAAGCAAACTCTCTCCTCAAGTACTTAGTAGCTACAAAAGGGAAAAGATGAGTTTTATGGTAGAGAAATCTAACGGTTTTCTAAGAAAATAATCAAAGTGAACATGATCAATAATAGGAAAAATCAAAAATGTGTGCCACCTGATAAGATGCATGGAGAAGAACACAGCATCACTTCTGTATATTTTCACCAAACATGTGTAACCTGAATCTGATCATGAAGAAACATCAGACAAAGCCAAACTGAAGGATACTTTACATAATAAATGGCCTTCAAAAATGACAAGATCCTGAGAGTCTGTGGTTCTTTCAAAGTAAAAATCAATCAATCAATCAATCAATCCCTCTGTTGAAAACTTAAAGTGGTTTGTTTCTTGTTACACTTGATTGATATCCTTACCTTCTAAAGAGTAAGCTCTTATGGACAGAAAGCTTCCTTATATTTTCTACAACACAAGACCAATGGCATGCATATAGTTAATATCAAACAAATATTTGTTGATTTGACAACTGTAAGAACTCAATAGTCCATGTGAGTGAATTACTAAACTCCCATAGGCAAAGCCTGTTAGCCCAACTAACTAAATTGGTCCCAAGGTCAATTGTCTGTCTTATGGGCTGTGATCACATGCTGACTGCTGGGCTTCATTTCAACTCCAGCTTGAGCTTGCATTTGCATTAGGTATTAGGATTTGACAGCATGTTTCCTTTAAACCTCACATTGTCTTTTTGCCTTCTCAGCAACCTGTGAGATAGGCAGACTGGATATTTTATCTCTATCATATAGATGGGGACACAGGCACTCAGGCTGTTAAGTGAGTCAGTCAATACTACCCAGTTAGGAAGAAGCAGAGCAAAGATTTGAATTCAGCTCTTCCGATTCCAAATCTTTCCTACACATGTCGGAACCTGGGAAGAAGTAGGAAAGCAGTGTGCCTGTAAGGTGACTCATCCGCCAGTTGGTGCAAAAAGGATTTAAGTGGCTAATGGTGTCAACAGTTTCATCTCCATATGTGAAGGGTCAAATGGCTAGATAATAATGTCTATCTCTTAAAATGAGCTACCTTCTTTCTTGATGCAGAATTTGACAGTATCTTAACAACACAGACTTAAAGACCCTTAACATGATAGAGGCAATAATACATTTACATACAACTGTACTGTAAAAACTTCTAGACATCCGAAGTGGGGGTCATGAAAACCTGATCAGTTATTTTCAGAAACCTGAAAATGCATCTTGCTAATAAATATTCCATAAATTAAAAGTAAATAAGCAAAGAAATGCAAACATTAGGCTTGACATTAAAAGGTGCTAGTTACATAAATACAGTTTGAAAAAAACATGCACAGGTACAAATACTTTAAATTAGGTTCTGTTTCACATTTTGCTTTGTTTTCCTAAATCTCCATAGTGAACATCTTCTGCTTTTTATTGCTGTATTTCCAACATTAATGAGATTACTAAGTGAAAATTTGTTAAATTAATGAACTGATAAATCAATCAAAATGATAATAATAAACCAAAGTGTGGAATCAAACTGTCTATTGTATTAAAATTTCTCTTCATGTTTACATTTGGAAACCAATACTAGTTTATTATTGGAATGTCTAGTAATTCCAACAAGATATTAAAAAGCAAAGTTGTAGAAGTTGTTGAGTGGTATTTAGTACAACACTTAATAACTTTACTTGAAAAACAAGGTTTTAAAAAAGATTAGGGAAGGTAGGCTAGGAATATAGTCAAAACGAAGACTTTAGACAAAGAAAAATTTAGTCCTGTTTAGCTAGGGTAAGGAATCTAAGCACTGACCTCACCCTTTCCCCTGTTCTCTTAAGTGAAATTAAGTCAATTTCCAAGGAGGTATAGGTCTGACATCAGACTTCCCTGATGTATACTGCAAGCTGGCCCAGGCATGTTGCAAATCCTCTGGGATTAAAAATGGAGCCTGGGGGACATAGTCCAAGAAAAATGATACCTCCACAAAATAACTTGTTCTTTATATATTATATATATGTCAGAAACAAAGGCAATAAAAAAGTCATAGAACTTCTGGAAAGGATCTCAGATGCTACAAAATTCAACCTCCCCCACCCCTAGTCCCCATTTACAGGTAAGGACACCTACTAGGGGGGCACCTGGGTGGCTCAGTCGTTAAGCATCTGCCTTCAGCTCAGGTCATGATCCCAGGGTCCTGGGATTGAGCTCTGCATCGAGTTCTGCATCGGGCACCCTGCTCGGTGGGAGGCCTGCTTCTCCCTCTCCCACTCCCCCTGTTTGTGTTCCCTCTCTCGCTGTCTCTCTCGCTGTCAAATAAATAAATAAAATCTTAAAAAAAAAAAAAAAAAGGACACCTACTAGGGCTAGAAATGGTGAGGGACTTGCCCAAGTAGCAGAAATAGGAATAGAACTATATTGTTGAAATTCCAATCTGGGACTCCTTTTGCTTCCCCATAGTTTCCATAACTTAAATTTAAAATACAAATGAGGTGTAGAACAAGGGTTAGCAAACTTTTTCCGTAAAACACAAGATAGTAAATAATTTAGGCTTAGCAGGCCATATGGTTTTATATGGCCGCAGCTGCTCAACTCTGCCACTGAAGCATGAAAGCAGCCACAAACAAAACATATATAAATGATACGCCTGTGTTCTAATAAAACCTTATTTACAAAAACAGGCAACAGGCTGGATTTGGCCTGTAGGCAGTAGTTGAATGACCCCTGGTCTTCAGAACAAAGTAGTGAACATCCTCAAATTTCTGATTCACTGCCTTCAGGTTCATTGTTCAGTCTATGGTATGAATGAGTGTGGAATAAGAGTTGTTTTGATCCATATCCCCCAAACCTCTATAAAAGTCAAAAAACTCTCCCCAACCAATGTCATAAATTACTAAAATCATGTACTAATACACAAACCTCAGAAGGAAAGGGTGAAAGGGTGGGGAGAAAGACTGATGAGGGAAAGTCTGGTTATTTTTCTCTTTTTCCTCATAGCCATTTAATTAAGATTTGAGATCAAATCAGCTGGCCAAATTTCCTTTTTTTCTGCTATTTAGGGTACTCCTTAACTACCTACAAATCTCTGCTGCTCTCTGGTGGTAACATGAAGGCGTTAGAAGACATTCCAGAAAAGTTGAGTGAGTGGAATTTAAAAACTGAATTCACGAATACTTTGGGACATTTTAAGAACCAAGTAAGAGTGAGATGGAGTATTTTCAAATTTACTAGGCTGAATCATAATAAAATCCTTAAAATACTTCTATAAATGGTTTTCCTTGGTCTTAAATCCTCATTTCTTTCTATCAGGACAAGCACCAGTTTTTCTGACACTTGAAGGTTCTGTACTTTTTCTTTCTCCAAAGTAGAAGCATCATAATTGATGAACCATAGCTCAGAAGAAGCTTTAATTCTTTCAGAATTTTTGGATAGGACACAAAAAGGTACAGCAGAAAGTCAAAGGAGATTAAGTGTCTACCTGGCAGCTGGCTGACAGCAAAGGAATTTTTAAAGCAAATTACAATTCCAGGTGGTACATGTATCCGAATGTCAGCAGATTTCACTTCACTTTAGTGCTGAAAAGAAGATTCTCTATTTCTAATACCTTAATCACACCAGTAAAGCAGAAAACCTCAACTTCAGTTTTCTCATCACTGAAAACTGCCCTTTGGGGATGAATTGACATTTCATATCAGGAAACAAAGTCAGACCACTGCTTTCATATCAGTAAGTCTGTGGCTCCTGGTGAATCATACCAAGCAAGGAGGAGAGGGAGTCTAGAAATCAGGGATAAAGAAGAGTAAGAAAAATGAGATAGCTTGAATATCCTATGAGCACAGGGTGATGCTTGTCCCACCCATTGTGGTCAATGCATCCCAGCGCCTGACACAGCAACTGATACATTGTAGGGACTCAATACACCTTTACTGAATGAGTGGAGAAATTATATTAGCAGTAGAGAAGAGGTAAATTACAAATCAGGAGATAATGGCAGGAAGCGGCATGGCTACTATGGAAGTTTTTTCCAAACTCATACTCCCATATCTCATTTCTCAGTATTAAAGCATCACAAAATACTGAAAGGGATTTTAAGTCTTTTCTTATCCAAACATCCATTTGATGGTTTTTATTTACAATATTCCTACCAAGCAGTTGCTACCCAGCCTCTACTTGAATACTTCCAGAGACAGGTAACTTGACATCTACAAAGATATTTTGTGGTTTGCCTAGGGAAAAGGAGTTACAGTTGTTGGTAAGGGTAGAAAAAGGAGATTCCAGAGCTGTGCTGTTCCATGTGGTAGCCACCCAGCATGTGTGACTATTGAGCATTTGAAATATGACAAGTTCAAATTGAGGTGGGCTGTGATTTTGAAGACACTACCAAAAAAAAGTGTAAAATATCCCATTCATTTTTCATAACCATTACATGGTGAAATCATATTTTGTACACACTGAGTTAAATAAAAGATATTATTAAAATTAATGGGACCTGGTTCTTTTTCCTTTTTAATGTGATTGCTAGAACATTTAAAAGCACATATATAGCTCACATTATATTTCTATCATCTAGAGAACATATTTTGTCTTTCAATTTAGTAGACTCAAAGTGATGTCCTTAGGAGACCCTGATATGGAAACCCTGGTCTACTTTTAGTATGGGTATCTTTACAATTTGAATCCCATTTACTCTTTTTGTTTAAATATTTATTCATTTGAGAAAGAGAGAGAGCATGCATGAGTGGGGGGAGGGACAGAGGACGAGGGATAGAAAGGGAAGGGAGAAAAACCTCAAGCAGACTCCCCACTAAGCACAGAGCCCCAGGCGGGGCTCAATCCCAGGACCCCAAGATCATGACCTGAGCTGAAGTCAAGAGTCAGACACTCAATCAACTGAGCCACCCAGGTGCGTGCCCCCCTCCATTTACTCTTTTGTGATGTTGTCTGTGTCTGTTACCTGTGAAATGGAAATAGTATTTTCTTCTCTCTACCTCCACAGAAAGCCATAAATTCATTATGAGCCTCTCATAATGACAAACTCCTGTTGTCCTGGAGACAGTGTAGAAGAACTGCCTCAGCTCAGTAAAGGAAGAATCTTCTAACATATGGAGAATGGTCAGCTTGACTGGACCCTACCCCAGACAACAGGCAAAACCTACATTTTATAGTATCTGAAGTCATTGCAGCTAAAAAGAGGGCAGGAAAAAAATGTTCTCAGAACATCTCCCTGAAAGCAAGAACAATAAATCTTAACCAATTATTATAAAATGTATTATTACTTGACCTTACGACTATAGCTTATATATATACCAATCACAAGAATTTATAAGTTGAAAGTACCTACAGTATTTAGAACAAGCATAATCCTCAAGTAATGCGGTGATAATTCCATTCCTAAAAATCTATTTGAGTATCATTTGACATTGTACCTATACTTTATTTTTTTTTCTTTTTTTTTTAATTTTTTTATTGTTATGTTAATCACCATATATTACATCATCAGTTTTTGGTGCAGTGTTCCATGATTCATTGTTTGTTCATAACACCCAGTGCTCCATGCAGAACGTGCCCTCCTTAATACCCATCACCAGGCTAACCCATCCCCCCACCCCCCTCCCCTCCAGAACCCTCAGTTTGTTTTTCAGAGTCCGTCATCTCTCATGGTTCGTCTCCCCCTCCGACATACTCCCCTTTCCTTCCTCTCCTGTTATCTTCTTCTTTTTCTTTTTTCTTAAAATATGTTGCGTTATTTGTTTCAGAAGTACAGATCTGTGATTCAACAGTCTTGCACAATTCACAGCGCTCACCGTAGCACATACCCTCCCCAATGTCTATCACCCAGCCACCCCATCCCTCCCACCCCCAACCACTCCAGTAACACTCAGTTTCTTTCCTGAGATTAAGAATTCCTCATATCAGTGAGGTCATGTGATACATGTCTTTCTCTGATTGACTTATTTCACTCAGCATAACACCCTCCAGTTCCATCCACGTCGTTGCAAATGGCAAGATCCCTATACTTTAAAATTTAAGCCTTTTAAAATGGTTTGTTGAACAGTCTTGAGACAATGGATAAAATATGAAATCATTTCACTTTACTCATTTTAGTTCCTCATTTACTCATTTTACTCTGTTATGATGTGTACAGGCTTTATGAGTGATGCCACTAGTTTTAGAGAGGAAGCACAGTCTTCTTACACACCCCACACACACACTCAGAGGCTAGTGACCCAACTTCCAGGATTTACTCTTTTCCAATACTCAGATTAAAGAAATTTGGGTTGGAGTGAGAGGAGTCTGTATTGATTTGGGCAGGGTCATTTTTTCTCCTTTTTCATAAGCCCTGGAGGGTTATCTGCTCCCAAGCTGTTGCTCAGCTATGAGCATTTGGAACAACAGAATTTGGCAACTGATGTGTCAGAACTGTCAACTGTGAAAAATGGTTTTAGGCAATATTTGAATTGCCATGTGATTCTAGCATAGGAAATAGCATAGGAAATGTAAAAATGCATTTTCTGACATTTATGGCTATTAAACTTTGAGTTTAATAACAAAATGATTACAATTGATTGTGGTTGTCTTTGGAGGTCTTTAAGATTAGAGAAAAATCTTACCTATTTGAGAAGAATATTCCTTTTAAAGACAATGAAATAAGTTCTCCAAGCTCCTTCCAGCTACACAGATTTAGGTCACTATTTCATGCAGCCCTTCAAGGAGTAAGAATTTTCTCATCTTCAGATGCCTTTTCTTAGGGGTGTTTCTCTCTATTTTAGGGTGAAGAGTTTGATTGAGCAACTGAGTTAAGCATTGTTCTATCAGTATAAGTTCTAGGCATTCCAGGAAATCTAGTTTGATTTCCTAAAGAAAAAAAATTCATTATTTTAAAGGAGTGGAGGGAAAACAGCAGTGAGGTTTCTCCTTGCCGAGTACACATCTCTTATATGGACCAGTTCTCTATTTGTAATAATCACAGTGGAAATAGAGGCTTCTCCTCATTCCATTCCATTAGAATTTGGCCCCATACTTACTGAACAATTCTACAAAGCTTGAAACAATCTAGCTCAGTGGTTCTCAAACTCAGTAACCATCAGAATTACCTGCAGGGCTTATGAAAACACACAGTGCTTGATGATGTTCTCTTAGTTTCCAATCCAGCGAATCTGGGGTGGGATCTGTGAATATGCATTTCTGACATGTTCTTGTGTATTACTAATGCTGCTGGTTCAAAGACCACACTTTGATAATCACTAATCTAGATACAGGTTATTCCAATAAAGAAGCACAGAGATAAACACGAGCAAGAGCTGTTCTTTCAGAAGTTGGATTGAGTTCTCCCCTCTGATAACCTTTGATAATCTTTTCAAACAATTGATTGAGGTCATTTTTCAAAATATTAAACCCAAGCATCAAAATATGGTTCAGAAATATGGTTTTTCCATGCTTGCTTAAATACATGACTTGCAAATGTGGAGCATAACATTTGATTTGAAATATAGCCTTTTTCCATGGTGATTGTTTCTACCAGGGGAAGCCCTGAAAAAATTAACTGTATTCCTCAAATTTTAATCAGTGTAAAAAAATTCCCACTTAATCATTCCATGGCTTTTTGCTTGTTCTTATAATATATACTTTTATTCTTAAATCTACCCAGTTTCAAGTAATAATTTTTTGAAATAGTATCAAATGCACCTAGGATTTATATTTAAAATCTGTTTCACCTTGAAAATCTTATGATTTTCTAAATTGTCTAAACCTTGAAGTAGCATTTCAGGATTACCAGAGGCCTTACAACTTTTATATGACCAGATATTCAAGTTTTCACATTTTAATTACTACTAAAACATTTACACAAGCTACTACTTAATATTAAAATGACTGATGTCACCAAATAAGGTTGTAATTTAAGTAATCTTTCAAAGTGGTATTTGGAACAAGTCTTTCACAACACTTGGCCTAGTTCTTCCTGCCAGAAGAACATTATCCCTCATCTTGCAGCTTTTCTATTGTCACAGAGCTCCAAGAAGATGCAATCAAATGAAATACAGTGAAGAGCCTGAGCCACTTCCTGGGGAGAACATACCTTGTTCTCCCTGAAAAGTTAGATGACCTAACCCCTCGAAGGAGTTGACTCGATGTCATCATGGATGTGAGAAAAAACTTCCAGAGGCAGAGGAGTGAAAGAATGCCCTAAGAAACTCTGCTTAGCCACCTGCCTCTTTAAAATGCACCTACTCGGGTTCTAGCTATGTGAAGATGAAATATTCCTGACTGTATCTCTTTAAAGTCTGACTCAATCATCATGTGAGCCAAGATAGTGATGCAGCTGCCACTAAAAATGACCACTTTCCAGGTAAAGAGATGCCACTCCCATTTTACTCAACAGTGGACAGACTACTTCTGGAATGCTTCTCCATCTGAGGAGAGTCCTCAACACATAGGAGAGGAGAGCCCTTAGAGGTGACCAGGTTGGTAAAGAGTCTAAAGAGTATGTCTTTGGGATGTCTTTGGGGGAACATTTGTGAAAGAATTTAGAGGGAATGACTAGAGAACAGGTGGGCATGGGGGGAGGGGCACACAGACACAGGAATATTCTTGAAATATTTGAACAGCTATCACAAGGGAGATAAATTAAATTTGTTCTTTTTCTCTGCAGATGGAAAAATAGGAAACTATGAAAAGTATCAGAAAGATCAAGAACACAGCTCTGAAGTCAGACGGTGAACTTAAACCTTGGTTCCAATTACTATTAGATGTATAAACTTGGGCAAATGGTTTAACCTCCATGAGCCTCAGTTGCTCATGTAAAAAGAGGGATATTAGAAGTAACTACTCTTAGGTAAGGATTAAATGAGGTAACAGAGACAATGGACTCAGCATAATCCTTGATGAGGGTTCACATGATGTTGATGAATTAATGAATTAAACAGAGTTGCCTGAAAATGGAATGAGCTGCCTTTAGAAGGGAGTTTTAACACTGGCTAAATGACCATCTGCCAGGGCGCTATGCTGTGTATCCTGCATTGAGTAGAAGAACTAGGTCACCTGTAAGACCCTTCCAATGCAAAAATTCTTCACTGTTATTAACTAGCACTTAACTTGCTCTCTCATGCCCCCACAGCACTTTATTCATATGCTTATTGCAGGATTTATCAGTTTCTCATTGCTAATTATGAATATGTCTGCCTCCCACCTAGTCTGAATTCCTCAACATCAGACTATGGATCATTCATCTTTATTCCCTGTGCATCTTGCCTAGTACAATGCATCAAGCAAGCATTCAAGAACTTGTTGAATGAAGTTATTCAGGGCTAGGCCTGACCTGGGCTCATGGCCGCTTCTCTACCTGTGTGTCAATTCCTCCAGGAAATGGCCCAGTCAATGTTTAGTCCAGGAAGTTTTAAAATTCTTGTGATTATGTAAAAATAAATAAATAATAGAATTCTTGTGATTATGCTCAAAACATCACTCAGTGGATCTCCACTTTCTTGGAGTATTCTAATTACACAGTATCAAGTATATTGTGAATTTATGAAGTTTGGATAAATTCCTGACTCTCAACCTGTGAATTCCCCTCCTAAACTCACAGACTATGGCTCTTTGAGTTATTTTTTATTATTATTATTTAAATTTAATTAGCCAATATATAGTACATTCATTAATTTCAGATGTAGAGTTCAGTAATTCATCAGTATTGTATAACACGCAATGCTCATCACATCATGTGCCCTCCTTAATGCCCATCACACAATTACCCTCTCCCCACCCATTTCCCCTCCAGCAACCTGTTTGTTTCCTATAGTTAAGAGTCTCTCATGGTTTGTATCCCACTCTGATTACTCCCCATTCAGTTTTCCCTCCCTTCCCCTATGATTCTTTGCACTGTTTCTTACATTCCACATATGAGGGAAACCATATGATAACTATCCTTCTCTGACTGACTTATTTTGCTCAGCATAACACACTCCAGTTCCATCCATGTGGATGTAAATGGTAAGTATTCATCCTTTCTGATGGTTAAGTAATATTCCATTGCATATATATACCACATCTTCCTTATCCATTCATCTGTTGATGGACATCTCGGCTCTTTCCATAGTTTGGCTCTTGAGAACACTGCTACTATAAACTTGGGAGCAGGCAATTATATAAACCAATTAATAACCAAATTAAAGAAACACATTGATAATAATACAATAATAATAGGGGACTTTAACACCCCACTCACAGCATTAGATCGATCATCTAAGTAGAAGATCAATAAGGAAACAAGGGCTTTAAATGATACACTGGACCAGATGCACTTCACAGATATATTCAGAGCATTCCACCCTAAAGCAACAGAACACACATTCTTCTTGGAACACTCTCCAGAATAGATCACATTTTGGGTCACAAATCAGGTCTCAACTGGTACCAAAAGACTGAGATGATTCTCTGCACATTTTCAGACTACAATGCTTTGAAACTTGAACTCAATCACAAGAAGAAATTTGGAAGGAACTCAAATAGTTGGAGGTTAAAGAGCATCCTACTAAAGAATGAATGGATCAACCAGGAAATTAAAGAAGAATTTTAAAAGTTCATGAAAACTAATGAAAATGAAAACACAACTGTTCAAAACCTTTGGAGGTGGTCCTAAGAGGGAAGTACATTGCAATACAAGCCTCTCTCAAAAAATTAGAAAAATCTCAAATATACAAGCTCACCTTATACCTAAAGGAACTGGAGAAAGAACAGCAAATAGAGCCTAAACCAAGCAGGAGACAAGAAATAACAAAGATTAGAGCAGAAATCAATGAAATAGAAACCAAAAATAACATTAGAACAGATCAACAAAACTAGAAGCTGGTTCTTTGAAAGAATTATTAAGATCAATAAACCCCTAGCCAGACTTATCAAAAAGAAAAGAGAAAGGATCCAAGTTAATAAACATCATTAATGAAAGAAGAGAGATCTTGACCAACACCAAGGAAATACAAACAATTTTAAGAACATATTATGAGCAACTATATGCCAACAAATTAGGCAATACAGAAGAAATAGATACATTCCTGGAAACTTATAAACTACCAAAACTGAACCAGGAAGAAATAGAAAACCTAAACAGACCCATAACCAGCAAGGAAATTGAAGCAGTCATCAAAAATCTCCCAACAAATAAGAGCCCAGGGCCAGATGGCTTCCCAAGGGAATTCTACCAAACATTTAAAAAAGAACTAATACCTATTCTTCTGAAGCTGTTTCAAAAAATAGAAATGGAAGAAAAACTTCCAAACTCGTTCTATGAGGCCAGAATTACCTTGATCCCAAACCCAGACAAAGACCCCACCAAAAAGAAGAATTACAGACCAATATCCCTGATGAACATGGATGCCAAAATTCTCACCAAGATACTAGCCAATTGGATCCAACAGTATATTAAAAGGATTATTCACCATGACAAAGTGGGATTTATTACTGGGTTGCAAGGGTGGTTCAACATTCACAAATCAATCAATGTGATATACCACATTAATAAAAGAAAGGACAAGAACCATATGATCCTCTCAATAGATTCAGAAAAAGCACTTGACAAAGTACAGCATCGTTTCTTGATTAAAACTCTTAACAGTATAGGGATAGAGGGAACATACCTCAATATCATAAAAGCCATATATGAAAAGCCCACAGCAAATATCATTCTCAATGGGGAAAAACTCAGAGCTTTTCCCTTAAGATCAGGAACATGACAGGGATGCCCACTACCACCACTGCTGTTCAACATAGGACTAGAAGTCCTAGCCTCAGCAATCAGACAATAAAAAGAAATAAAATGCATTCAAATTGGCAAAGATGTCAAACTCTCACTCTTCACAGATGACATGATAATTCATGTGGAAAACTCAAAAGATTCCACCCCAAAATTGTCATCACTAAATCAGGAATTCAGTAAAGTGGCAGGATATAAAATCAATGCACAGAAATCAGTTGCATTTCTATACACCAACAATGAGACAGAAGAAAGGGAAATTAAGGAATCGATCCCATTTACAATTGCACCCAAAAACATAAGATACCTAAGAATGAACCTAACCAAAGAGGTAAAGGATCTCTACTCTAAAAACTATAGAACAGGGGTGCCTGGGTGGCTCAGGCATTAAGCGTCTGCCTTCAGCTTGGGTCGTGATCCCAGGGTCCTGGGCTCTCTGCTGGGTGGGAAGCCTGCTTCTCCCTCTCCCACTTCCCCTGCTTGTGTTCCCTCTCTTGTTGTGTCTCTCTCTGTCAAATAAATAAAATCTTTTTTAAAAAATAAATAAATAATAAACAAAATAAAAACTATAGAACAGTTATGAAAGAAATTGAGGAAGACACAACAAATGGAAAAACATTTCATGCTCATGGATTGGAAGAATAAATATTGTTAAAATGTCTAGGCTACCCAGAGAAATCTATACATTCAATGCAATCCCTATCAAAATACCATCGACATTTTTCACAGAGCTGGAACAAATAATCCTAAAATCTGTATGGAACCAGAAAAGACCCCGAATAACCAGAGGAATGTTGAAAAAGAAAACCAAAGTTGGTGGCATCACAATGCTGGACTTTTAAGCTATATTACAAAGCTATAATCATCAAGACAGTATGGTACTGGCACAAAAAAACAGACATCTAGATCAATGGAGCAGAATAGAGAACCCAGAAATGGACCCTCAGGTCTATGGTCAACTAATCTTCAACAAATCAGGAAAGAATATCCAACAGAAAAAGGACAGTCTCTACAACAAATGGTGCTGGGAAAATTGGACAGCCACATGTATAAGGATGAAACTGGACCATTCTCTTACATCATACACAAAGATAAACTCAAAATGGATGAAAGACCTAAATGTGAGACAGGAATCCATCAAAATCCTAAAGCAGTCTCCAACTACATCAAAAACTAATGATGTAATGTATGGTGATTAACATAACATAATAAAATAAAATTTAAAAAATATCCTAAAGGAGAATATAGGCAGCAGCCTCTTCGACCTCGGCCGTAGCAACCTCTTGTTAGACATGTCTCCAAAGGCAAAGGAAACAAAAGCAAAAATGAACTTTTGGGACTTCATCAAGATAAAAACCTTCTGCCCAGCAAAGGAAACAGTTGACAGAACCAAAATGCAACCTACTGAATAGGAGAAGATATTTGCAAATGACACAACAGATAAAGGACTAGTATCCAAGATCTATAAAGAACTTATCAAACTCAACACCCCAAAAAACAAATAATCCAGTCAAGAAATGGACAGAAGACATGAACAGACACTTCTCCAAAGAAGACATACAAATGGCCAACAGACATATGAAAAAATGCTCAACATCACTCATCATCAGGGAAATACAAATCAAAACCACAACGAGATACTACCTCACACCAATCAGAATGGCTAAAATTAACAAGTCAGGAAACAACAAATGTTGACAAGGTTGTGGACAAAGAGGAACTCTTTCACACTGTTGGTGGGAATGCAAAATGGTACAACCACTCTGGAAAACAGTATGAAGCTTCCTCAAGAAGTTAAAAATAGAGCTACCCTATCATCCAGCAATAGCACTACTGGGTATTTACCCCAAATATGCAAATGGAATGATCCTAAGGCTCTTTGAGTTATTATACACATTCTACACAGTTGCCTTTTCCAGCAGATAAAGTAGTTTAATTCACACCCATGGATATTCGTATGCACATCTTCCTTTTTCTGTACCAGAAGTTTCTAAAAGTGGCCAGAGGTATAATACTACAGTCTAGCCATGGTATGTCAAAACTAACGACATCTGCTCATCTATCAGTAAAGCATGTTTGCATAATTATCAACTCTGATTCTTCTAGTGCCTAAGCTTTTCCCTGGATAAAACTGAGGCATTTTTCAGACTTACTAATCTTTAATATATTTGTCTAAGTACTTACCAAAATGTTAATGTTTCTTTGGTCACTCAATAAAAACTTGATGAGTAACTAAGTAGTATCCTGATGGTATGACAGAGGTAACAAGACAGCTTCCAAATTTGCTGAAATTATAGCCATGGAATAGCTTAGGCAATTGGAGAAAGTGTTTCAACTACCATTCATTGCAGAAGAAAAGTTTTGATACTCTACATACTGAATAAAACCAGTCCTTAAAAAACCAAAACTCCCCAAACCAGCTGAATATTCAGAATGAGATATATATAAAATTAATATGTGAACTGTCAGTCTGCTAACCCACAGCATGTCACCATGTGATCCTAAACATCCTGACAGCAGGGTTAGTTTCAACACCACACACTCTGTCTGCTCTGGAGTGTGGTGAAGGGAAAGTCTGAAAGCAAAGCCAATCTTTGCAAAACCTCTTGTTCTTTCACATATTCCAAAGACATGAGACTTGGGGAACACTCAACTCCCCAGTCCTGGGCATGACCGAATCTGACTTTTACAAATGGCAGAACAATTTCCCTTCTACTTCAAACAGTACGTGCAGCACCAAGAGCACAGAACCTGTTCAAACTGCAAAGACGAGAAAGCATATGCTTTCCATCAGGACTAATTTCCTCAGTAGTAAACTGTGATTTCTTTATGATATTCTTGAAGCCCATTCTTTTTCTATGAACTGTGTAGGAGGTTTTTGGTGAGGAGAATTTTAAAAAGCTTTTCATAAGACAGTGTTCATCTACATCTCCATCTAACTTCCTATATCTTTATGTCATTTGTTGTAACTCTTTGTCATTTATGTCCTTCTTGAGGAATCATCTACCCCGGCAAGAGTATCTATATACAGTCTATTTCATTTGGCCAGTGATGATCATAAGGACTTTTACATACTTTTCTGACAACTATTGAAAGCATAAGTCAGGAAATGTGAGACAAAATGGTAACCACCCTAAGACCTACTGATTCTGTTGATGTCTATTACTTACCATTACTGTGATGAGGTGAATCATTAGTAGGCTTAACAGATTTGTGTTCCTGTTCCTTAGTGCAGTGAATTTAGGGTTTTGTGGGTTCAGAGTAGCTCTTGCAAAATGAAAAGACTTTCTTCTTATTTTTTTTTATTATTATGTTAGTCACCACACAGTACATCATTAGTTTTTGATGTAGTGTTCCATGATTCATTGTTTGCATATAACACTGTGTTCCATGCAATACGTGCCCTCCTTAATACCCATCACCGGGCTCCCCCATTCCCCCACCCCCCCTCCCCTCTAAAACCCTTGGTTTGATTCTTAGAGTCCATAGACTCTCATGGTTCATCTCTCCCTCTGATTCCCCCCCCTTCATTTTTCCCTTCCTTCTCCTAATGTCCTCCTTATGTTCCACGAATAAGTGAAACCATATGATAATTGTCTTTCTCTGTTTGACTTATTTCACTTAGCATAATCTTCTCCAGTTCCATCCATGTTGGTGCAAACGTTGGGTATTCATCCTTTCTGATGGCTAAGTAATATTCCATTGTATATATGAACCACATCTTCTTTATCCATTTGTCTGTTGAAGGGCATCTTGGCTCCTTCCACAGTTTGGCTACTGTGGACATTGCTGCTATGAACATTGGAATGCATGTGGCCCTTCTTTTCACTACATCTGTCTTTGGGGTAAATACCCAGGAGTGCAATTGCTGGGTCATAGGGTACCTCTATTTTTAACTTTTTGAGGAACCTCCACACTGTTTTCCAAAGTGGCTATACCAGCTTGCATTCCTACCAACAGGGTTCCCTTTCTCCACAACCTCTCCAACATTTGTTTTTTCTTCTCTTGTCAATTTTTGCCATTCTAACTGGTGTAAGGTGGTATCTCAATATGGTTTTGATTTGAATTTCTCTGATGGTTAATGATGTTGTACATTTTTTCATGTGTCTGTTAACCATTTGTATGTCTTCTTTGGAGAAGTGTGTGTTCATGTCTTCTGCCCATTTTTTGACTTGATTATTTGTTTTTTGGGTGTTGAGTTTGAGAAGTTCTTTATAGATCTTGGATATCAGCCCTTTATCTGTAGTGTCATTTGCAAATATCTTCTCCCATTCTGTGTGTTGCCTCTTTGTTTTGTTGACCGTTTCCTTTGCTGTGCAGAAGCTTTTTATCTTGATGAAGTCCCAAAAGTTCATTTTTGCTTTTGTTTCCCTTGCCTTTAGAGATGTGTTAAAAGAAGTTGCTATGGCTAATGTCAAAAAGGTTACTGCCTATGTTCTCCTCTAGGATTTTGATGGATTCCTGTCTCACATTGAGGTCTTTTATCCATTTAGAGTTTATCTTTGTATATGGTGTAAGAGAATGGTCAAGTTTCATTCTTCTGTATATAGCTGTCCACTTTTCCCAGCACCATTTATTGAAGAGACTGTTTTTTAGCATAAAAATTAATATAATACTAAGTGACATCTTAGTATTTTAGAACTATATGTGGTTTTTCTACAAATATAATACTTCTCTCTGATTTCTAAAAAAACAAAATAAAATATTTACCTCAAAAAAAATGAAAAGACTTTCTTAGACAACATTGTTAAGAGAGTATCTTGTATGTGAGTTCATTTGTCAGCACCACTTGGATAAACTAATTTGACATTTGTAATGACCCCAAAAAGGCCTGCACAATCATGACATCTCATAGAAAGTAATTGGGAAAGACCTGTCATAAATGCTGACTGAACAAGCCAGCAGGATGAACAGAATACAGGAACTGCAGGATATCTGAGGATCAATTAAGAAACACCAATCTTTGTTCAAACTGAGCAAAGTCATACCGTGTTCTGCTTACATGTGCAAGGAAGTCTCAAACAGGAAGGAAAGACCACCCTGACAGAGATATGCTCTTTATAGTCATCAGAACAATGTCAAAAATGTTCATAGCCTTTCACCTGGCAGTGAGAGATCTTGAATGTAGCCAAGCACACTGCCCAGCATAACGCTGAACTTGTAACAATACTCATGAATGTCCATCAGTAAAATGGAAGTCACTCCTGCAGTGGTAAAACCACACAAAAAAAGATAACTTTCACATTATTTTTTTCCAAAAGAACCTCTGTACCAAAGATGTTGAGATCACCAGCTAGTCTCTTTGTAAGCAATTATAAAGCTCTCACTGTTCACCTGGCTAAAACTGGGCATGTGCCTATACAGTACGGCTCCTCCAGATGGAAGAAACCCCTTACGAGAGGTATTTTCAAAATCCCCTTTAGAAGGAACAATTACACAATACTAGTAATTAGTGCCACTGTGCACGTACTAGTGAAATAGTCTGGCTATAGAAACTGATAACAAATTCCCCAAGATATTCTAGAAGGAATTCCAAACATACAAAAGAAAGAAAGGATGCCAGCCTATCTGGATCAAGCCTTTTTTTTTTTTTTCTTCATTTAATTGCTTTTAAAAGCGTGGGGGAGAAAAAAAGAAAGTTTGAAGCAGAGCCTGGACATCAATTATACATATCCGGTGAATCACACTGGCTATACTATCAACAAATACTAATGGTAAGTAAGATTGAGGGGAAATGAGCTGTGGGAATGAGGTCATAAAGTAGTATATATATTCCCATTGCGTCAATTCTGGACTGTTCTTGGGATCTTTACAAAGCCTGGCCACGCTCAAGTAGAACAACAAACACAGGACACTATGGTGAACACATGAATATTTCTGGGTCTGTGAGGAGTATTCCCAGTTAAAGAAAACTTCATTTAGAAATTCTTTTGCTCCAATCAATAATAGCTAGGAAACTACTTAAGAAAAAGAGCAGGAAGAAAAATCTTGCCCTGGGGCTCCTGGATGGTGTAGTTAGAGTTGAATTCTTGGTTTAGGCTCAGGTCTTGATCTCAGGGTTGAGATCGAGCCCTGCATTGGGCTCCAAGCTGAGTGGAGTCTCTGCCCCTCTGCTCGTGCTCTCTCTTTCTCAAATAAATAAATCCTAAAAAAAAAAAAAAAAAAAAATTCTTTTGCCCCCTAAATATTCCATTGCTTTTTAAAGAACCCTTGCTTTCCATAATTCCAGATCTGTTAATGATATTATCAGTTATAATTATTATACAGTATTTGCAGTTTGTGATATAACTTTTCACAAACATTATCTCATTTAATATCTATGAGATTGGTCTTATAATTAATCCCAATTAAAGGATGAGGACACTGAGGCTCAGAAGTGTAAATTATCTTCCTCAATATCATACAGCCTAGGGGCACCAGGGTGGTTCAGTTGGTTAAGCAGCTGACTTGATTTCGGCTCAGGTCATGATCTCAGGGTCCTGGGATTGAGCCCGGCGTTGGACTCCTTGCTCAGCAGGGAGTCTGCTTGAAGATTCTCTCTCCCTGTCCCTCTGCCCCTCCCCTCGCTCACACTCTTTTTCTAAAATAAATAAATCTTTAAAAAATATACAGCCTATGGGGGGCTGGGGGGAGGGGTTAGCCTGCTGATGGGTATTAAAGAGGGCACATTCTGCGTGGAGCACTGGGTGTTATGTACAAACAATGAATCATGGAACACTACATCAAAAACTAATGATGTAATGTATGGTGATTAACATAACAATAAAAAATTATTAATATATATATATATATATATACAGCCTATGAAAAAGTCAAGACTTGAACTCATATCTTCTGAGTATGAATTCTCTGATCTTTTTTCTACATCATGATCTCTGACCAGTGATGAGACAATTGAAAGGTTTAAGAAGGCTCAATTTAGAAGCAGCCATAGAATATTTCAAAATACAGATGAAAGCAAGAGATATATAAAACCTTATCTAGGCAACTTGTTCTCATTCCTCCGTACAAAACTAGTTTTTAGGCTTCCTGTTGCTACTCTGTTTCTACCATATTTTCCTCTCACAGAAGGCAGGTACTGCCAGGTCAGCAGCACCTAACAGGAAGGGCTCTTTCTGGCAAGGCTCTGAGGATGATTTCCAAAATGTCAAGAGACTTTTGACTTTAGATTCTGGGTTAGCCTATAAGCATGAATATAAACTCCTGTTCCTTACCACTGACATTTCTTGTGATGAAGCTGGAACTGAGCTTCACCGTGAAAGACCAGTTGTCACGGAGCTGCTCATAAATAATGTCCCATAGTGAAAAGAACAAGCTTTTGTGGCTATCACACAAGGCAGGAATTTCCAAAATAATCCTCATATCAAGCCTTTACAGTTTGCTCTATCATCAAACTATTGGTAGGTCTTTTTTCTAAAAACAGGCTTTTTTCTGTCATTTCTGCTACTGTATAGGCTGCTGTGGAGTCTTTTACTCAGTGCCCATGACTACCTGCTTACAAGGAAGCCTGAAATGGTAGAATTGCTTGCTGATGCCACTGACATTGCCATATTAAATGCAGTCCTTTGCTGGAAGTTTTTACATTAAAAAAAAAAAAACAAAAAAAACAACTACCCAACTTATCTTTGCAAGCTGATCAAATCATTGGTTGATTGTCTCATATCTGAAGCTGGGTGTGGATAGAAGAACCCTGAAGAAAAACTGTTGTAGAAATTTAAATTTTCACAGAGACTGAGCAAGAATCACCTGTCCATAAAGGGTGTCCTTTATGGGAAATCATATGGTTATCCAAAGAGTTGTAGTTTCCAGCCCATTCTGAAAGTATTCACATGAATGCATTATCTTCAAACTACATTTGGAGACCGGACATTGATTTTGATATGAAAAGACTATAAATCACTGTAAAACATGCCAGGCCACTCAGTGTAGCCCATGAAATACACATACATTTCCGTGTAAATTGAGCAAGGAAATACAATCAAAAATGCAATATTCAATTGCAAAAATCATTCCAGAAGAAGAAACTGATTGCATAAGACTCCTAACTCAAAACAGCTTGAAACAAGCCTGGCTCCATCTTATAGAACTACAGGAAGGAGGTAGGATGGTATTTTTGCTTTTTATGTACATTCCAAGGTTTTTTTTTTACTTTTTATTATGAACATTTTAAAACATACTTCCTTTTTGAAGGTAGGGAAACAAGTACAATAAACCCCCATGTGCAAGTACCAGTCATAACATTTGAGTTGCTAATCTTTTAACCTCTTTGCTTTTCATATGAGGAATTCAAATCCAGACAAGTAACCTGACCAACATCACAGTTACATTGTAACTGGTCCATGGCTCCATGACTGAAAGTGAAGTCCTAACTGTCCCCACTCCCAAAACAGTGCCTCCCTCCACCTTATAGTTCTTGCCATTTGTTATACATGGATTGGTCAGATACTTTCATTTCTAATAGAATCCTATATTTACCAACACACACACATACACACACAAACCCATTTGAATTGAAGGGATTTGTGATCAGGAAATTTATCTGGACTGCCACTACTGTACCTCTCCATCATCAAGAAAAGAGCCAGTATGAATGAAAGGTACAGAAGACTAAGGACATCCTGGTATGAATGGTGAGAACACCTTTGCCAACTAAGTTATCCAAAATGCCTACGTTCAGCAGCAGGAATTAGTTCCACTGACTTACAATAAAACAGTTTCTCAACAGCTGTCTTAAATATCTTCTGCCAGATTTGGCTGAGAATGTTTAAAACAAATCAAAATACATTGTTCTGGTTTTTGCTACATCTACTATTTTCTTATTTTTAACACAGGAGACCAGAAACTATGAAGTCAAATCAAGGTAAAGCTATCTCATTATAATAAAGTTCCTAGGTCTTGTGTTATCCACCCCATTCTTTAAATCCAACCAAACCTCCCATGCAACATTGAGTCAGCCGCTGCAGCCGCTGATAAAAGCAAGTCAAAGGCAATCCTAATCTGGAATCCCCTTGCTCTTGCTCCACTCTGTCTCAGTTTGATACAGTTTCCCACCCTTCTCTTAACATTTGCATTTTATGAATGACTTTGTCTTAACAAATTTGGTATCTTTGTTGCTCTCAAAAGTATCACTTCACTCTTTGGATCCACTTGGCCCTAAGGGCCTCAATTCTCTTTTCTTCTTGCCATTTCTTTGGAACACAAATCCCTACAAAGAAGGATTTAGGACTATGTCATATGAGGTCAAGGCTGCAGACAGGTTAATGTGTGATGATGCCATGTTTGTGGGCTGGGAAGTCATTATTCCCTCCCAGGGATACTTGGCTACCATTGCTGTTTGATGATACTTTTTCACTTAGACCAACTGAGAGCTCATCTCATCCACAAACACGAAAAAAGAAATCACTTTTTTCCCTGCCTTTTATGACTGTTGAAGGTAACAGAGACACTTGATGCCCCTTTCATGCTCATCTGAAAACCTAGGAACAGTCTTGAAAATGGATTCCAACATGCTTACTAAAAGAATTAATCTTGCAAAAAAAAAAAAAGAATTTATCTTGCTAATTTCCTTGCCAAGGAGTTCAAAATTAGTTTTATTTCTCTTAAAGTGTGTGCAATCATATGTTATAGTGTTCAAGGCAAAATTACCCAGAGTAATGTTTGTATCTCTATCCCATGTTCTACAACCCAAACCAACCCTGTAAACATTAAGACACACTAATCTATTAATTTTTAGTCATTTCTTATTCCTTCTTTGACATCTATTGTTGAAGAGTAAGTAAGTCAGTAAAGAAATATATGGTCAAGGCTCTAAAAAACTGCACTAACCCACTATAAGAAAGGCATGGATCTGGATGTGTGTGTATACACATGTGAGTGTGTGTGCCCTCATGGGTACATAGATATGTATATACATGTTTTGGAAGTGGAAATTGTTTGCATTGATTTATTCTCCCAAATTCCTAGTCCCCCTGATGTTAACAGCATGAATTTGTAAATTGGCTCATTTACAATTAGGAGCAAAGTATGTCGCCAAAGAGCAGAGCAAAACAAATTAGTCCATATGGGAACAAAAGGAAACAAAACTCATGATCTTTGTCTTGGTAACATTATGCTAACTAGTTAATTAGGCAGGAACATAAATAGTTCATTAATCTCAGAAGAAAATCTTGTATCTTTCAAAAGTAAACTGTTAACCCACTATTCTTCAACCTCAAACTCACCACCTAGCACTCTAACTAATAACAGCAAACCAAAACAGAATCTCAACAGAAGAGGGGGGCCAAGGGAGAAGTAGAAATCATTTCTTTTTTTTAAAAATGTTTTATTTATTTATTCATGAGAGTCAGAGAGAGAGAGAGACAGAGGCAGAGGGAGAAGCAGGCTCCCCACTGAGCAGGGAGCCCCATGTGGGGCTCGATCCCAGGACCCTGGGATCACGACCTGAGCTGAAGGCCGATGCTTAACCATCTGAGCCACTCAGGCACCCCCGAAGTAGAAATCATTTCTAAAGCTGGACATATAAATCCTTTCTGCCATAAAGTAAAACACAATCTAAGCATCCCTGTTTCTATTTAAAACCTCCATAATGTTTATGGTGCCCAGAACTTGAAATTTTAGAGTTAGCTGATTTTTTTTCTTTTCCTCTACTCCATATCTAGCCATTCTTCAAATCTTGTCACCTTTCCCATATAAAATTTCTTCAATGCATTCATTTCTATAAAAACTTCCACATTCCTACCCTCATCACATCATGCCTGAACTTTGACAACAGCCATTGAACTGGTCTCCTTACCTCCATTCCTTTCATATTCTAATATTATATAGGCATACTTGGAGATATTGTAAGTCTGGTTCCAGACCACCACAATACAGCAAATATCACAATAAATTGAGCCAAATGAATTTCCCAGTGCATATAAAATTTATATTTACATTATACTATAGTCTACTGAGTGTACAATAGCACTATGTCTAAAAAAACAATGTACATACCTTTATTTAAAAATACTTTATTGTTATAAAATTTAACCATCGGGGTGCATGGGGGGCTCAACTGGTTAAGTGTCAGACTCTTGATCTCAGCTCAGGTCTTGATCTCAGGATGGTGAGTTCAAGCCCCACACTGAGCTCCACACTGGGCATGGAGCCTACTTAAAAAAAAAAATGCTAATCATCATCTGAACTTTCAACAAACTATAATCTTTTTGCTGGTGGAGGTCTTGCCTCAGTGTTGATGGCTGCTGACTGACCAGGATGGTGGTTGCCGAAGGTTGGGGTGGCTGTGGCAACTTCTTAAAATAAAACAATAAAGTTTGCCATATCAATTGACTCTTCCTTTCAGTTGACATTTAGAGGCAATTAACCTAGATTCAAAACAGTGTCTCAGGGAGTAGGGAGGCTCAAGGAGAGGAAGGGAGACAGGAAAACCCCCGGTTGGTAGAGCAGTCAGAACACACACAAAATTTGTCAGTTAAGTCCCCCATGTTATATGGGCAGGGTTCATGACGCCCTGAAACAATTAAATAGTAACATCAAAGATCACTGATCGCAGGTCACCATAACAAATATAACAATCATGAAAAAGTTAGAAATACTGCAGGAATTACCAAAATGTGACACAGAGGCATGAAATGAGCAAATGCTGTTGGAAAATGGTACCACTAGACTTGCTCCATGCAGGGTCGTCACCAACCTTCAATTAGCAAAAAAAAACATTATCTGAAAACCCCAATAAAGCGAAGCACAATAATGTGCCTGTATAACACAGTGCCAGGAAAGAAAAACAAAGTTCCCCAAGGGCTGCTATCAGCAGGTTCCTTACCTCCAAGGGCATCCTATGGTCTATCAGAGTAAGTTTACCATGCTCTGTCTGGTGGTCCGTAACTTACAGCCATGGCATCTCCTACCCATCTAAATGTATCCCCACTGTTTCCCAGTCTGAACGCTCTACCCCGGTAGGCCAGTCTCCTCTCGTGCTGCAGCTACTCTCACCCTACTCACCTGTAATGTCTGCTAGAACCTAAATTCAATCTAGGGCTAACTGTCCTGGCTCAGCCTATTGACCCCACAATGAATTCTCTCTTCCTCTGACTCTCCTGAGCACCAGAAATAACCTGCTCCATCCAGTCAAGTACTTGATTATATTCTCTGTGTTTGAGTCCTGTCTTCCCAACTAGATTACAGGAGAAAGATACTTCATGCATCTTTGACTCTCCCACAACAAGGTGCTAAAAGTCTCAATAGAAAACTTGTATCAAATAAGTATTTTTCTAAACATTACAGTATAGTGATAAACTGAAACAACACCCAAAAGTTTATAACTCAGAATAAAAAATTAAGAATATTTTTAAAGAATGACAGTAAAAATTCACTTTTTAATAGTAATCTTATAGTCAAGTAAAAAGTGACCAAATATCATAAAATTAACTTGTACTAACTCACCTTTGATTTTTAAAATAATAAATTAAAAGATATCCTGGCCAAATTCACTTGCGCCAAAGTCTTTGCAAAAGAGGTGAGTGGAAAGTCAGGCCTGGACTTGCTCTCAGGCTGGCTGCTGACGGCCCCTCCATGCCAGGACAGCAGGAGGCCCGGTCTGGTTAACACCCTTGCAGTCAGTCCAAGAACCTGCTTTGCAGATACTATGATCAGACTGGCCAAATGGAAAGACAGTTCTATGACTTGATTGCCAAGAAAACATGATAAGAAAAAACTTGAAACCTCAATCAAATAAATAAATCTATAAATCTTTCTTAAGGAAATATTCAGAAATTCAGAAAATACAATGATACTCCTTCCATTAGTCATTCTGGCAATTTTAAAAAATAAATAATCTAAAATAAATCACAATATGTGAATGGCTAACATAACTTTTTGTAGAGCCATCCCAGAACTCTCAAAGCATGTGCTGAAAGTGGCCAAATAGGTCATCCAGACAAGTGAAGTGGGCTAGGTGATGGGAAATATCCTGATACTAAATATTTTGTCAACTAATTCAAATATTTAATATTGCAAAGGCCAAACAGACTTGGCCCACACACTACCAGCTTGCTTCCTCTGATCCACATGGTAGAATGTTTTTGATATGTGATTAAACAACTTTTAATGAAAATGCTCTTTGTATAATATTAGGTTAAAAGAGAAAAGAAGACTAGCAGGAAAGACATCAAAATAATAACAGCTATCTCTGGAGGGAAACCATGGATGATTTGTTTTCTTTACACTTTTCCATATTTTTCAAAATTCTCTTCAAATGAAGATTTATTACTCCCCATGATTTTTAATGATTTTATTTATTTATTTGAGGGGGACGAGAGAGAGAGAGAGAGCATGAGAGCAAGAGCACAAGAGCTGGGGGAGGGAGAAGCAGACTCCCCACTGGGCAGGGAGCCCAAAGCAGGTTCTATCCCAGCCTGAGCCAAAGGCAGATGCCCAACTGACTGAACCATCCAGGCACTCCTATTACTCTATATTTTTTAAAACTATCTTAAAGAAGGAAAAATACACTTTCTCTGCCCTTCCTTTGGGTTCAACATTAATGTTGCACCATTAATTGGGTGATGTCCCTAAAAGGGGACAACTCAGAAAACCTGTCATCTTTTTTTTCCTTCAATCAGTCATGTTAAATTTTGTGTCTAAATGGCTGTTTGTGAGGTCCCGCAATATTGGATAGCTGTAATACTAACTAATTTAACACTATGAACAGGTTGGAAACATTGCTGAAGGCAGATATAAAAATAATGCAAAGAAATACTGTATATAAAGCACTTAGCCCCAAAGACACTCAGTAAATGGTACTTTAAAAATAAGGTATTCGTGGGGCACCTGGGTGGCTCGGTAGTTAAGCGGCTGCCTTTGGCTCGGGTCATGATCCCAGGGTCCTGGGATTGAGCCCCGCATCAGGCTCCCTGTTCAGGGGGCAGCCTGTTTCTCCCTCTGTCCCTTTCCCCCCTCTTATGTTCTGTCTCTCTCAAATAAAATAAATAAAATCTTAAAAAAAATAAGGCATTCACAATTAGTAGGGAATAGAGATGTCTCATTACCAAATGAGAACTGAAAATAAGCAACTGCATTGCTTTTTTGAGACTGGCATTCAATAGGAACAAGCAACAACAGGCATTCAAGAGTAAAGCCAGGAATAAGTTTGTAAAACAAATAAATACCAACAAATATCATACCTGTTAACATAAATGGATCAATCTTTTTAAAAAGAGCAACAAGATGCATTGGCAGTTTGCTTTTTATGCTGTTGATTAGAGTTGATTTATGTATACTTTTCAATACTATGCCCAGAAGTTATGCTGTAAGGCAGAATTATGTGCATATATGGGATGTTTTCCATTACATTTTAAAGGCTGCATTTGGTAAGGTTTTCATTTAGACTAATTTACAAAAAGAATTACACTTAGACTAAATCAATATGGTCTTCTGTAAACTTCAGAATTGACAATTCAGAATAGCCAAGTAACTCAGCAGCCAGCACCACAGGGCTACCCTTGGGAAATCAGGCGTCCTTGATTTTCATTGTCATTTTCACACTCCTGCTCCTTGCCACCTCCCAGTCTCAGCCAGGCTCTTCCAATGCCTGTTTCTGTGGCAGAGCCCAGGCAGCACCAAGGTAGAAATTCTTGTCTCTTAGGAGCCATTTAAACCCAAAAGCAGGGACAGGAAATTTCTTCACATTGCAGCTACCCTTGCTCTAGTGTTCCTTTGTTCATTGATGTCTTTTTCTTTCGTCTGCTATGGACTCTTCCATCCTGGACCCTGACTTGGACCTCAGAGCTCCTGTGTTGGACTTCTGCATTTCGCAGCCACTTCTGGCTCTCGTTGACTTGACTTGAGAAATAACTGCCTTTGGTTTGCCTGTCTTGATGCTAATCTCGGCCCATCCTGATTTTGAAACCATTATCTATGCCTCAGTTATTAGCCTTTCTGGACTCTCTGCCACCCCCTCCCCACCACCATCACCACCACGTGTGTCTCAGATTCTGACCAGCATGGCTGACTGAAAACCATGTCCCTGATCCTGCCAGCTTCTCTTGCCCAAGTCCCCAACCCCTGGTTACCAGAATCTGGCAATCAACTATGATTCTAACTCCTTTGGGGATGCCTAGGTCGAATATTGGCCAGAAATTTTTAACGTATGTGTTTATCATAGCCTGCTTTCCCTATTTAGCCAGGGTTTATGAATTTTTCCAGTGTTTATTTTCTGCTCTGCATCATTCTAAAACTCTCTGGAGAAAAGGTGTTTAGAGACTTAGAAGAGCACCCCCAGGAATGAATAAGATAAGACACTGGACAATTCTCAATCAGGTGACTTTTCACAAAGCAAATTCACCCAAATTTAGTTATGTTTTGATTAGCTAAATATGGAAGTTATTTTGCATGCTCCAAACCCACATTATATGAGTAGGAAGAAACCTATCTATCTGTTAGAAAGATATAAAATTTGACCATGGCTCAATGAGAGTTGCCATCTTTCTCAATAATTCCAGAATCACAAAGGATACCCAAACTAGTAGCAGACCAAAGAGAGGAATATGAAAAAGAACAACATATCTTCATTTAAAAAAAAAAAAAAAACAACCTTTTTCCAGGACGCCTGGATGGCTCAGTCAGTTAAGCATCAGCCTTCAGCTCAGGTCATGATCCCAGGGTCCTGGGATCGAGTTCCACATTGGGCTCCCTGCTCAGCGGGAAGCCTGCTTCTCCCTCTGTTGCTCTCCCTGCTTGTGCTCTCTGTCTCTTTCTCTCTGACAATAAAATCTTTAAAAAATAAATAAATAAAAATAAAAAACTTATTCCTTTACGAATGTAAATTTGATGACAATATTTACATGTAGACCAGCTGATTTTATTTAGTGTTCATCTTAACAAGAGTGACTAGTTTCAGGGCTGGGGGAAATGATGTCCTATTATTCATCTGCCACACCTCTACTAGCTACTTTAACAACAGATTGCACTTTCAGTCTGGGCACTCTCAGCCCAACATGCCCTTCCATCCACTTGGCACTGTGTAGCCCAGCCTCGGACACAAGTTCTCTGTGAAGGTGATGAGCGTGGAGTACCGACACTGAGCTCACATAGTAACCATGAGTACACATAGATCACTGTGGCCAGGGAAGGAGAGAATGCCAGAGCTAGAAGCTATCAGCAACTCAAAACATGAAGAGGGACAAGAAATCACATTAAGAGGAAGGGCAAGGTAGAGACATTACATGTGCCCATCAACACAAAACTATCTCCCTCCTCATTGGTGGCTGAGATGAGAGTTAGGTTTTCAGACCTGGGTGGCTTGTGAGCTCTGTACATGGTCTAAATTTTGGCAAACAGAATAATACTGGAAAATCAAGTTTCGTGACCACCTCTGTTGGGTAGAATTACTTTATTTTTCCAGTCTTCTAGATAATAAAAAGAAACTTCAAATGGGGAAGTTCTCAAGGTATTTCACTTCCTTTTCTGCTTCCAAGGTTAGTTTTATAACCTGGGAATGGCAATTTTATCGCCCCTTAATTCAATATAAAAGTTGAGAGGTTAAAAACATTAGTAAGTCAGAGGGGGAGAGGAACCAGGAGAGATGATGGACTCTGAAAAACAAACTGAGGGTTCTAGAGGGGAGGAGGGTAGGGGGATGGGTTAGCCTGGTGATGGGTATTGAGGAGGGCACGTTCTGCATGGAGCACTGGGTGTTATGAACAAACAATGAATCATGGAACACTACACCAAAACAAATGATGTAATATATGGTGATTAACATAACAATAAAAAATTTTAAAAAAAAGATTTCTAAAAAAAAAAAACATTATGTTTCAGGGGCACTTGGGTGGCTCAGTTGGTTAAGAGTCCAACTGTTGATTTCGGCTCAGGTCATGATCTCAGGGTTGTAAGATCAAGTCCCACACTGGGCTCCAAGCTGGGCGTGGAACCTGCTTAAGATTTTCTCTCTCCCTCTCCCTGTGCCCCTACCCCCCTAAAAAAAAAAAAAAAAGCAAAAAATAAAAAAACAAAACAAAAACACATTGTTTCAATTCACATAACTCGGCAATAAAAGATGGCCTCAACAGTGAACATTTTAGGTAATAATTTAACCCAATCATCTGTTCTAAATTAAACAGCATTAGTGACAAAGGTTTTGAAGACAATTAGATGGAAACTCTGGAGTAACTGAATTGTAAGACAACATATTTATCTCTGGAGGTTGTCATGTAACTCTCATCTTTCCCCAGTAAGTTCTGGAATAGACAGCAGGGCTCTGGGCATCCCTTGGTACACTGCTGAGCCAGCCCAAGTGATGGTCACTCTGAGGTCCTGATGTAAATGTGTAGATGAGGGCAGCACAGGCCAGGGACAAGAAGAAATGATTAAATACCATCAATCAATGTGGCTCCCACCTGGACCCTGAAAAAGTTCTGGTAAAGCCAGTGTGTTTATAACATATTCACTAACATTACCAGATTCCTATTCTCTCCATATTGGTTTAATAAAACTGAGAAGAACACCTGATTTTATAGATCTTTGCAAAATATCAATTTTATATTTTTAAGTCAAAATTAATTTAAGACGATCCTCAAAATAGAATAATGTCTAAACCTGTTCATCAATGGAAAGTCCATTTAAGCTTTCAGCTTTGCAATTCCAAGTTAAATGCTGATTTTGAGACATCACTGGCAAATCTGAAAGTAAAATAAGAAAAAGTGAAGCAATGGAAAATTTTCCCTGGCTAACAGTATTGAACAGAAGGTATTTCCAACCCTCAACATGTGTTTTAGAGCTCTCTTTTATGAGGAAGAGAGATCATTACACTAGTGTCATGGAGAGCACTTCATAATGAAACTAAATCTCTCTAGAAATAAGTTCTCTTTGCATTTACATTTTTAAAAGAAACACGAGCATCTTAAAGGTGCAATTCCAACCCTACACTCTCCTTATGTAGATACTTTGAAGAGTATTATCTGCTCTGGAAACAGACCATTAAATCCATTTTCCCAGCAGAGACTGCAACATGAATTATTGATTGATTATTCATCTAAAATGAAATTATCACTAAATGGTAGAATGTGATCTGGATGCTTATTATATCTGTGGCATTCCAAATCCAAATAATATAAAATAAAGATAAGCACAATTTTTTTAATTTAGATTATCAGCCTTTTCTCATTTATAGTAAATGAGGTATTAAGTCAGCTAAAAGGGGCGCCTGGGTGGCTCAGTTGGTTAAGCGACTGCCTTCAGCTCAGGTCATGATCCCGGAGTCCTGGGATCAAGTCCCACATCAGGCTCCCGGCTCAGCGGGGAGCCTGCTTCTCCCTCTGACCCTCTCCCCTCTCATGCTGTTTCTCTCTCTCTCTCTCAAATAAATAAATAACTTTAAGTCAGCTAAAAGTACAGATTCTTTGAGGAAAAGACATTTCACAAAAGTTTTCTGTATAAAAAATTTTTAAGTGGAAAAATGGTACCCATGGTAAAATTTTTAAAAAGGCAGGGAAAGTGGCATCATAACTACTAATTGCTAAAAATCAATTCCAAATTAAACCCTTATCTGTTTTTTCAAATAATTACAATTTAAGTTTTCCTCAAACTATAAAAAATTTTGAATCTGTTTTATTTTCTGTGACTTCAGAGCAATAGCAATTTAAAATCTGAATCATAAATGTGTTTCCCTCATTCACTATAGGAAATAAAATATTTAACATTTACTTTGGTACCACAGAAAACTTTGATGGTACCATATAAGCAGGAATATCAAATTTGTTGAGTATTTGCCAATTATCTGACTGAGCAAAACTAATACCCACCCTCTTAGGAGCATGGAGCCAAACAGATGCTTCCAAGAACTTATATTATATATGGGAAATATGACCTGGAGGAATCTGGCATGAAGCCTTTCCTCTTCAGGGCTTTTCCTTTGGAGCCACTCTGCTAGGATTTAGTTACAAAATTTCCCCTTTGGTAAACACCAAGAACATGAGAGGAAATAACAAAATCGGTTGCTACTATGTGCAGGAGACACATGATCAATTTTGAAGGCACAGCATCACTAACTTTCAAAAGATATCATTATAAGAACATAAATAAAACTGACAGGTTTAACCAATTACTTATTCCTCTCTCTGGTAGTGTTTTGTTGGTGGTGTTTGTTTGAAGAAAGGGAAGAAGCAGCAACGTCCACAACAGCCAAATTATGGAAAGAGCCTAGATGTCCATCAACAGATGAATGGATAAAGAAGATGTGGTATATATATATATATATACAATGGAATATTAGGCAGCCATCAAAAAAATGAAATCTTGCCATTTGCAACGACATGGATGAACTAGAGGGTATTATGTTAAGCGAAATAAGTCAATCAGAGAAAGACAAATATCATATGATCTCACTGATATAAAGAATTTGAGAAACAAGACAGAGGATCATAGCAGAAGGGAGGGAAAAATGAAACAAGATGAAACCAGAGAGGGAGACAAATCATAAGAGACTCTTAATCTCAGGAAACAAACTGAGGGTTGCTGGAGTGGAGGGGGGGTAGAAGGGATGAGGTTGCTAGGTGATGGACATTGGGCAGGTTATGTGCTATGGTGAGCACTGTGAATGGTATAATGAATCACAGACCTGTACCCCTGAAACAAATAATACATTATATGCTAATAAAAAAATGAAGAAAGAACTGAGTCACATCTTGCTCTCTAGTGCCTTTATTTTATTCCACCCTATGCAATAAAGAAATAAACAAGAAATAAAACCATTTAAAAAACAAACCTGTATTTTAAGATTAAACAATGCCTTCTATATGCATTATGCTCCCAATTCTATCAACAGAAAGTAAAGTCAATTTTTGTTCCTACAAACCTACCTGTCTCTACAAGCACCCCAACCTTCGCTCCTTCACCAGCCATACACAGGTAGTTTATATCTACTATCCTAGCACATTTCCTCACACTCTTCCTCTTCATCCCCGCTTCCTGCTTAAGTCTGTGGTTGAGAAACCCAGATATGTTACTACATCTGGATGTAACAGTCCATACATTGATAAGTTTTTGTAAAATGCTTTCTACTTTATGATCTGTGAATAATTCGGTGAGAATAAGATAGATATAAATGCACGAAGCTGATCTCTTGACACATGTATGGTTATTTTAAAATTTCTGTAAATCATTTCTTTCCAGTTTGTAAACCACTCATAGGTCCACCTAATTTGTTCCCAAAATGCAAATTAATCCTTTGCTTGCTAGTCATAAAATAGGTATCTCCATATGGCCCATTATCTCAAGCCAACTGAATTAATAATTCCTGTAGACAAACTCTGTCTAGAGTAGACAAACCATGCTTTGGTTTCATGAGTAACAAATTAGCAAGACATGACTCTAACATCAAAGAACTCAGTTTAGTGGAAAGTCAGTGACACAAATTTAAAAAAATTATAAAACAGTGTTGGTGAATGGAATGAAAGCATGTACATGGTACAGAAAAGGGCATGAAAGAAGTTTTTGTCAGTTTTCTGAGACTCTTTCAAAGGTCAGCCCGCTGAAAATATGCATATTCTTCCCCAAACCTACCATGGTGTGTGCAATATTGACAATGACAGTTATTCACTTGGAAAAATGAATTACATCCAGAAAGCCCACATACCATTTTGGTGTTACTTAGAAAATTATAATTCCTTGGGGTGCCTGGGTGGCTCAGTCAGTTAAGTGTCCAACTCTTGGTTTTGGCTCAGGTCATGATCTCTGGGTCCTGGGATTGAGCCCCACATAGGGCTCTGCACTCAGTGCAGAGCCTGCTTCAAATTCTTTATCCCTCTCCCTCTGCCCCTCTCCACGTGCATGCTCTCTCTCAAATAAATAAAGTCTTTAAAAAAAAAATCATGATTCCTTAACAGCTATTGTTACCTTAGCAGAGATTTCTTTGCACCAAAAAAGTGAGGGAGGGTGGGGGTGTGAGACATGGGGCACCTGGGTGGCTCAGTCAGTTGAGCATCCAACTTTTGCTTTCAGCTCAGGTCAGGATCTCAGGGTCATGAGATTGAACCCTGTGTCAGGATCCGCACTCAGTGAAGGGTCTGCTTGAGATTCTCCTTCTCCCCCACCCCTCCCCCCACTCATGTACGCACACACGTGCACTCTCTCTCTCTCTCTCTCTAAAATAAATAAATCTTTTTTAAAAAGGGGGGGACACAAAATATGTGTGTGTGTTGGTGAGAAGATAGTTAGTTCATGGAACACAGCCCATAAAGAACTGGTTCAGATGGGATATATACTGAAGGACCTAGAGAGCTGACCAGTATGATGAGGGCAAGAGCTAACAGTAACTAGGGCTTACCCTGGGCACCTGGGTGGCTCAGTTGGTTAAGCGACTGCCTTCGGCTCAGGTCATGATCCTGGAGTCCTGGGATTGAGTCCCGCATCAGGCTCCCTGCTCAGCAGGGAGTCTGCTTCTCCCTCTGACCCTCCCCGTTCTCATGTGCTCTCTCTCTCTCATTCTCGCTCTCTCAAATAAAATCTTTAAAAAAAAAAAAAAACTAGGGCTTACCCTGACCAGACTTATTAAAAATAAGGTTATTACTCACTGTTTCTCCTAATTAGTAACTAAAACGAGGTCACTAATTAATCAGTTAACAGGCAATTTTATTAGACACATTTATCCCTGTTTGTGTTTTTATAATACAGTCTTTGGAATCAAATTAAGACCACCTTCCTCTTTCTTAAGATTGATTTAGGATTTCCTCATGCCCTACTGCCAGAAAGCCAAGATGCAAATGTAGGAAGGAAAGAGAGTGAAAATTGAGGTTTCTGATGCTGATGCTTAGGTAGGTGGTAGCTGATTTTCCTTCTGCCTTTCCCATGCAGGATTGCTTTAGACTGCTAATACCATATTTATGTGTTATCTGTTCTTTTTAGACAGATCACCAATTCCTTCTCCAGTTACAGAATAGCTGGTGCTAGCTACCATCCCCCACCAATCTTTCTTTAACTAACTCCATCAGTTAGAGAAGTTTATTGGGGCGTCCAGGTGGCTCAGTTTGTTAGGTGCTGACTCAGTTTTGGCTCAGGTCAGCATCGAGCCCCACATAGGGCTCCACGCTCAGCTCAGGGTCTACTTGAGATTCTCTCTCTCTCTCCCTCTCCCTTTGCCCTCCCCCTGCTCACACTCTCTCTCTCTAAAATAAAAAAAGAGAAGTTTATTAATAATAAAAATAGCACAATTATATACATGAGAAAAGAAAGACTTTTATATAAAGATTTTTACATTTTTATTTCTAATTAGTGAAGATTAAGACTAGAGCATTTCAAGAAAGCAGTACAGTAACATGAACTTACCTGATCTATACTTTAGGTAAAATGTCATAAACAAGATGAAAAAGAAGAATCTTTCATTATCCATACCCAATACTGAATATATATTATGGCATATACACAATCGCTTCAGAATCATCATAATTCTGACACATATATAATTATGCCTTTATTCTCTAATACCACATTTCCTTTTTTCCTATTTATACCCTTAATATCTAAAGAAATAATTAAATATAAGTGAGAAAAAGAAAAGCCAGAATGAGGGATCATTTAATCTAGGTTATAGCTGTAAATTTCATAGTAGAGTATTTTAATCTGTGTTTAACTACCCTGAGGAGGGTGGTTTAACCTGCATCTTATTTAACTCATAGTAGTGTAAGATTTTATAAAATGCATTAGTCAAAAAAATTCCCAGGCAGATTCTTTACATCATCAATTACTTTCTGGTACCCTCCCACCTTACCTCCTCTAGCCAGGATCTTTTGTGTAACAAAACACAATTGATTTGAGGATTGTGCCTTTCACACTGTTTTTCTGCATTTATTACATGCTGGGGAATAGAATGCTCCATTACTCATCACAGCTGGATTGTAAATGAGAAAGGCTGGTCCCACCCATTCCTACAGGGAATTGTTGGAGACATCTTAGAAAGAAAAAAAAAAAACTGACCCATATTTTTCTTGGTTAAAACATCTCATTTAATAAATACGTTATTCTCCTAAATCAGCTATTTGCTTATGGAATAAATATGTTGCCTTTTCTTCCCATTTCAAAATAAAAATGCGATTCACAGACTGAAAGATGTCAGAGTATCCATTATTGAAAACATGTAAATGACACAATGATACCAGCTGCCTAAAAATCATGAAATGGAAGGCAAACTTATAGAACAAGCATAACTAAATCAGGTATCCTTTGAGCCAACATATTTTTAAAGCCTACAAAAAGTATTTGTGAAGTTTCCATCTCTTTGTCAGAAGTACTATTGGGGCACCTGGGTGCCTCAGTCATTAAGCGTCTGCCTTCGGCTCAGGTCATGATCCCAGGGTCCTGGGATCGAGCCCCACATCGAGGCTCACATCGGGCTCCCTGCTCTCCCTCTCGCACTCCCCCTACTTGTGTTCCCTCTCTCACTGTGTCTCTCTCTGTCAAATAAATAAATAAAATCTTTAAAAAAAAAAGAAGTACTATTAAATCAGGTTGTTCAACTACATTATAATTCACTATGTGGTAACAAAGGGGAGGGAAAGAGGGAGCCTCCAACCCATAGTAACTAGATACTGGAGAAGAAAAAACAAAGAAGTGGGAATAAAATCAGGTAAAACCTACACTTGTTTTATTAAGTAGTAAATGGGACTTTAGGGCACATAAATGTGAACAAATACTCTTAAAATATTGCCATGGTGAGCGCTGTGAATTGTGCAAGACTGTTGAATCACAGATCTGTACCTCTGAAACAAATAATACATTATATGTTAAAAAAAAAAAAGATAGCAGGAGGGGAAGAATGAAGCGGGGGAAATCAGAGGGGGAGACGAACCATGAGAAATGATGGACTCTGAAAAACAAACTGAGGGTTCTAGAGGGGAGGGGGGTGGGGGGATGGGTTAGCCTGGTGATGGGTATTAAAGAGGGCACATTCTGCATGGAGCACTGGGTGTTGTATGCAAACAATGAATCATGGAACACTACATCAAAAACTAATGATGTAATGTATGGTGATTAACATAATAATAAAAAAATAAAAATAAAAAAAAACATTGCCATGGTAGAAATTGAATCTTATTTATCAAATAAATTCCCCTTCATCCAGACCCATGAAAACAGGAATGTGTATGTACACTCAGTTATAAAGGCTATATGTACAAGGCTCCAAAGCACTTTTTGAATCCAAAAAAAAGTGTGAGTTATTCACCATGCACTTTTAGTGCTAACTGCATTTAATTGTTTTCAAATAAGGTGATATTTTTATTAAATACTCTATTACTAGGTCAATGAGAATGTTCCAATAATCACACAACCTAAAGGAGAGTTTAGCCCTTACACTTTTACATGAATATGCCATTAAACTGCCTCAGGGAAAGCTCTTTTAAAAAGAAGCTCTTTCGGTGTCCTCTGCCATCAGAGCAATAGCTCCTTTAGCCCTCTGGATCTTCACCGTGGAAAACTACATTCTCTGATCTTTCCCGCTGTGGTTCAGCTATAGTAAGAGTAGGGCAAAAGTCGTTATTCCTGGACTGAGGCCTCCAAGTCTCTCCCTGAGAGTGTGGGAGTTGCCTTATTCTTCCATTTAATAGGTGTGGAGTAGACATTCATGTAGGGCTGAATGATTTGTTCTTGCACAAAAAGGTCATATAAAAGGGAATCAGAGACAGAGACATGTCAGAATTCTCAAATTCCCACTTTACTGCTTGGCTTCTGGAAAACAACGATCCTTCTTTAGCTCTTTTAATTTGTGCTTCTCCTAACTGTTCCATGTGGTGACTTGTCCACAGTCTCCTTTTATGCCCATCTAGATAGAACTCTGCCAGCATGCAGACATTCAAATGGTTGCATTCTAGGGTTAATGTGTGATAAAAACAAATCTTTTCATTTAACACATACAAGTTTAGGGAAAAAATTTAAAACAGAAAAAAGTCAAACAGAAATCTTTGGAAGTTTTAGAAATAAAATTAAGCATTTAGTAGTGGAAAATATCATTAACATTTATAATGCTTTAAAGATAATCATCAATTCCTTTCAAATGAGCCCAGTAGAAAATGTCCCAGCAGTGGCTTGTATCTACACTGAACTTGTAGAAAATCCATTAAGTGAGTAGGAAATGAAAAGAAATACCGAGATATGGGAACCTTCATACAAACACATACCATGCATACTTTGCAAACTACCTGGATATCTTCTAGACTTTCAATAGCTTTACTGTGCCATTTACTCAGAGATTTAGTTTTGGGTGCCTCCATAATGAGCGACATCGGCAATCATCAAGTTGAGAAAAAAAAATAAGTGAACCAAGTATTTTATCTCATAGTCAATCTATCCTGGTTAGTTCTATCTGGTCAGAAAGAAATCGAAATGTTCAAGATTGTCTTTGGCAAACATGAAGACATCTAACATAAAATAACTATATCAATAATAAGCTATTTTTATATGCAATTTGATATTAAAAGTGAAGATTATTTGGCCCTCTCCTTGCCCCCTCCAAAGCTACCCATTCGAAAACATACTAGAGAGAAAGAGGAAAACTTCCATTTTCAACTAAGATTTATATAATATGTGGACATTTCCGACCTAATTTTTAAAAATTTTTAATTGCAATAAAAGTCCTGTCATGTTTCATGGAAGCAGGAATGAATTTAGACACGAGCTACTACATAATGGAGAAGCAATGTAAACAAGCTAACCTATACTATGTGAGGTAGTTGGTGCTGCTTTCCAAATTAATATACCAGGAACTAGAGAAGATCCAGGACTTGCCTAGGACAACATGAAAAAGCAGACAAAGAGTAGGGAGCCCATTAGCTGGACTCAGTCCACCCACCAATTGGCAAAGTGTATTCTCAGTGCCCGGGCCTTGACCCAATGCCCACTCCCTCCCTGTCTACATGATTAAATTCATCAGCAGTCTAACAGGAACCCATTAAACATTATACATATGTATTGTCCTTGACAACTGAAAAAAAGGATACTGACATAGTTAACAAAAATGTGGCCTTGATTCACATGCCCAGGAAATTCAAAACTCTGGTAGAAAAATGACAAGCCTAACTCTATACTACAGCAAAAGGTGTTTTTTTCTTCAGCAGTCTAATTGCCAAAAAAACAATATTTTTTATTTAGATGAGTGTCTGACTACAAACTCTATTAAAACTACTTCAAAGGTCTCTCATTCCACCTAACAATAACAAACATGCTACAAAATATTCACTTACTAAACCTGCCTTCTCCTGTAAGAATCTCACCTTATCTTCCTCCAGGAAAACCTGAGCCACAGTTACTCAGACACACCTTCAGAGATTCAGAAGCAGACAGCAAATGCAGCCTGAACTCCCAGGCCATTTTTTCCTTGTAGAATACTTTCCAGAACTCATACAGTTTTCAGTTTCTTTAAATACAGCTTTTGGACTTTGTAGGTATAAAAACTGTCACATCTCTTATTACATTCTGAAGTTTAAGCTAGAAAAAAAATTTGGTCCCCAAACTTAATTTTTTAAGTGAAAATTCTTCTTCCAACAGAGTTCGTAATCCAGGTTAATTATATGACATAGGTAGGAAGTGACCTCCATCTTCTCTAGGCTTCTGGTCAGTTTCAAAATACAAGTTTTGATTAAAGTTCTTCCCTTCCATGAAAAAAAAAAAGAAAGAAAAGAAAAGAATTAATGGAAAAGGCAAGAATGCCCTAAAATGCACTTTTGTTGTAATACATCACCAAGCTATGTTCCTAAGATCACCAACACTTTCTATTTTCTTTCTGTGCAGGGAAGTTGTCCTGTGCTTTACTGAATTAAAAAAACAAACAAGACAAATAAACAAAAACAAAAAAAGAAACTCCACTCTGTCAAGACCATGTCATGCTTTTATGAATTCTAAATCAAGCCTACTAACATTTTCTTGGGCTACTCGTAGATGAAAATGCTGAGACTAAGTGAAATTGAAAATGTCATATGGACTGCATGCCTAACATTTTTTCAATGCTGTCTTCCCTCAATGAACATCCCTCTTAGGGTTACAGTGTCTGTGTGGACTTTCTTTTGTTTCACTGGATCTTCTTGTTTAAATCTTTATTACATGGATTTATTTATTTTATTTTTTGTATATTTCATTGGCAGTTACCATAAGGAACTATAGCATGTAGTTAATCTGTGTGTCCCTAATTAGGCTCTCCTGAATCCTTTCTTTGGATGTCTTAGTCCAGATGAAATGCATTTTTAATTCGGGGAACACATTCAAGCAGGTGGCTCTAAGGGGCTTAAAAAGAATCTTAGGAAACATCAGTCGTGTTCTTTCTATTGGATAACACTCAAATGAAGCCACAGGTCATCTGCTGGCTGGAGATGCAAGGAGGAGTAGGAGACCTGGTCTTTAAAGGGCAGACTCCCAGTAATACTGCTCTAACAGCATTCAGCAAGGTTGACAGCACCTCCCATGGACCAAGTCAGATGTTCAGAGATTTTTAAAGGAGTCTCCACCATGTACTTGGAATTTAAAAAGCATCTTCTTCAGGGGCGCCTGGGTCGTTAAGCGTCTGCCTTCAGCTCAGGTCATGATCCCAGGGTCCTGGGATCGAGCCCCATGTCAGGCTCCCTGCTCCGCAGGGAGTCTGCTTCTCCCTCTCCCACTCCCCCTGCTTGTGTTCCCTCTCTCGCTGTGTCTCTCTCTGCCAAATAAATAAATAAAATCTTTAAAAAAAAAGCATCTTCTTCAGTTTCCTTAGGTTCCAATTAATCAGAGAAGAACCATGAGTGAGGGGCTGCCTATTGGAACAAAGGGATTCAGAGCAATGGGGCAGCGGCTCCCATCAGAGCCATGTGTGATCATGACCCTTCATCAATTTCTTCTGCAAGCATGCATGAATTGCTCTGGTTTTTCTCTTCTAAAAGCCAGGTGAAGATATCTGGTGTCGGTGGAACCCATCCATGACGAAGTACCTTTATGAGGGCAGCAGGACCAAATATCAAAGCCAAATTATATCTCACCCAATATACTCAATTAATGTCCATAATGGTCTCTTTACAAGATAGTTTATTTTTGTAACCTAAGTCTGGTTATGGATTCTGGGGAACAAAGAAAAATAGCTACAGACACTTGCCCAAAATGCATGCCAAGAAAAGCAAATGGAAAGAGAGTGAAACGTAAGATGAACTTGATAAAGGAAGAGATATACCTTAATGAGATTTGTGTAATTCAAAGCATACTGACAAGTGTCTACAAAGATGGAAATGGAAGGATACATCAAAATATGTGAGGATTTATGGCTCAAGTGCTTTTCATAGAAACTGTCTATGAAAAAGATTGTATAGCATTAATCACAGGTGATATCTGTGGTAAAAGAGAGAAAATATGGCACAGTTCAGGAGTCTCTAGGCCAGAACAGATAGTGTCTTAGTTTTAAATCTTAGAACTTAAAACTGTCTTAAAACAGATAGTGCCTTGGTTTTAAATCTTCTCTGCCATTTGCTATCATCGTGGTCTTAAGTCCCTTCGTCTCTCCGAGGTTTCCTCTCCTCATTTATAAAATATACAGGGGTGCCTGAGTGGCTCAGTCGGTTAAGCATCTGCCTTCAGCTCAGGTCATGATCCCGGGGTCCTGGGATCGAGCCCCGTACTGGGTTCCCTGCTGAGCAGGGAGTCTGCTGCTCCCTCTGCCCCCCCCATCTCATGTGTGCTCTCTTTCCCTCCTTCCCTCCCTCCCTCTCTCTCTCTCTCTCAAATAAACCAATAAAATCTTTTTAAAATTTTAAATACAAAACATTCAACTTAAAAAGCCATTATGAAGAATAAATGAGGTAATCTGTGTGGAAGCATATGAACTGTAAAGAACTCAACAAACATTGGTCATCACCAGAACCCATGTCATGTGGATGGGAATTATGTACTCACGCTAGTGCCTCTAATCTAAGGCACCCTGTTAGGAACCTGAGGAGGAGGCTGTAGCAAAAGCTTACATTTGATGTTCTCTCACAAAAGCTACAAACTCAGGATCACTGGCATACAGTTCCAATATTCTCATTCTTTCTTGAATTTCCTTAGAAAAGAAAAAGAGACCATACATTGTATTAGAAAAACCTTCTGGGCTATTCAGGGGAGAGCTATAGGAAAGAATGGCCTTTTCAGAGAAATGGGAGGTTTGGATATTGCAGGAATCACTCTGAAAAACCCAGACATATACTCCTAAGGAAGGGAAGGAGGAGAGAGAGTGTTTGCTAATAATGGAAAAAGAAACCACTAGCACACATGCTCACACATGCAGCACACATGCGTACACATGCACATACACCAGCAGCAGCAGCACAGCAGCAACAAAAAAAGCAGTCTCCTACCTCACTGGAAAGCTCACTGTTCTCATACATTTGCCTGATTTCTTCTCTGCTCAGACCACCAATCATCTCTCCACCTGCAGAACTAGAGAAGGGGTGCTGAGGATAGGGTTTCTCAGGCTGCTTGGGTCCGGCCACGTGGCTTTCATACACAGGATTGTATTTAATAGCATTTTCAATGGATGCAAGGCTGTCGGGCTGCCTGCTGGAGTCACAAAAAAAAGTATGGTTGGTTCAGGTTCTTCAGATGCTCAACTACTTAGGAGACTGTTTACCTGCAGCAAGATTTCTGTTGGGCAAGAAAAAGAGGTGGACTGGATACAAATGTGGGAAGGTGACTATGAAAAATATCCAGATCAAGTGTTATCATTATCATCTCCCCAACTACATGGTAAGTGCACTATGGAATTACTGTTTCATGTCTCATTCATCTTTACTTGCCCCACAGTGATTATCAATAAATGTTTATGGGGAAATATGTCTGTCAACAGATAGTATTTCATTAAATGAATATGGCTCCATCATTCCCAGAGTATGCAAATCAAAATCAGTATGTAACCCTGTAACCGCACAGAGAATCTGATAGAAAATAAATATAGGGAGACCTCGGTGAAATTCAATTCAGATCTACAAATATTTACTGAGCATTGATTATATGCCTAGGATTATCCTAGATGCTGATGACACAAAGAGTTTTTGGAACCCTGTCCTGAATGAGATTATACTCTAATGCAAAGTCAGAGTCAATAAAAAGTATAAGAACAATGATGAAAGTATGTCCTGGGTGCTCTGGGAACCTAGGAGAGGTGACTCCTTAGCCACAACCGAGGGTGAGGGAAGGTAACCTGAACCCAAAGTATAGCTCCTATAGACTCTAGAAGCACAGAAGCAGACTACAAACAGGGATTACAAACACATAATAACTAAAAAGTCTTTGAATCCCTAGCCTACTAAGTTGAGCAGGTTTTATTTCCCCCATTAATGAAGCTACTAAACAGAGAACCAGATTTCAGTTCTTGTCAGATTCTTACCCAGATTTAAAATCTGGCTAATTACAGGGCACCTGGATGGCTCAGTCAGTTGAGTCTCTGACCCTTGGTTTCGGCTCAGGTCATGATCTCATGGGTGGTGAGATCGAGCCCCACAGTGGCCTCTGTGCTCAGCGCGGAGTCTGCTTGAGGATTCTCTCCCTCTGCTCCTCTACCCAGTCATGCGTGCATGCATGCATGCTCTCTCTCAAATAAATAAATAAATCTTTTTAAAAAAATAAATAAATAAAAATATTGAAATCTGGCTAATTACCACCAGAATGAGCCAAAAGGAACAAATTAACAGATCTGGTCCTTACACGAGGGCCTCACCTCAGGTCCATCACACTTCTAACCATTCCCCAGCACAAAACAAGCATTTTGGCCACATTCAACAATGCCATTCCTTCAGTGTGCCCATTGAGATTCATGGATGCCTCCCTGACTTTGCTCATGCTCATTCAATTAGTCACCCCCAGAGCAAATATCTACTCTTGTGTCCAGCTAAACATTATAACCATCATTAAAACTTCTAAGACTCTCTTCCCAGGCAAAACAAATTTATCACTCATTGTATTCATACTGCTGCTTATGTTTGTTTCCAATCTGACATCCTTTAAGGACAGGGACCATGTTTTTATTCAACTTTATAGCTATCTCCTCCACCCAGATCCTTATCCAATATTTGGCATATAGTAAGTACAAAATAAATGAGTAAAAGGAACATTTTATTCCATTAGAGAGCAATTTTTCTTATTTACCTGATGGACCTCTCTGTTTCTCTCCTAACATAATGAGCCTGAAGAGTCCTGACAAAGAAGAAGACAAGAGCCGAAGAGACAAGCACAAGTCCAACCACGGAGGCAATGGTGATGCCTATGACCAAGGGCTCAGACACAAACTCCTCACAGTGTTCACCTCGGTACCACCAGTTCTCACCCACCCGGCATCTGTAATGAGAAGTAACAAAGTCTAAAAACAGAATCACTGTGTTGAAAACAACAGTGGCAGAACCTTCAGTGGGACTGGGGAAAGGTAGCATAATACATGCTGACCAAGTGAAGCTTTAATAAAGAAGTGAACATAAGAGGGGCGCCTGGGTGGCTCAGTTAAGCGTCTGCCTTCAGCTCAGGTCATGATCCCAGGGTCCTGGGATCGAGTTCCGCATCAGGCTCTCTGCTCAGTGGGGAACCTGCTTCTCCCTCTCCCTCTGCCCGCCGCTCTGCCTACTTGTGATCTCTCTCTGTGTGTCAAATAAATAAAATCTTTAAAAAAAATTAAAAATTAAAAAAAAAGAAGTGAACATAACAGGTTCAATGATCACACAATTTAAGGTTGTGATTAGTGCCTGGTACAGACACAGTAGGTCCTCCCTGACTATTTGTAAATGACTGCATAAAAGACTGACTAGACTTAAAGTGTTCTATTTAACTTCCTTATTTATAATTAACAAAAAAAACAGACCTAGGAAGGAAATAGACTGAGATCACACAATTAGTCAGCAACAGATCTGGGTCTAGAACCCAGGTCTCCAGACTCCTAGTGTCCTTTCACCACACTGCAGAGATGTCCCCAACCCCCCAGTCTCCAGACTTGTGCAAAAGTGTCTTCAATTCCAAGAGCAGCAAGGAAATGACTGCTTTTCAAAATAATATTAATTTCTCTGAAAATAAAAAGACGATTTTTCTTTTGAGTTTTCTAGCTAAACTTTATACTTTTTCGTACAGAAGAGTCTAGATCATTCCCCCTCTGTGTCTGGCATCTATAACATTTGCCCATCTTGACATTCATAAACCATCCTCTTATTCATTTTTCTCTGCTTATTCTCAGCATTCTCTCCTTTTACACCCACGTGACTAGTTATTGTGTGGTTCAGAGGTTGATTTGTTTTGTTTTGTTCAAGGATAATGAGCAGGGGAGAATTGTTAGGCTACCTGAATCTGCTCATCTGTCTAATGGAGTTTCTTTGGTTCTGCCTTGTTAAAAAATGGATCTTAGGTACTTAAAATATATTTGTCACAATTTCAAAGACTTTAAATACTTGCTTTTCTTTATTTTTGAACACTCAGTGGGACCAAGGGAAAGCTACAGGCATTCTTAGTCTTGTTGTCAAGTAGACAACAAAATTTCACAGTGTAAAGTATTACTCTTAGCCTAAACCTAATTTGAGTACCAATTGCCTTATCATCACCACTAAGAACCAACACAAAGATCTCCACCTACTCTAATTAAGACACATTTAAGTAATGTTTTTCTTACAGCATCTTAAAAGTATAAAATAAAATAATCAATTGAACTGTATATAATTCAGCCCTATTAATTGACCCAGTCTTCGCATGAGAACTAGATGGCATCCATCTATTGCCTAGATATAACTTCTATAATAAATTTTGCTGTGATTATCCTAAAGTCATAGGTGTAGACCCATCTTCTTCCGAGGAAGTATTTTTAACATTGGGAAACCAAAATCTCTAACTACAACATACCTACAAATGGCCCCATGTCCAGGCATAATGTCACACTTTCCATCATTCAAGCAGAAGTCAGGCTGTAGGTCACAGAGACTCTGACAGGGTAGTTCTTCCACACTCGAGTACCCAGGGTAGCATCTGCACTCTGCTTCTCCACTCCAAGGGTTGACTAAACACTCAGAAAATTCATTGCATGCCTGAAACTTGCAAGGGTTGGCTTGATCACCTAAAACATAAAAAAAAAAAAAAAACCTAGAGAATCATACAAGAAAAGGCAAAACATAGGAATTGGGGTGCATGAAGCCCCTCCAGAAACACTTCCCCCCCTCCAAAGTACCAAGGGACAGCCCCCTTCCTGAACCATAAAATACACCATCACCACTTAGATTGGAGAGCTTTTGTCAAATTTCTCTGAAACCCAGAGCCAAAGCATAAAACCCAATGATCTGGGTAAGCCTGTTCATTTAGAGAGCATTTAGACACTTTAAAACCCATGCCATGTAACTGTCAATCTAAATTCAACATAGTTTTCATGTACCATTCATTTGCACCAACCCTAACCTACTATAGGCTACCTCTGTTCTATACATGAAGCTAAATGCCTTATCCCACAGTGCGAACAAATAGGAGACAGAGCCCAGAGAACTGATAGGAGCCTTAGGAGTGAGTATAACCCAATCAGAGCAGCTAAGAACATGTGAGATTTGTGGAAGGCAATGTTAGAAAAATAAATCAGCCCTCTACCTTCTTAGGCTATTCCTAATAATATTTTGACTTCAGTAACTTTATTTTTCTTTGATTAGGTAAGAAAAAAATAAAAATTTTAAATAATTAGGATAATAACCAGTCAGAAATTATATAAGACATTGACCATGATGGGTCTTTCATCCCACTTGGTTCTACTATATGTTGTTCACTGGTGAATGGCAATCTGTGAATGGCAAATGATGACATAGATATGAAAGACAGATGAATTAGGTGGAAATAATCCATAGACTCATCTAGATGAAAAAGGATGAGATTCAGCCAAAAAATAGTCTCTTTCCAGAGAATCTAATATGGTTTTGAGAATCACTGATTTCCTTGCTACTCTGGAGATTAAAGATACTTTGCACAAAGTCTTTAAGGCAAGAAAAGTTTCTTGCATCTGAGGAAGTAAAAACAAGCTAATTGGACTACAGTGTGATGAGCAAAGAAGTTAGTTTCACTGGATGACACTGAAGGGGAAATAGGGACCAGACCTTGTGGCTGTTGAACCAGGAAGCCAACTGAAGTATTTCAAGCAGAAAAGTGAAATAATCTGATGTTTTAGGCAGAGCACCCTGGCTGCTGTCTGGGAGAAGGGGTAGGGGAGAGGTAGTAGGGAAACTGGTTCAAATGAGGGGTGATGAATGCTTGGCCTAGACTAGCAGCAATGGAGAAAGAGAAGTACACAGATTTGAGATATATTTAGAATATTCAGAATCAACATAATTTGGGGGTAATGGAAACAGGTATCAGAATGGACTTCCCAGGTTTCTGACTTAAGTAGCTGAGTGGACATGGCTTTAATTTCTCAAGATGGTGAAGCTGACAGAAGGATTAGATTTAGTTAAAAGAGGGGGAGATATGGAAAACAAGAGCTCATTCTTAGATATCTTAAGTTTGATATACACAGGATACATCCAAATTGAGATCATCAAATACATAGTTAGATTTTGATTCTGGAGCTCAGAAGATCTGCATGTAAAAAATGTGGAGAATCACTGATATTTACCTAAGACTTACAATAATGTAAATGGGTAAAACAGCTTAGGAAAATAATATAGAAGGAAAAAGAGTCCAAAATCATTTGGACTTGGCAACTTAAGAGATGCAGCCAGAGCAGATCCAGTGGATAAGTAAAAGAGAGAGCTAGAGCTAGACAGAATAGGTAGAAAAGGGAATGAGAGGTGAACAAGATAATGCGTGTGAACAATCCTTTTAAAAAGAGAATGATATTGATGTCCTATGAAGATATCATTTAATAATTAGCAAGATGTGAAGATTTTGCCTGACATAGTACCCTTTTTCCTTCAAGTAATTAATTCACCTTGACTCAGTATAGAAGAAAATACACAAGAATATTCACTGGATTCCACTAAGAAAACATCATAGTATTCAATACCATTACCTGATTCCACATCAAGGGAGTATTTATCAATAGCCAAGTTCATGGTCTGGTAGGCAGTGGTGCAAAAGTCTTCCAGAATCATGTATACAGCATTGTTGACATTAGGAGGGACAGACTTCACGAACTTCATTCGGCTGTTTACCACAATACTGCCATTTCTAAAGTTCAGGATTTCTAAATTCTGGAACCCTGTGAGATTTGACTGGAGATAGGGAACCAGCTACAATAATGAAAAGTAGTCAGTTTATTTACAAGGTTTTGCATTTTGTTCAAAATATACCAACCCCCACCCAAAAGAACAAGGATGAGCCCCTCCCCCATTTTTCCAAGCTGTATTCTATTTACATTATTTAAACCGTTCATCAATAAAAGTATAAATTTTGAATTATTTGAGAGTCAAGAGATTTTCACAGTGATATTTAGGAACCCATGGAACTCAGACAGTTTTAGATACCCAGGGAGTTTATTCTCTCTGTTTCACTAAAGAATCACAACAGTGAAGGTATCATAAGTACCTACCAAAACACTGGTCTCAGAGTAACATGTGAAAAGAAATTTTAAACTTGTTTCAATCCCATAATTGATGGAATACAATCTTCAGTATCTAAGTTAGTACATCACCCTCATGCTATATTTGTGTTTTCCATTTCTTATATCTATCTGTCTTATTGTTTTCCTACCAAAGCTAGGCCATGACACTATTTGTAAATGAAATGTCCACAACAGACCACACTTTCATTGGCTCAGATCTTCTGTGTTTAGGGGAAAGAGGGTTAGTTCATACATGATTATTCACTAAGGCCCATGTTTCACTTCTAGCGCTTACCAGTTCTAAAAATCTTTGCTCCAGTGCTTTATATTCCAAAGAGTTTTTATTAAACAGATCTTCTGAAAACATCATGTTTGTCACTCGGAGGCTGAAGAAAACCAACAAAGCTCCTGCAGTCTGGGTATGATTCAAGTCATGTCCTTCTGTGGGCTGCACCACAATAGCCCTCTCTGTGGAGTGAACATTTGTAGACATTTCCACATAACTACCAACCTTGCCATTTTCCTCCGGGATTAGCCCAGGCTGATTGTAATCTGTGCCTATCCAGTCCAGTTCTAATGAAATATCCTGAACACCCATAATTACTTCATCCTCTAGCAGGGTGGAGCTTGTGGTTGGAGACACTTTGGTAGACTGTGTCATGGAAGATTTCAGCCAGAGCTTGTCAGTAGTCTGTGGTGTACTTGCCAATGTGTCTCTAGACAATTTCCCTAGGGAAGAAGTTCCTGCCCAAAGTACATCTGATTCTGGCAATATGGTCCCCAAATGTTGCATATCTGGCTTCGTTACTGAAACCTCATTGTCAAACCATTCGTGGTTGGATGATTCTGTAGTTTGTTCCATATCCTCCTTTAGAAATGGTAGCTCTGGTTTATCAGTAGAAGCAGAGATTGCTATAGATGTCAGTAGAAGAGGTGCATTGGTAATTGAGTAATAATCTATGTCAGGTACCTCTGATATTTGCTTGGAGAGAATTAGAGATGCAGATTGAGTTGTGGTCTCTGCAAAGATGGGCATAGTAGGTCCACCAATGAGCTCTTCCTCTGCAAACTTTGTGGATCTATCAAAATGCCCATATTTTAAATAGTCAATACTTTGCCCTGTAGAATCTATTTTGTCATCTATAACTAATTTCTCATCTATACCCTCAGTTGGCAAAAGTGACTCCTGATCTTCAAGCCATGACTTAGACAGTGGTTCAGAACTCTTCTCTAATGAAGTCTCACTCCATGGCCAAGTAATCTGATCTACCTTTTGCCCAGACCCTGAACCTAAACCACTCTCAAATATAAACTCTTTTTCTATGGATGTGTCTGGCATCAAAGTGCTCACTTCTAATTCGTCTTTGACTTTGGAGGCCAAAGAGTCCAAGCCAGAAGGGATAGTTACTTCTTTAGCAAGAAGATCTACAGTGACAGAGGAGGTCAGATATGGTGAGGATGTCAAAGACACTCCAGAGTCTTCCACAGATGGTATTGTTTCCTTTGGCACCAGGTGAGTGAATGGACTTGAAGGCAATTGATGAACAGAAAGAAAATCTTCTGACCCTTCAACTTTGATTAATCCTAAAAATAAAGTTTTCCATTAATTAATCTACAGAGTTGTCAAAATGTATTCCTAGTCCTCCTAATAAAGCCAGCTACTTATGTTTTTTCTCATTAAGTTAGGAGATACAGTTGCTAATTTTTACTCTGATAAATTAGCAAGCAAGAAGAACTCATTATGTTTTTGTGATATGGTACAACCACTCATGAATATACCCCTCTTCCCTGAGGATAATAAGATCTCAGCTATTGAGCTAATTCATCTTCAAACACTTGATTTTTTTATTCCGTGGAAATAAAGAACTGCTGGTAACCATATTGACAACAAAGACTGATCTAGTGGTAACTAAGGGAGAAAATTCCTTAGGAAATTTTGTCTTTGAATTCCCATTTCCTAATTATGTTTATTGCCCATCATTCCTCCAAATTCACTCAGTGTTTAAAATCTTGAACTCATTGTTTATATCTTTGTTCAACTTCCTCTTTCACTATATACTCCATTCATAAGTCACATTGACTTTTCCTTTCCTCCACAACATCTAAATCATCTACTTGTCATTTCTTAATCTCTGCTGTAGCTACCCTATATCAGTTCTCCCTTTCTCAAGCCTAACGCAAGCTAAAATCTCTATACTTGGCCCCCACAATCAATCCTATTAAAAGTTACTATAATAATCTTCTTTGATGTTGTTTATCACTACAATATTCAAGTAAATAAAGTAGTTCTTCAATAATTTAATTAAATTATGTATTCTTTAAAAGGATGTTCAAAGTATCTATTAATTGATCCCCAGCCCAGCCCACCAAGTTCATTTCTTATTATTTACCTATTTGGACTCTCCATTCCAACCAATTAAATCTGACCATTCCCTCTCTCACATGGCTTTCTCAAGACATTTCCTCCTAATAGATGCTACCATGCTTTTCTATTAACCTTAGTCTCTTTCTCTCTTCAAAACCCTGTCATCTGATACAATAAAGTAAAAAAGTATGAAAAGTAATTAGAATCCCTTACCATCTTCTAGTATGTGAGATCCAGAAGTCCTTTCCTTAGAAACCACAGGCAAGCCAGTCTGAAGCACTGCTGGGGTGACAGAATGAAGAGTCAAGCTGCTAACGTCTAAAACCTCTGGGGAAGAACTGAGGCCCACCTTCGAGGGAAAGACTAATTTGAGTGTAGACACTAAATCACCCAAAGGGCTTTCTGACCAGAGTTCCCTGCCAGTGGTTGAGGGAGGACCAGAGCTGAAATCAAGTGGTGAAATACTGCTGGTGGTAGATTCATCTGCTGAGGGCCATTCAGCTTGAAGGGTATTATCCTGGGGGGGAAAAAAAGGCTAAATCATATCATACATAAAAGAAACACATAAAAAATGATTTCAAATATCACCTATGTATACACATTCCTGGATTTTCTAGGGACACAGAGACAATGTAATATTGGTGGGGAGGAGGGTGGGAACATGGGCTCTAGAATCAAACAGAGCTCTCATCAAACCCGTATTCAACCCATATACTAGTTTAAAAATCTAGAGAAAAGTCATATACTTCTTGAATCACATCTGTAAATTGGGGAGAGATGAGATAATATATTCAAAAGATTCTTTGTGGGAAAAAAACTTACCTTGTTTTAGACGGTCCCTTATTCTGTCTTATTAGCTTAAACACTCTAAATACATAATTACTAATATCTATAATTTGATGTCAAAGACCTAAGGACATTGGCCACAGCAGGAAAGAACAATCAGCAATTTTATTAATCGTTCTGAAAGGTATTTAAGTACTTAAGGTTTTTCATTTTGGTAAGAAATGTCACATCAAAATGTGGTCTGGCTACCTCAAAAGAATAGCAACATTATGAAATGGCATCACACTTACAAAATACAATTTTCTCTTTCTAGTGACTTTTTACTAATATAGTAATATAGTACTAATCCTACCTTAAAATTTAACTTCAGGAATAGAAAAGTAGACAGAAACACAATCCTTGAACATGCTAATTATTTAATCATATGAAGACAAATCGACACAAAAAAGTTTAGTGGTGATGCTAATAGGTAAAATGGCCATGGAATTTGGTGAGAGTTTATATACTTCAATCTACGCTGAATTATAAGTAACAAAAAATAAAAAGTGCCATATGTAAAGAAGAAATTCATAAAATATTTCCTAGGTGAAAACTGAAAAAGGAAAATAGAAAAGAACAATCATTCTTTACCTTAATAGCATTAAAACCACATGGAAGCTTTTTAAAAACACCAATATCCAAGCCTCACACCCCAGAGATCCTAACTTAATTGCTTGTGGGTAGGACCCAGACATGGTACTTTTAAAATAGCCCCATAGAGGATACAGGCTGATCGTGTTCTGCCTATAGTATTACAGGCTGGATTTCTAAAATACTTCTTTAGTTGTTGAATTGTTATATTTTCTGTTAGGTAGACCCTTTAAGAAATCTCCCGGTATTGGGTCTAAGATGTTGGCATAGGAAGATACTGAACACAACTCCTCCTACTGACACAACAAATCTACAGCTACATATGGAATAATTTCCTCTGAAAAAAATCTTAAAAACTAGATGAACAGCATCTCCACAACAAAAAATAAAAGAGCCACACTGATTTTGGTAGGAGAGGCAGACATATGCTCTCACCAAAAACGCCACCCAAAGAGTTGCAATCCACAATCGGAATGAAATCTCAAAAACATGGAACTCTTCCCTGAGGAGCAAGGAGTTTGTGCCCCACATTAGGCACCCCAACCCTTGGGTCTGGCACCTGAGAGACCAGCCCCCAAAACATAAAACCATCAGGGATTATGTCCAGAACTGTAGGGAATGGAGAACCTGCCCTTAAAGGACTCTTACAGACTTGCTTGCCCTAGGACCCAGTGCAAAAGCAGCAATACGTTTGTTTCTTTGTTTCATAGAGAGTTTTTGATCTTTTTTTTAATTGAAGTATAGTTAACAAACAATATTATGTTAGTTTTAGGTGTAAAACATAGTGATTCTACAACTCTGTACATTATGCTCTGTTCACAAGTGTAGCTACCATATGTCACCATCCATTGCTATTAAAATATCATTAACTATATTCCCTATTCTGTACCTTTCATCCTCATGACTTATTCATTGCATAGCTGGAAGCCTTCCTTCTCTCTGATAACCACCCATAGCCCTACCATCCTCCCCTCTGATAGCTACCAGTTTGTTCTCTGTATTTATGAGTCTGTTTCTGTTTTTTTTATTGTTGTTGTTTATTTATTCATTTGCATGTGTGTGTATGTGTCCATTTAGATTCCACAAAAAGTGAAATCACATGTTACTTGTCTTTCGCTGTCTGACTTACTTCACTTAGCATAATACCCTTTAGGTCCAACCATGTTGTTGCAAACATCTCACTCTTTTTATGGCTGAGTAATACTCTGCAGCATATATATACACCACATCTTTTTATTCGTCTTTTGATGGACACTTAGGTTGCTTTCATATCTTGGCTATTGGAAATAATGCTTCTATAAACATGGGGGTGCATATATCTCTTTGAATTAGTGTTCCCATTTTCTTTGAGTAAATACCCAGTAGTGGATTTTATGGTATTAAAAGCAGAAGTTTGAAAAGTGCCTAGACAATATGTGAAGGAGACACACTAACCCTAAAGCAAATGCCAAAAAGGAAGGAACTTGTCAGGGATTTCTCTAAAGACAGAAGCACTGGCAGGTACAATTTTTGCAATTTCACTCTACCTTACCAATGCTGGTGCTGGTGAGTGCCATTTTGGCAATCTCCCCCTCCAACCTGCTAGCACATGTGGGGCTCTCATTCCACATCACAGCACATCACAGCCAGCCAGGCAAGCACCACCCTACACCCCATGCCACAGCCAAGCCATAGCCACCCAGGTAAGTGCCACATCCTCCCCAATCCCCCATCCCTGCCAAAAATATATCTCAGACAGCCTGGGCAAGAACCCCACCTACCCACTCCCACTACAGCTCAGCCACACCACAGTCAGAGGGTGCACACAGCCCACACAGGGAGCACCTGGCTCTGATGGCCAGAGGGGGATTGTGTTTCTGGCCCCCATGGGCCATCCCCCACATAAGACCACTCCAACAAGACTCATATAGGGGAGGTAGTTGTTTCATCTAATACATAGAAACAAACACAAAGAATCAGATAAAAGGAGGAGGTAGAGGAATATGTTCCAAATGAAAGAACAAGACAAAACCTCAGAAAAAGATCTTAATGAAATGAAGATAAGTAATCTACCTGATAAAGAGTTCAAAATAATATTCATAAAGATGCTTACCAAACTCAGAAGAATGGATGTGCACAGAAAGAACTTCAACAGAGACAAAACATAAGAAAGTACCAAACATAAGTCATAGAACTGAAAAATACAATAACTACACTGAAAAGTACATTACAGGGATTCAACAGCAAACTGGAAGAAGCAGAAAAGCAGATTAGCAAGATAGAAAACAAAGCAATGGAACTCACCCAAACAGAGCAACAAAAAGAAAAAATAATTTGAACAAGTGAAAATCCCTTAAAGGGCCTATGGGACAATATCAAATGGAATAATGTACACATTATAGAGGCCCCAGAAAGAGAAGAGAGAGAAAAAGAGGTAGAAAACTTATTTGAATAAATAATGGCTGAAAAATTCCCTACTCTAGGAAGGAAACAGACATTTAGGTCCAGGAAGCACAAAGAGTTCCAAAAAAGATAAATCCAAAGAGCTCTACACCAAGACACACTATAATTGCAATGTCAAAAGATAAAGATAAAGAAAGACTCCTAAGTGCAGCATAAGAAAAAAGAACTTACTACATGCAAGGGAAACCCTATGAGGCTATCAACAGATATTTTAGCAGCAACTTTGCAAGCCAGAAAGTGGTGGCATGAAATTCTCAAAGTACTTTAAGGAAAGAATATTCACCCACAGTGAGATTATTATTCAGAAGAGAGGTAAAGAAAAGAGTTCTCCAGATAAGCAAAAGCTAAAGGAGTTCATCACCACTAAACAGGCCTTACAAGAAATATTAAAGAGACTTCTTTTAGCTGAAAAGAAGTGACACTGATTAATGACAAGAAACCATGCAGAAGTGAAAATCTCATAGGAAAAGTTAAACATATTATAAAAGTAATGGATTAATCACTTATAAAGCTAGTATAAGGGACAAAAGTAGTAAAATTAACTAAAACTACAATAATTAGTTAAAGGATACATAAAATAAAAAGATGTAAATGTGGGATCAAAAACATAAAACATGGGGGAGGTTAAAAACGTAGAGTGTTGAAAGTATTCAAATTTAAGTTGCTATCAACTTAAAATAGACTGTTATATATATATGTACATATATATATATAGAATGATATATGTGAACCTCATAGTAATCACAAAGCAAAAATTTATATTAAATACACAAAAGAAAATTAGAAAGGAATCTATTGTGGCTATAAGTATAGTCAAAATAATCTGTTAATGAATACAGTATAAAAAGAGGTAAACTGTAACATCAAAAACCAAAAGTGGGGGGGGGAGTAAAAGGATAGAGTTTTTGTATGCCACCGAAGTTAAGTTAATAGACTGTTATAACTCTAAGATGTTCTATGTAAGCCTCATGGTCACCACAGAGCAAAAACCTACAGTAGATACACAAAAGAAAAAGAAAAGAGAATCAAAGCATACACTATGGGAAACAGTCAATTCACAGAGGAAAACACCAAGACAGAAAGAAAGAAACAAGGGAATCACAAAAGGGCCAGAAAACAATAAGATGGTAGAAATAAGTCCTTACTTATCAAATTACTCTGAATGTAAATGGATTAAATTCCCCCTCCAAAGGGCAGAAATTGACTAGAAGTATAAAAAATAAGACCCAACTATATGCTGTTTACAACAGACTCACTTCAGTTAAAGACACATAAAGGCTCAAAGTGAAGGGATAAAAAAAAAATATTCCATACAAATAGAAAACAAAGCAGCAGTAGCTATACTTATATCATACAAAATAGACTTTAATTCAAAAACTGTAACAAGAGACCAATAAGGTCATTATATAATAATGAAGAGCTCAATTCATCAAGAGGACATAACAATTGTAAATATAATAGCACCCAACATTGGAGCACTTAAATATATAAAGCAAATATGAACAGATCTGAAAGGAGGGATGGATAACAACACAGTAGTAGGGGACTTCAACATCCCCACTTTGAACAATGGCTAGATAATCCAGAGAGAAAATCAATAAGAAAATGATGGACTTGTGTGCTCGAGAAGAATGAGTATTCTGTTGTTTTAGGGTGGAATGTTCTGTAAATACCTATGAGGTCCATCTGGTCCAGTGTGTCATTCAAAGCTCTTGTTTCTTTGCTGATTTTCTGCTTAGATGATCTATCACTGAGAGTGGAGTATTGAGGTCTCCTACAACTAATGTATTGTTATCAATATGACTATTTTGGTTAATAGTTGGCTTATGTAGTTGGCTGCTCCCATGTTGGGTGCATAGATACTTACATTTGTTAGATCTTCTTGTTGGATAGATCCTTTAAGAATGATATAGTGTCCTTCCGTGTCTCTAATTACAGTCTTTAGATTAAAATCTAGTTTGTCTGATATAAGGATTGCTACCCCAGCTTTCTCTGGAGGGCCATTGGCATGGAAGATGGTTCTCCATCCCTTCATTTTCAGTCTGGATGTATCTTTAGGTTTGAAATGAGTCTCTTGTAGACTCATACGGATATGGATGGGTCCTGTCTTTTTAGCCAATCTGCAACCCTTAGCTGTTTTATGGGAGCATTTAGGCCATTCACGTTGAGAGTGATTATTGAAAGATATGAATTTATTGTCATCATGTTGCCTGTGAAGTTCTTGTTTCTATAGATTGTCTCTGTAAATTTCTGTTCTATATCACTCTTGGGGTCTTTCTCCTTTTATAGAACCCCCTTTAATATTTCTCGCAGGGCTGGCTTAGTGGTCACATATTCTTTCAGTTTCTGCTGGTCTTGGAAGCTCTGTACCTCTCCATCCATTCTAAATGACAGCCTTGCCAGATAAAGTATTCTTGGCTGCATGTTCTTCTCATTCAGTACCCTGAATATGTCTTGTCAGCCCTTTCTGGCTTGCCAGGTCTCTGTGGATAAGTCTGACATTATTCTGATGTTCCTCCCTCTGTACATAAGGAATCTCTTCCCCCTAACTGCCCTTAAGATGGTTTCCTTGGTTCTAAGATTTGTGAGTTTTACTATTACATGCCGGGGCATTTGTCTGTTTTCCTTGATCTTGGGAGAGGTCCTCTCTGCCTCTAGGACACTAATGCTTGTTTCACTACCCAGATTAGGGAAGTTCTCAGCTACGATTTGTTGAAATATATCTTCTAGTCCTCTCTCTCTCTCTCTCTCCACCCCCTCAGGGATCCCAATAATTCTGACATTGGAATGTTTCATGGCATCACTTATTTCTCTAATTCTTTTTTCATGGATTATAAACTGTTTTTCCCAGGCCTCCATTTTCCTTTTATTCTATCAATTGATCTTCTAGATCACTAATTCGTTCTTTTGCCTCGTTTACCCTAGCTGTTAGAGTATATAGATTAGATTGGATCTCATTGATAGTATTTTTAAGTTCTGCCAGTTCAGCTTTCATTTCTGCCCTTAAAGACTCTATGTTGCCATTAATCAATTTCTCCATTCTAGCTATTGTCTTCATAACTGTTACCCTGAAGTCCATTTCTGAAATCTTGGTTATATCTGTATCCATTTGTAAATCTGTGGCAGAAGTCACAGTCTCTGAGTCTTTTCTATTTTGGGGGTTCCTCCTCCTAGTCATTCTGTTGAGGAGTGGTTGAGGGAATGTACAGAGTCCAAATTATTGACCACAACCCAAGCAAGATGCTCCTGTTTTGTCAGCCTCTAACAGAGCTACCCTATAACCCAGGAATTGCACTACTGGGTATTTACCCCAAAGACACAGATGTAGTGAAAAGAAGGGCCATATGCACCCCAATGTTCATAGCAGCAATGTCCACAATAGCCAAACTGTGGAAAGAGCCAAGATGCCCTTCAACAGACAAATGGATAAAGAAGATGTGGTCCATATATACAATGGACTATTACTCAGCCATCAGAAAGGATGAATACCTGACTTTTACATCAACATGGATGGGACTGGAGATTATGCTAAGTGAAATAAGTCAAGCAGAGAAAGTCAATTATCATATGGTTTCACTTATTTGTGGAACATAAGGAATAGCATGGAGGACATTAGGAGAAGGAAGGGAAAAATGAAGGGGGGGATCAGAGTGGGAGAGGAACCATGGAGACTATGGACTCAGAGAAACAAAATGAGGGTTTTAGAGGGGCGGGGGTGGGGGTGGGTTAGCCTGGTGATGGGTATTAAGGAGGCCACGTATTTCATGGAGCACTGGGTGTTATTCAAAAACAATGAATCATGGAACACTACATAAAAACTAATGATGTACTGTATGGAGACTAACATAACATAATAAAATTAAATTAAATTAAAAAGAAAAAGAAAAAGAAAATGATGGACTTGAACTATACTTTAGACCAAATGGACCTAACAAATACATAGGACCAGATGATATCACTGGTAATTCTACCGAACATTTAAAGAAAAACTAATGCCAGTCCTTCTCAAACTCTTCCCAAAAATCAAACAGGAGTGAACACTCCCAAACTTATTTTACAAAGCTAGCATTACCCTGATAGCAAAACCAGACAAAGATACTACAAGAAAGTAAAATGATAGACCAATATCCCTGATTAATATAATGCAAAAATTGCCAACAAAATATTAGCAGACTGAATTCAAAGCAAATTAGAAGAATCATCCACCAGGATCAGGGGAGGATTTATCCCCAGGATATAAGGACAATTCAACATATACAAATCAATAAATGTGATATACCACATTAATAAAATGAAGAATAAAAAATCATATAATCATCTCCATAGATACAGAAAAGTATTTAACAAAATTCAGCATCCTTTCATGATAAAAACCCTCAACAAATTGGGTACAGAAGCAACATATCTCAACATAATAAAGGCCATGTACGACAAACGCACAGCAAATATCATAACTCAATTGTGAAAGGCTGAAGTTTTCCTGCTAAGATGAAGAATAAGACAAGGGTTCTCACTGTTACCACCTTATTTAGTATAACACTAGAAGTCCCAGCCAGGGCAATTAGGCAAGAAAAATAAATAAAAGGCATTCAAATCAGAAAGGAAGAGGTAAAATGGTCTGCTCCAGATGGCATGATCCTATGTATATAAAATCCTTAAAAAATCAAAACACTGTTAGAACTGAGGCTCCTAGGTGGCTCAGTTGGTTAAGCATCTGACTCTTGATTTCGGCTGGGGTCATGATTGCAGGGTTGTGAGATTGAGCCCCGCAACAGGCTCTGTAGAAATCAAGCCCCACAATGGGCTCTGCACTCAGCAGTGAGTCTGCTTGAGATTTTCTCCCTCCCCTGCTGCCTCTCCCCCCACTCATGCTCTCTCTCTAAAATAAATAAATAAATCTTTTTAAAAAATTGTTAGAACTAATCAATGAATTAAGTAAAGTTACAGAATACAGCAGGATCAACATACAGATGCCAATTATATTTCTGTACATTAACAACAAACTATTTGTAAAAGAAAAATAATCTCTTCTATAATAGCATCTAAAACAATAACAACCTGAGGAATAAATTTAACCAAGAAGGTAACAGATCCACATAGTGAAAACCGTAAGACTTTGATGAAAGATTGAAAACGACACACATAAATGGAAGCATATGCTGTATTCATGGATTGGAAAAATTAATATTGTCAAAATGTCCGTACGAGGGCGCCTGGGTTGCTCAGTCGGTTAAGCGTCTGCCTTCGGCTCAGGTCATGATCCTGAAGGCCCCGGAATTGAGGCCCACATCAGGCTCCCTGCTCAGCGGTGAGTCTGCTTCTCTCTCTGCCTCTCACCCCACTCTCGTGCTCTCTCTCTCATTCTGTCTCTCTCAAAATCTTTAAATAAAATCTTTAAAAAAAAATGTCCATACTAGCCAAAGACATCTTCAGATTCAGTGCAATCCCTACTAAAACTCCAATGGCATTTTAGAAAGAAAAAAAACAATCCTAATATTCATAAGGAACTACAAAAGACCCTGAATATCCAAAGCAATCCTGAGAAAGAAGAACAAAACCAAAGGCTATTACACTTCCGATTTTAAACTACATTATGAAGCAACTATATTACAAAGCAATATAGTAATTTGATTATAGTAATTAAAACAGAACATATTGGCATAAAAACAGACACATAGACCAATGGGACAGAATTTAGAGCCCATAAATAAACACAAACATATACAGTCAACTTATATTACAAGAAAACACCAATGGGAACACCCAATGGGGAAAGGATTGTCTCCTCAATAAACGGCATTGGGAAAACTGGATAATTATACACAAAAGAATGAAAGTGGAGCACTATCTTACGCCACTCACAAAAATTAATTAAAAATGGAAAAAAGACTTAAAAATAAGACCTTAAACTGTAAAACTCATAGAAGAAAACAAAGAAAAAAAAGCTTAGTCTTGGAAGTAATTTTTGGATATGACATCAAAAGCAAAGGCAACAAGCAAAAATTAATAAGTGGGACTACATCAACCTGAAATGCTTCTGCACAGCAAAAGAAATAATCAACAAAATGGAAAGGCAACATGCAGAATCACAGAAAATATTGGAAAACTATATATCTGATAAGAGGTTAATATCCCAAAAATATTAGGAACTCATACAACTCAATAGTAAAAACAAATAATCTGATTAAAAATGGGCAGAGGATCTGAATAGATATTTTTCCAAAAAAGACATAAAAATGGCCATAAGTATATAAAAAGATGTTCAAAGATGCTAATCATCAGGGAAGTGCAAATCAAAACCACAGTGAGTATCACCTCATACCTATCAGTATTGCTATTATCAAAAAGACAAGAGATAACAGGTGTGAAATGATGTGGGGAAAAGGGAGCCCTATTCATATTGGTGGAAATATAAAGTAGTACAGCCATTATGGAAAACAATACAGAGTTTCCTCAAAAAATTAAAAATAAAACCACCATATGATTGAGCAATCCCCATTTCTGGGTACATACACAAAGGAAATGAAATCAGTATATCAAAGAGATATCTACACCCCTATGTTCATACCAGCATTATTCACAATAGCTAAGATATGGAAACAACATAAGTGTCTATCAAAGGATGAATGGATAATAGAAGATGTGGTGTGTATAACACACACACACACACACAATGGAATACTTTTCAGCCATGGGAAAGAAGGAAATCCTGCTGTTTGTAACAACACGGATGGATCTTAAGGACATTATGCTAAGAGATATGAACTAGATAGAGAAACAAATACTGCTTCGTGTGACTTATATGTGGAATCTGAAAAAGCTGAACTCTCATAAATAGAGACAGGAATGATTATTTCCAGGGGTGGGGGGCTGGGGAAATGAGATGTTGGTCACAAGGTACAAATATCCAGTGATAGGATGAATAAGTTCTGGAGATCTAATGTTAAACATGGTGACTATAATTAATGATGTTGTATTACATACTTGAAAATTGCTAAAAGAGATCTTAAATGTTTTTACCACACACACACACACACACACACACACAAATGGTAATCATGTGAGGTGATGGTAATCATTTCCCAATATGTAAGTGTATCAAATCATCATGTACACCTTAAACTTATATAATGTTATATGTCAATTATATCTCAGTAAACCTGGGAAGAAAAAAAAGAATGGTCCAGATGGAGAGAGCAAGAGTTCAATTCCAGATAAATGAAAAGTCAACAAATTGAAGTCCAGAGTGTGAAAGGAAAACAAATTAAGTAAAATTACCAACTTTTGTCTTGCCAAAAGTTCAGGTGCTTAAAAGACCTTCCTTTGGTTTTTAAATCGTATGTTAGGAAAAGAGGTATGATATTGTAATTTATAAAAAAAAATACATATATCTGCTTAGTGTCCACAATTCCTGGCTCACAGATCCCAAAACCCTTGGAATTGCCTAAGTGTTGAGAGTTATTAAAGTGTCTTCTGTTATGTTAATGGGGTGACTTTTAGAGGGCACCTATGGATGGGTACTTGTTGCCAATAAAGCCAACCTTGTGATTAAGGGGTTGGAACTTTCAGTCCCACCCCATGACCTCCAGGGAGGGGAGAGGGGCTAGAGGTTGAATCAGTTACCAATGGCCAATGATTTAATTGATCACACCTATCTAATGAAGCCTCCATAAAAACCCAAAAGGATAGGGTCCAAAGAGCTGGGTTAGTGAACACCTGGAGATTTGAGGAGAGCTACATACCTGGTGAGGGCTTGGAAGCTCTGCGCCCCTTCGCACATACCTTGCCCTATGCATCTCTTCCATCAGGCTGTTCCTGAATTGTTTTTTTATAACAAATCAGTAATCTAGTAAGTAAAATGTTTGAGTTCTGTGAGCCATCCTAGCAAATTAACCAAGCTTGAGGAAGAGGTCATGGGAACCTGTGATTTACAGCTGGTTGGTCAGAAGCACAGGTAGTAACCTAGGCTTGCAACAACTGATGTCCGAAGTGGAAGTAGGCAAAGGGTGGGGAGGCAGTCTTGTAGAACTGAGCCCTTAACCTGTGGAATCTGATGCTATCTCTGGGTAGATAGTGTCAGAATTAAGTTGAATCCTTGAACACCCAGAGGATGTCTGGAGAATTATGTGGTGCTGTGTGGGAACACTCCCCCTTCACATATTGGAAACTGAGTCTCAGAACCATTTTAGGGAGGTGAGCATGTGCATGTGTGTGAATAAAACAGAAGTATCAAATTTTAGAATAGGACTCTTGAATCATGTAGTCTAATCTTGCCTATTGAAGATAAGAAACTGAGTCTCAGAGACGTGAAATGCCTACAGTCACAGAAAATGGAGAAAAAAATCAGAACTACACCCCTGAGTTTCTAGAGTTCTCAGTCCCAGTGCTTTGCCCACTATACCAGACTGTTCATTGAGAGATACCTATAAGTATCCATAACCAGATGGAAAAGGATTCCCAGAGGAGAAACTAGAACTAACAGCTTTGGCAGTCCATTCTCACTCAGGTTAGCCTATGTCCACAGGTCTGTAAGACCCAGGTAAACAGAGCAAGGAGAGAGAGGAAAGCCCATTTTCTAATATGTAAATATCTGCTATGTTGAATATGGAGGTTGTTTGTATAGACAGGAAAGTTTCTTCCTTTCCCATTTCTTTTGCTATTATCTAAAACCATACATGCATTCAAGGAGAAGCAAGAAGGTCATTTGCTCAATGCCAAGTTTGTTTCTCAAAAAAGTAGTTAGGATGATGACCATCAAACCATACCAGGGAATTCACTTTTTTCCCTCTTAATTATCTAAAACCACTTCTAGAGATGTGTTAAAGTTACACATTCATCCAGCTGAGTCAGACATATTTATACCCTTGTAAATTCTACATGGGAATTTTTTCAAAATGCCAAGTGAAATGGCTTAAGCTCTTTAACCCATGCTGAAAAAATTGAGTTTTATCAGACAGAACCTATGACCTGACACACAGTAGGAAAACAGCTCAATCCTTAATGAAAAAGAAATCCTCAAACAATATATACAATTTTAGTATATCTACAAATTAAATGCCTTTTCATTCCATAAAAATTAAAACAATACAGAATATCTCAGATAAAAGTTAAGTCACAAATGGGCCACGTAAAAAGTGAAAGTAAACAACTCGGCTTTTTTTTTAAGATTTTATTTATCTATTTTGAAAGAAAGACAGCACGAGTAGGGGAAGGGCAAAGGCCGAGGGAGAGACAGGAATCTCAAGCAGACTCCTCCATGCTGAGTGGGAGCTTGGGCGGGGGCTGGATCTCACGACCCTGAGACTGTGAAACCGAGCCGAAATCAAGAGTCAAATGCTTAACTGACTGAGCCACCCAGGCAACCCACAATTTGACTTTTTAAATAAGGAGACCATATACTCCAAATAAGTGCCACCTAAAAAATGGCATGGCAATGAAGCTTTGTCATACATTATGAAAGGTAGAACAACTACATGCCAGTAATAGCACTTCATTTATTTTTATAGGAATAGATGTTCCCATAGTAACAAATTCAACTCAAGAATTCTTTTAGTTCAATGTAGCATATTAACTTATACTGGCCCAGTTTCACTTCTGTGAATGCCAACTGAAAAGTTGCTAGCGCTATAGAAAGCACACTGCGCAACATGTGATTTTCCAAGTTAGGATGCCAAAAGGTGTCAAATTCAATATCCCAATATTCCTACCTCTAAAATAATTTCTAAAAATCAAATCTGTAAAAAAAATTTTTTAATCTCATTTCTATAAAAGAACAAAATCTTGTTAACAGTTTGCCCCCCAAAAAGAAGGAAAACCAATAACCATACACTTCTAATCAATCATTCTTTTCATGCCTTATTATCATCCATTAACAATCCTACTGCCTCCTCACATTATTACTTAACGCCCCCACAGTTATCACTATTCAAAAAACTGAGGGGTTGGCTTTAATGCAAATGGACCACATTACAGGCACCATGTGAGCCCAGTTAGTCAGTGTTTATCAACATTAAAGGGACAGCGCCTTTCAGCCAAACCCTAACCACTTTCAGCAACAGGGGACCTGGACCTAAGGATACCAGATCTTCCTGGTTTTCAAAAGAAGTTGGAAATCTACATTTTCTTGCAAAAATATCCTAACTGTTAAATATTAGCTTCTTTAAAAATTTGGCCCCACAGCACATGCCTACAGCTGGATCCAGCTGGCTGGTTTCCAGCTTGCAACCTCTGGCTCATATAAAAATTCCTATCTTTACAACATCATTCTAAATATCATCACAATTCTATGGTTAGAGAAGCCCAAGATGAATAGGATTAGAAAGACTGAAGACTAGTGGTGCAATGTTCACTGTGAATCACCATCCTCTGCCACTGCATCCTGAATGGACTTCTATGACAGCGTCACTGTATTTGTGGAAAAGTCTGTCTACCAGACTGGAAACTTCTTGAGGGCAAGCCCATACCCTTATTCATCTTAGTTTTCCCAGTACTTGGCACGTGAAAAGCACGCAATAAATATATTTGAGTGAATGAATAAATAAACACCAAATAATGTAATCTCTAGTGTCAATCCCCCCTAACTTTTTTTCTCCAATATGCAACTCAGTGAGAAGAGTATTTCCAATGACACCACATTTCAAAACTGAGCTGCTCTATAACGGAGTATAAGAAATGGCTGCATATATTAATGGGTAAGTGAATTTGGGGCAAACTTTGTAAATGTTCACTGCAGGGTTAAAGTCAAGAAACAAGGATTTCAAGAAGCTTCAATGAGACTGAAAAGTCTCAGGACATTAGGAGTCTCAGGGAATGTAGAAGGGAGTCCCCCTACCCTATGTGATAACAAAAGATTCATGGATGCTTTGTAACCAGGTGATCTCCAGGGGTGCTGTGGTTGTAGGTGGTACTGCTGTTGTTTCAACTATAGTCAAGGAAGCCACTTTCTTTTCTATTTGATGCCTCTCTATGAGTGAAGTGGCAAGTGGAGGGGTTTAGAGGGGATAGAGGATCGCCCAGGGGAGCTGGGTGGTAAGAACAAAAAGGAACATTCTTCGATGATGTTTCTGTGCAAATGGGAATGTTTTCAGTCCAGGTTAAAAGGAGGCCTGATTTTGAGTCCCTGTCATTTGTCAGTTAGCTGTTATTTTTATTCTTCTTTCTCTCTCTCTCCCGTACACACGCTATTCTATATGCTTTGGAATCTAACATTTTTCTTCAATACAATCCTTGGAACGCAAATCTATACTCCGTACCTATATATATCAATTTATAGTCTTGACTATAAAAACTACTTCTGAGTAACTTTCAGAGAACAACTCAGTGGGCACTTATAGCTTAATTATTACCAAACAAGTATAAACCATATGTAAGTTTTATACCACATGTAGAGCTTGGCAATTAACCAGCACAGACTTCATTTAACCACCGCAGAAGGCTTAAATTTTCTGAACCAGTACTTGGGACTTGGGAGCTGACAACTGTGAATAATGTTCCAAGGATGATGTAAGAAAATATCTGAAATAGGAACAGCTCAGGAAATTCATGATGCTAAAGTAAGCAGGTAAGTGTATAAAGAAGAGAAGTTTGAGGGCCTGATTCCAGGCATAAAACACAGAAACATACTTACCAGAATGGATGGTGGGGTTGACTGAAGACTTGAACTTTGGGTGCTCCAAATTAGGTCTTCAGTTTCAGAAAGTAAAACTCCTCTCACTGAAGAAAGAACATTTTTAGTTGAGACACTATTGTATTTGAGGTTCAGGGACAACTAAAAATCAGGTTGTTCCTTTTAATAGTTTAGATCTTGGCACAACAGATAAGGGAGACTTGCTTAGAAAATGTTTGTTACTTTATTCAGATATTTTCCCTATATTGAGATAGGGAAACTGAAAGACTCCATAAAAATCTTTTTGCTCTTTTTCCTGCTTCTATTCTTAGTAGGACCTGTATCCTCACTTTACATATGCCTCATAGAACAAACAGTGTATGTCCTCCTTGTAAGGGACAAGAAGTTAATGACTTTTTTAGAGTATTCCAGCACAACAGATGACATCGAAGGAAGGGCCATGGGAGAATGATGTGACGAGGCCTTCATAGGCGTATTCCAGACCACGGGCACTAAACATCTCAATGCCAAGACTGCTTGGCTCCAAGGAATAAATGGCTTAGGAAGGACACCTGGACCATTGTCCTTGTTCTAGCTGGTTCCTGGATGCCTGAGAGGACATGTACACCAGACCACAATCCTCATTAAAAACCCCAGACCCCAAGCAAAGATACAACTCTCTCCTTTTCTTTACCAAGTCTCCCAGATACTCCGTCTGTATTTGCTCTCTCTATATATATCTTCAATAAACTCTGCTCTCTCCCTTACTGCTGGCTTGTGCTTGATTTCTATCCTGTGTGTCACCAAGGACCCTCTTGGCTGGTCCTGTGGGACCCTCTCTGGGTCCTCAGACCTGGCCTGCCAGCATCAATATTAACACAATCTATCTGATTTATAAGACTCCAACATAAAATATTCTCCTCATTATTACATTTAAGACATTCCTATATTATTTCTTTTTCTCTCTTAAGCAGTTTACTCTATTCAAGATTCCTGTGAAGCAGATATTTTTAAATTGATTTTTTTTCATTTTAATAAGGAAGTTAAACTGAAAATTCCAATGCATTTGGTTGATGCTAAGAATGGAGAAAATTATGAAAAATGATTTCCTCTTTGGCAGAAAGTATCTTTGAAAAATGGTTAGGACACCAGAGAGTTTACTGCTATACCAATATTAAAGAGCAAAAAAGGTAAGACAATAGATTGTATAATGTAATTCAACAAAGCCTTACTGAATCCTTGCTAGTTACTACAGACTTTGATAAAGTTGAGACTATAAACATTAATAAAGCCAAGTTTCTCCTATGCAAGTATTCCCTATGTCAGAGAGATAAACACAAATTATAAAATGATGTGAGGGGCATATATACAATGTGTGGGATACAAAGAAAAAACTGATTTTGCCTGAAGGGGAGACGGAATCTATAAAAGCTAAAGAAAAAAAAAAGGATTGCCACAATTTGATCTGGTGTATGCACCAAAAATAGAAGCAGAATTTCTCCTTATTCACCTGTTACCACTGGCCTGACATAAAGGGAACAATGAGAAGCCAAAAACCCTATTTGATTTAAGTATTTTCCAAAACTCTTTTTCAATTGTGTATACGGTTATCTTGTCTTCTACGGAAAATAAGCACCATAGATCAAGGATGATCTATCTTTAAGAAATGATGACCAGGTTACGTAGAAAGCTACATCCATTCAGAACTCTGAGTTGGCATGACAATAGAAATAGATTTTAGAGACCAAATTTTGTGCAATTGAAACATACATCTAATGAAAGATCAAAGCACCTGAATTAGTTTCTCCTGTATATCCTAAAGCTTTTGTTAAATTTGCTTAGAAATTCTCAGTTGTTAAACTCCTTTTCAGGACACCTCGGAGGTAAGCTCAACCAGGCTCCACATAAAAGGAAGACCTTCTTATGCTGTTTGTGGATTTAGTTTCCTAACTAAACAATCTCACTTTGCCTGTTGCAAACCTTAATCTCCATGTCCTTCTTCCACTACCCTCGTTATTAACCTTGGTGTTTGTACCTTCTGCTCAGTTTAGGTTCCCATCCCCTTCAGGTCATGACCTCTTAGCTATACTTTTTTCTCGGATCCCAGTATCCAGATTCCTGGGACCTTCTGCCTATTTGCTGTCCACATAGGTAGCCTCCAGCTAGTCTATACCAGCCTTGCCAAAAGGACTTCAGCAATTTCAGATTATAACAAGCCTCTTCTCTTTTCACTATTTTATCTGGCTCAGGTATTCCAACAAGATACAACAACAAAAAAGGAGTATATGGGACAGTAATCCCAGGATACCCGCACTGCTCCAAAATACAAAGGTTCTCTCGTGTTTTAGAACTGATAGCCTAATATCACTATCATCTACGAAGAAAGAGTTTCTCCACTTTAGGAGAGCCTCAGTGCTGCAGTTGGTTAAGCTTCAGACTCTTGGTTTCTGTTCAGGTCATGATCTCTGGTAGTGAGATGGAGACCCACACTCAGCAGGGAGTCTGCTTCAGATTCTCTCTCCTCTCCTTCTGCCCCTCCCCCCCAATTATCCTCTCTCCCTAAAATAAATAAATAAATCTGTAAAATAATAAATAAATAAAGAGTTTCTCCACTTTAAAGTCCTATATAATCCATATGAAGTCCAAGCCACTTTGTGGCCCTATCTTAGCACACTGTCATTTTAAGGAAACATCAGCCAAAATAATTGAAAAGCAATTTAAAGTTTTAGTGAAGCCCTCAAATAATATCTTCTTTAGGAAGTAAGGAATTATATATAGTAAAATATCGTTAAAAGTTTTTTTCTCTCTTTTCTCTCTCTCTCATGTGTATTTGTGTTTATTTACATACACACACATACACACACACACACACACACACACACAAGGCCTAGGTGATAACTGCCTGAAAAGATACAGATTCTTGGGCGTCTGGGTGGCTCAGATGGTTAAGCATCTGCCTTCGGCTCAGGTCATGATCCGAGGATCCTGGGATTGAGTCCCGTATTGGGCTCCCTGCTCCTTGGGAGCCTGCTTCTCCCTCTGCTTCTCTCTCTCTCTCTCTCATGAATAAATAAATAAAATCTTAAAAAAAAAGATACAGACTCTTTTCTCTTAAGAAAATGTGGGAATTGAAGAGGCTATAAAAATGCATCATTGTTAGTATTGCCTCTCATTCATGAATTTTCCAGTTTGGCAGCTGGTACTTTTCCCATGCAATCATGTCAGTAAAATATACTCCATGGACATCTTAAAGCTAAACCACCCATGAGAGAAGAAATTATAAAGAAGTAAACATGAAGAAGTAATTTAACAGGACACCATGTCCCTGATGAGTAAAACTGTTGCAACACCAGTAACCAGATTCTTAGTAAACTTTAGTCTGAGATTAACTAGGCCACTCTTTCACCTCTAAATCCAAAGTAGTCCACCCTTCCTTGATGATCCCAGATCCACCTATTGATTTCAGATCATAACTGGATCTCTCCAGCTATCTAAATTCGAACTTAGTACTGGTTTCTCTGGGATTCTGCCTATCACCCAGTATCAATTCTTCTTTGACCAAGATCCTCCCTGAACTTTCCTGAGCTACTCTTTGTCTTCTGCTCTCTGGCTTTTAAGTCTTTACACCAGTCGGTTTGCCTTGGAGAATTACTGTGTTGGTCACCCCAGCTGCACTATAACCTGTTCCAATTCATGCTTGCAGGTTCCACTTCCCTTTTTCCTATGTTTTGCTCCCATTTCCCTAAACTATTTCTAAATGTCATGCTGTTCTCCACTTTCCCCACTTTTTTTTTAAGATTTTATTTATTTATTTATTTGACAGAGAGAGAGAGAGAGCACAAGTAGGCAGAGTGGCAGGCAGAGGGAGAGAGAGAAGCAGACTCCCCGCCAAGCAGGGAACCCAACATGCGGCTCAATCCCAGGACCCTGGAATCATGACCTGAGCTGAAGGCAGATGCTTAACCGACTGAGCCACCCAGGTGCCCCACTTTCCCCACTCTTTGTGGCTTTTTGTCTACCAATACTCCTAAGAGCTCCCGATTGATCTATCCCAAATAACTACATGGCTAAAGCTCCATTCGAACCAGGATGGCTCCTCTCTCATGCAGTCAAGAGAATGCTAAAAACCACAGATATATAAGGAAATTAGTTTTCACCACAGTATATTGAAAAAGAAACTAAAGCTGTACAAGCACTTTATGATGGATATCAACTCACCATTGATAAGTTGAAGGGAGTCAGGATCTGGATTCAAAGAGGAGTTCCCCAACAAAAAATTCTGATGTAGTGTCTCAGCAATATAATCTCTGAAGTTACTAATTGCATAAACAGCAGTGGGCTTATCATCCAGTTCCACAAGACCATGGTTTTCCACCTTGTTGGAATGAAGGCTAATTAGGTCCCAGGTGGTATTGCCGATGGCCTCACCATTGAAGGTAACTGCATAATGAACATCTATGCCACTATGGATGAAAACAGAGAACAAATTAGACCCTGTTAAGGAAACACAAAGAAAGGAGCTTTGAACCCATGGAGCACAAACAGTACACCTGGTGGGGGGAGGGGGGCGGGTAAAGGTGGGGGTCTGAAAAAGCATGGATTCCACCACCATTCTCTGCAGATTCTGGACAACCTTTTGCCATCCCCTCCTGCTTCCTAGAGAACAGAGGTTCATAGCTCTAAGAACATGGAAAACGTTCTAAGGAGGCCAGAGAGGCAACTCTGCAGAATATGTGAGCACGCTCTTCCCCACCATTCTCGCCCCTTCTTTTCTCCATCAGAACCAACAGCTCTTCTCCACTATCAGCCAGCTTCCTTCTTTCCCTATTAGCATTCTCCTCCCTGATTTAAAAAAACAAAACAAAACCTTCTAACTCCACCCAACAGTGGGTAATTCTCTCATCTCTCTTTCTTACTGTTATTGGACAGATTATGTACTCCGCAACGGAAGGGGGGTAGTGAAGCAATAAAGAAGCTTAATTACTATGAACTACAGCAATAGTTATTGGGAATGGAAAATATGAAATACTTGAAAATAAAGCAAATTGATGACTTGTGATTTTTTTTTAATATCATGCTAGAATATTTTCTGATATGACAGTTATCTAAGTCTCTCAGGAGATGTAATTTTGTTTGATAGTCCAGACAATTTACAGTCCTATAAAGTTTGAAACTAAACTGTAATAAAACTATTAAAATGTGATCGGGGTTTTTTTTTGGCCTGGTAGCAATGATGACTCCAAAGTTTAGGATTTTACTACCCTAAACCTTTCCCAAATTGACTATATAAATTTCTGTTTTTCAAATGCTCTACAAACTAGCTTTCATTTTTGAACTGGCTCCTTCATTAATGAGTTGAATAAAACCTTAATGAGCTAACAAAGAACTGTCTGAGATAGGGCTTTTTTACTATCTACCTTTCCATAAGCAAATAAAGAGAAGATTTCTTAGAATAAAGGGTAGAGTAAAAATACAAATAGTAGTTGACATGTCATTTGATATTTTCTTAAATAATCATTTTGGAGAAATAACACCAGATTATAAAATTTTTAATCCAATAAAAATACTCCTTCTAGACTCTAACTCAGATTTCTCTAACAACCAAAAACTAACATTTTAAAATGTTAGCTTACGATGTGACAGGTATTTCATATGCTTTATCTCATATAATTTTCATAATAATCCCATGAAGGTTTTATTATCTTCAGATTATTATTGAAGAAACTGAGCTTTAAAAAAGTTAGAAGACTTGCCTAAAATTTTGAAACATGTACGTGGTAAAGATTCAAACACAGATCTGCCTGACTCCAGCACCTGAATTCTGAACTATTATGCTATACTCTCAGTAGCTTTAATTAAACTACTACCCAAAAAAAGTCATTATGAGGACAGCTTTGCTCTCGTCATCACTCTGGCTTCCCCCAGTCTATGAGACACAGCCATCAGAAGCAGGACCCAGCAGTCACACCAAGATCCTTCCAAAGGAAAGGAAAATGCTATCTTCCCAAAGATAAAACACTCAAGAGAGACAGGCAATGGAAACAATTTGCCTCCTTCCGATATTCTGTAGGACCAAAATGACTCCCAAATCAAAGCATACAAATAATTTAAGCACTTCCCCCCTAAACTTACTTATATATCATTATATATTCTTTGATTACAGCTTTTGTGGTTTTGTAAAAAGATTTTGTTTAAAGTGACTGCCTTTCAATCTCCTCTTGAATTTCTATCCCCAGTGTTCAGCATGGTCCCCGGCACTGAGGGGCCCCTGGTGCCTACTAAATAAATAAAAACCTAACTTGTCTGAATATAAAAAAAAAAAAAAACTACAGTCTAATCAAGGTATTCACATATCTAAACAAAAAGTATCAACATAATGAGAATGATCTCATGGTGTCTAGAAAAAGGGATTAGTCAACTAATTTATTTCACTATTGTGGCTTCCTTGTAAAAATAGCTCCCTAAGTTGGAGACAGCCACAACATAACTAGCATGGCTTGATGATACTGGTCATTAAAATCACCCAACTTCCAGGTGCCTGGGTGACTTAGTTAAGTGGTTAAGCTTCTGCCTTGATCCCAGGGATCCTGGGATTGAGCCCCTGCTCAGTGGGGAGCCTGCTTCTCTCTCAAAAATGGGTAAATAAAATCTTTAAAAAAAAAAGTCACCCAACTTCCTTTCTCTTCTTTCAAGCTTGCAAAGGAATCTTTTGATTATAACTCCCTACAGATTTTCCTATGGGGAAAGAATGCATAAGCCAGACAATGCAATAATTGGTCAGCTGGCAGATCTCTTGCTTTAAATAAATCAACTGGCATCCTAGACAATGCATCATATCTTATGATTTAGTAAGCATGAATTGGTCTTAAGAGGCCTGTCCTTCCTGGGAGTACAGGCAGTTCTGGACCTGTCCTGAGCTGCTTCCCACAGATTCATACCCTGAACTATAGGGGACACCATGAAAGTGACATCCCTCACCTGCCATACAAGTTGCCAGGCCTCTTTGATGTTTTTGTTCTAATCTGAGTAACTTCCATAAGGTTTTCCTCCCAGATCTGATAAGCTTCCACTTCTAATGGGGTGGTTTAGGGTGTTTTAATTAGTAACTGAGTATTTTGACATCCTGATGCTCTCCAAAATGGTAAGACATCAGCTTGTTGTCTAGAACTTCTTTCAGTCTCTTACTTTTTCATGTCAGACTATATTGATTCATGGGTAATTCCTGATATTCTTTTGTAAAGAAATAAATTCAGTAAAATATGCTAAAATAACCAAATGATGGCCCTGAGGTAGAATAAAACAGTAAAAGGGACATTTGTTGGTCAGAACTCACCACACAGTATGTGTCCCAAGGATCTAGCACAATGCTTGGCTCATAGTAGTTCAATAAATACTTTTGAAAATAATAAAAGAGCAAATGGTCAATTTTATTGACTAATGCAGCCATATAAGACAACTAAATTTGTGCTACTTAAATGACAGAATGATACTCCCTATTTAATCTGAAGAATTTTGTCTCTAAATATGAAAGTCTCTAAAGTTTTCACCCTAAAATTATCTTCATACATTTGTGTCTTCTGAGCAATCATTTTTTAAAATATTTTATTTATTTATTTGAGAGACGGAGAGAGAGAATGAGCAGAGGGAGGGACAGAGGGAGAGGGAGAAGCAGACTCCCTGCTAAGCAGGGAGCCTGGTCGTGGGGGCTGGATCCCAGGACCCTGAGATCATGACTTGAGCCAAAGGCAGTTGCTTAACCAACTGAGCCACCCTGGCGCCCCATGAGTAATCATTTTAGATATATTACTTCACAGCCACAACCCAACCCTGAGGAAATGCATGCTCTTTCCAAACTCAGTGGGACAGACCATGACTACATCTCCTGAAAGGTGAGCTTCTTTTGGTCTTTGCACAACCTATTTCATATTAAGACAGAAAGCAGTGATAATGAAAAAATGGAGGAAAAAAGACTGTACCACTTAGCACTTGAGTTCATTCCTATGCTATGCAGAAAATCAGACAAGGAGAATCAAAGCTTCACTGAGAGTCTACCATGTGCCTTGCATGACTTTTAAATATCATAGAGAGATGATCAAGAGAAATGTTCCTGGATCAAGAAATTTGTGCAAATCAAGCAGTCTGGGGCAGATTACTGGCCTTATTCTTTGTTGACAAAATATAATTTGTCTCCCAACATTTTCCTTGGACATATAAAAATAACACTTCTATTATAGTCTACCTTGTCTAGTGAGGATAAATTCATTAAAGAAGATAAAATGCCTCAGAGATATGCTGCAATTCATTACCATGTTTTTGTCCTGGAAAGAGAACTCAAAGAAATGCTTAAGGTATCAGGAAACCATCTATTCTCGGAGCCGAGAATGTCACTATGACCCAAAACAGACTGAGTTCTGGCATGGTAAATGTAGCAGAGAGACATCTCAGGATGAGGGACAGAATAAGAAAGCCCACAGGCCAAGGAAGTACATAAGAAGCAGAATGCACACTGGAAGACAAAACATGATCTGACTGAAGAAAGTTGTGCTGGCTCTCCACCCTTAGCACCTCTGAGTTAACCAGCCACCACTGTATTACCATCTTTCGTCTTCTAAGCTAGACTAACACAGCTGCTATATAAAGGAAAGTTTCTCTTTCTGACAGCTATTTCCAGAAACATCAATCATGTGGAGGTGAAATTTATCCTTTCTTGTTCTCTTACCTCAAATGCCCTGATTGGCTGTTTGACATGTGCAGATTTTCAACATAAGAAATAACAGTATCATTTCTCATTAAGATCAACCAAAATAAAGATATTTCAGAGAAATTCAGACATCCTATAAAATGTCTTCCATTAGAAAGAAGGCACACACTTACGAAGCCTGGAGCTGAAGTTTTGAAGTATACCAGGCAGATATATTATTGACTCACTTCAAATGGGTAATCTACTAACTTAATGTGTGTACCTGGACAGATACAAAGCAAATAGAAAATTTCATATGGATACAAATGTTTATGGAGAGAGAGAAAGAAAGAGAATGGTTATATATTATATAAATGGACTATTTCTGTGCCACACATTTATTCATCCACAGTTCAGAATACAAGTATACCAAAAAGTTATGAATCAATTCCATCAAAAGGCTAATACTTGATAATACTGAACAATTTTAGAAATTGTACCTAGGTTAACAATTCTATCATAAAGTCTAATGGCTTCATATTGGTTTCTGTGTCCCTATAGAGGACTTAGCACTCAGTAACTGGATATCATTTTTTTGGTCATAGGGTTAACATGATAACATTAGAATTTGGGTTGTTTTAATATTTTAATCATTCCAAGAGGGCAACAACTAAACAATCAGGCCTTTTGGTTGAGAACTGATCATCAACACATATACCTGTAATACATACACACAGGACAGTTCACATCTACTTAGAGTACAGAAACCAAAATTCTGATTACCTTGGTCAAAATATCTGTTATCTCCTACTTATATAACTTACAGCAAATCAATTTGTCTGTCTCAGGCAAAATATCCTCATTTCCAGAAGGAGAATGAATGTTAATCCTCATTTTCACTATCTCAAAGGAATATTAAGAAAATAAAATGAAAAAATAAAAAAGAACCAGTAATTTGACATATCTCTAAAAGCACTTTTCATTAGATTGTGTGTTCCTAAAAGAAATAAACCAAGAGTTAATTAATTTTTGTAGGCACAGGGTTTGTCCAATTAGTAGGCACTTAGTAAACACCTGCTTAAATAATATAAATGAAAATGGAGTCAGAAAGCTCTTTTCAAATATAAAATATTACAATAAAGTAGTATTACCGTATGTCTAAACATGTCCATAATTAACACATGAATTTGCTTCATAAATTCCATTTATACTTATCAATCTTGCAAGAGAAAATGAATTTTAAATAAATTTGAATCCAAAAGCAAAAAAATGACAAGCAACCTCTACAAAGGGTATTGACTATGTTTTTATATTATGCTTCTTCTAAGAAATTCCAGAGAGCAGCTGTTTTTGCAAAGGAACTATTATAGAGATCGGCTTTCTCCCCTTCATTTACAACTTGAAGTGACACTTGATTATATTACTGAATGACGTAGTATACTTGAAACTGTTTACATTAATGGTGGGTTTTATTCCTATTTTAAATTAAGTGTAACTCAATATTTAAAAGTACTTGACAGTCAACAGTCTATGACAGGGGTCTGTAAAGCTAAATCCAGCCCCGTATCTATGAGTTCATAGATTTTATATTTTTAAGTAGTTGAAAAAATCAAAATAAGAACAATATTTTGTGACATGTGAAAATTACATGAATTTCAGATTTCAGTTTCCATAAATTAAGTTTTATTAGAATATAGCCATGCTCATTCATTTTCAGTGTATTATCTATATCTACATTCATCTGATGGCTGAGTTAAGTAGTTGCAACAGAGAAAGTACAGCCTGAAAAGCTTAAAATATTTACTAACTGACCCTTAAGTAAAAAAGTTTGCCAATCCCCAATCTGTAAGAAGATGGACACTAATATTAGAAGTTATAAAAGAATTGAGCCATGCTACCTTGGACCTAGGGCTACCAAATTTTCTAAACTACCTTTTCAATCAGTGGACTGTATAAAAAGTGCTAAAAAGTACTCTACCTGCCATTTTCCTTGGGGGACCTGAAAATAAAAATTGAAAGTGTTAAGTAGAGTTTAAGACAGTTATAATTGTCACATCATTCATTAAAGTTGCAAGTTCTTAATATATTTCCTCTAAAATATTTCCTTAAATCAAAATGTTTGCATAGTATTAGATGTGGACAAACTCATGTAGATTGAAGGAAGCAAACAAAGGGTGAGAAAAGATTCTGTTTTAAAACTGACAATATTTACTATCTTTAGACTGCATTTAAAATACTTTTTAAACCATTCATATAAGGTTTTCTCTTTATAAATAAGCTTTATTCAGTACATCAGCAGAGGACTCCAGTTGCTGGCATTTAGCAAAATTGGGAAACTTTTTTTTGGTAGATAATGTGTTATGTAATTTAAAATAAATGAAAAGAAAATCAGACATTACACAGAAAGATGCTAAGGGATTGGAAAAGGTCAGGACTGACCCACAGGATATTGCATGACCTTTAATATTTATTTATTTTATGTAACAGACACTTAATAAATAGTCCCATATGCCAGAAAACTGTGCTGAGTGTTTTACAAAAATCAATTCATTTAGTCCTCATTAAGATTATTAAGGACTATTAGAATCCCCATTTTACAGGTAAAGAAACTGAGGAACAAGGAAGCTACATAATTTACCCAAAGTATTTCAAAAGTATTTTTAATAAAGCAGAATAGTAAATTCTCTTTTTTATACAAATAGGACACTAAAATTTGATAACTTATCTAAAATCATCCAGCCAGAAGTGCCAAAAGCAGATTTGTACCCAGGGAAGTTGGTTCCAAAGGCCATGTTGCTTTTCGTATGCTGCCAAAGGAGAGAGGTCTTCAAAGGCCTCATGTCACAACTAGAGGCGGTGTTCTATGAGAAGTGCTAAGGTTGAACTGGGGAGACTGGTTATGGTGTGAGAGTAGGTGGTGGGTCAATTTACCATGCTTGCCCTCTCCCCTGCACAGATAACTAGCTGAATGTCTTTGGGTAAATTATTGAAATTCCCTGTGCCTTATCAGAAAGGTGTCCTTATTAGAAAAAAAAAATGAGGAAATTAACTATCTCATAGCATGGCTGTTGGGAATAAATGAGTTATATAGATATGAAGCCTGGCACACTGTAAATGCTTTGTAAGTGCTTGCTATTATTTCTGGTAAACCCAGAAATTGTGATAAGAGAATACACCAAAGTTAAGATGTTGGCTCTATTGATTATGCTGTGAAGTTACATATACCCCTACTCATGCTCCCCTGCATCAAACAGCTGAGCCACAACTATCCTCCAAATGCTCCAAACCTTCAGAAAGTACTGAGTCTAGCATGGGATTTAAGTGTAAGAGCTGTAAAGTCAGCCACCCGGTTTCAAAATCCCTCTTCCACCGCTAATTTACAAGCTCTCTGACTTTGGGCTAATACTTCATCCTTCTAAACCTGTTTGTTCTCTGCAAAATGAGTATTAATAATAATATTTATTCTGAGTAAGTTAGCTCGGGAAAATCAAGTCCCCAATATAAAGCATTCATTCAGTAAATACTTTTTTTTTAAATTTATTTGACAGAGAGAGACACAGCGAGAGAGGGAACACAAGCAGGGGGTTGTGGGAGAGGGAGAAGCAGGCCTCCTGCCAAGCAGGGAGCCCAGTGTGGGACTCGATCCCAGCACCCTGGGATCATGACTTGAGCCGAAGGCAGCCGCTTAACTGACTGAGCCACCCAGGTGCCCCCAGTAAATATTCTTTTTAAGAAGAAATGTTTTAAAAAGAGATCAGTGATTTACTTAGAACTGTTATGTTTGAAATGAAGACAAATGCATCCACTCCAGAATGGCCTTACAGTAAGATGTCAAAGTCACCTCGGTAGAACATTGACAAGATTTAGTGGGAAGCCAAGATCATATCTAATGTGACTTCAGGCTCCCCTCAGTGCCAAGTAAAAGCAGTGTAACCCGTCAAAAGCAAGCTGGGGACATGAATTCCTAAGTTCTTATCTGCCTAACTACAGATCTAGTATGTCTCTTTGAATATATTCTTTTGCCTTTTTCTAACTGTCTCCTCTCCTGAAAAACTATCATTAAGAATACATATTTACCAGAAATAGTATTTAATTACAGCACTCAAATCATTTGTTTTTAGAGCATACATAATAAACACAAAAAGATATTACATTGAAATAAAGAGCGCTACTAAACATGTACATTTTTAGAGTCTATTTACCTAAAATCAAGCACACGAATGTCCTTATAGCCTGGTAACCCAGTAAATGCATTTTCAACCTGTCAAAAATAAAAATAAAATTTATAGCTATGTAGAAATGTGAAAAGTACATAGAAAATACTGCTTTTAAGAGTTGAATATAAAGTGCACTGCTTATAACTAGTAGAAGCTTATACATGTATACAGATACACAGTAGTCAGAAAGTTACATAAGAAAATTATAATAGTTAACAATGTTAGAAAATAGTTTTAACACAACACTGTCACATTTTTCTTTTTAAATTTTGTCTTTTTAGGTTTTAATGTATTTTAATATTAATTTTTTTCCAAATTATGAAAAGCAACTTCTTACTGACAAAGCACTGTTTTTTCCTTTGTAGGATAAAATGTAGAAAAAAGCATTTGTTTCAAAAAAAAGCTATAATAACATTTTTAAGTGTAATTGTTTGGATTAGAAATCTGGCTGCAGCATACACACTGACAAAGAGTCAAGTATTCATTTTCTCTAAGTGTGAAGTGTCTGATGGCATCTGTTTCCTGTTCCTACGATACAAGGGAACTGTGAACAAAGTCAACATTAGAAGCTAGTCCACAAGCTGAAGCTCAGCCCCCTGGAGAGAGGCCCTATTGACCGGGTGTCATGAAGGGGGTTATGAAGCAGTGACCAGGTACTTAACTGGTCTGAAGATCAATTTATGAAACATCTACAGGAACCAGTTTTATCACTAAGTCTTTAAAATCCAGCCATGTAAATCAAGATGAGTTTAGTGACCGGAGGGAGGGAAAGAATGCTAACTGGACTAAAAATCTAAAAATAGTCAGATGATGTATAAATACATATTTTAACATTGAACACTTAACCCACATTTCAGAAGGTACCAGTCTCAGTAGATAAGTCACTATGGAGCCAACACCAGAATTGTTAGTGGACTTTGGAGACATCTCTGGGAATCTACTTTTAAAACTAAGTCTGAGTATAATCAAGAGAGTGGGATTTTTAAAAAATCATGGTTCATGAAGATCTCAATGCCTTAAGGATAAAGAATCCAAACCTAAGTAACTCTATACCTATGATAATTTGCCTTGTTTTATTCTCTTAGAGGAAAGACAGAAATGCCATAATTCTTGTAGGATAAAAGTGGAGATGGAATCTTGCAGGATAGGAATCCAAAAATGAGTTCATCTCAGCTGTTTCTGCTGGCAAAGTAACTGTATACAAGCCTTATTTTATAGAACTAATACTGCCCTGCCCATCAACCATATTGGCTTTCATAAAGATTAAAATGAATGTACCTAAAAGTATTCCATTAATTGCAAAATGTTATACAGCTGTATGTAATTGTTATTGCTAGACCCATCTCATTTTGAGTTTTGTCATCTCTTGAGTTTAACCACGTACAAGTATTCTAATTCATCACATCTAGTTAGCTACTGTACAGGTGTCCAGTTAAAAGAATCATTCCACTTTATTAACATCAAGATTAATAATAGGTATAATTTATTGAATGACTTCTATGTGCCTGATGATTTACAATATTACTTCTAATCTTTGCAACAATGTCAAGAGATACATATTTTCCCATTTTATATATGGGAAAATTGAGATGTCAACTAACTTGCCCAGGGTCATGCATTTGGTAAGTGACTAAATTAGAATTTATTCAACCTTAAATCTTTCCAATACCAAAGCCCATATTCTTCCCAATGAATTACATGCCTTTTCTTCCCCCCTGCCTCATGATAAAAATGTCATAGAATTGAGACCAGGACTGGGAAAACTGTGAAGCTCACTTTAACTTTTCATCTGAACTAAAATTAAGGTGATATGGTATAAAGGAAGGAACACTTTGAAGGGAAGGAGGAGATTTGATTTTCCCTTCTACCCCTAAAGGTTGAAATGACTATGAACAATTTACTTGGCCGCCTGGGCCTCAGCTATAAGATGGCAATGCTTCTCCACTTGGCTGCTGTGAACTAACAGACTTAAAGCAGCCTGCAGAACGTAGGGCGCTGTTCAGGGACACTGTGTCGATACTGTAGCTATCTTCAGGTATCGATGCTCCTATCGATGCTCCCAACGCTATTATGCTTACCTTTCTCTCTCTGATACTTGATGTTGTCCCAAGCTAATCTTACTCTTCTCATAAAAAAAAAAAAAAAAAAAAGGAATTCCTCCTGAACCTCAATCCTCTCCAATCAGGCTTTCTTTTTCCCTAAATATCTTCCCATATCATTACCTAGGAAATAATATCAAAGGAACAATCCCTGTGACTGTGCCCTGAAGGGAGAGAGCTAGAGGGGCCCCCTTCAATTTGCATTAAACACAGTGACAGAACCTTTCAGAGACACAACCTCTAACTCTGCTGCTTCACACAAGGAAGTGGCTGTTGGTAGACATTTCAGGGCAGGTAAGGGAACGGACTGCAGGGATACTCCAGAGAAGAAACCATTTCATGGTAGGCCCAGACCCTTCCTCACCCCCAAATCACCTCAAGCCAAGAGCTATCTACCTCATAAAGTCTCTGCTGGAGATGTTTTTCAGAATGTTTATTAGACTTCTAGACTTTCTAAATATGCAGTCATTTAGTGCAATTGTTTATCTAAACACGCAGGCCTACCAAGGTTCCTCACTCCAAGAGCAGAGAGAACCAGACAGCTGATCCAAGACACTATCTGATGCCAGGTGGCCACTGGTCTGGCTGACATTTCTTCTACATACCATACAGCCTTGCAACTTGGCCACACAGATAGGAAAAATAATCGTCTGGCTTACACTCCCCACGTCAGATGGCTATAATGATGCTGTTTGGCTGAGAGATGCACATTTCTTTTTCTCCTCTAGACATAGTGTCTAGGGAAGGAAATGAGTCCAACATAATGGAATTGAAAAACTTGGGCAAGGAGAACCCCATCAAGAGGGAAGGAAAAGAAATAAACAGGAAGGAATGATGTGCCCTGACACTGGACAGAAAGGGGAGATGGGCACTCAATGCCTTATTACCCAAGAGCAAAGGCACACAAGAAGGGGGGCCACCTATGGGTCACTTTTGACTGAAAGAATCTTGAGTTCAAGTCCTATATAGAATTCTTCCACAAATTAAAGTTGCAGGAGAGTCTAATGCATGATTCTTTAAAAAAAAAAGAAAGAAAGAAAAACCACCTTTTAAAAAATACCGCCAACCAAAGAACAGAGATAGGAGGGAAATTTACTTTTCACTGGATACCCTTTTGTCCTTTTGAACTTGGAACTGTGTACTACTTATGTGTTAACTGCCCCAAATTTTTCAGTTTAGAAAAAGAATATTAAATAGGAAATTTAAAGAAATTAAATTTAATGTTCCTCCAAGAAAAACAATACACTGTATGTAGTTTCTTAAAGATACTCATTTCTCCAAATACTGTCAATTTAAAACCATGCCATTGAACACATTCTTCTTTGGCTGTGCAGCTAAAGTTTGGAAATAGTATTTATTTGTTAGCAGATGGTAAAGGTGTGTCAGATTTTGCTTCGATTAAATAAACTCATCTATCTTTCTGTGATCTTTTTACAGAGTTTTCTGAAGAAGTGGCTAAGTCACAGCCCTCTGAACCAAAGAGAAGAAGAGCTTGATTCCTTAACCTACCTTTAACCAGTTTTGTGAATATGGGAAATTTACAACCCAAGGAAAATGTCGAAAGAAAGAAAGAAAGGAAGGAAAGAAAGGAAGGAAGGAAGGAAGGAAGGAAGGAAGGAAGGAAGGAAGGAAGGAAGGAAGGAAGGAAGGAAGGAAGGAAAGAAAGAAAGAAAGAAAGAAAGAAAGAAAGAAAGAAAGAAAGAAAGAAAGAAAGAAAGAAAGAAAGAAAGAAAGAAAAGAAAAGAAAGAAAGAAAGAAAGAAAGAAAGAAAGAAAGAAAGAGAAAGAAAGAGAAAGAAAGAAAAAAAAGAAAAAGGAAGGAAGGAAGGAAGAAACAGGAAGGGAAAGGGAAAGAAAAGAGAAGAGAAGAAAAGAAAAGAAAAAAGATGAAAAACAAACCAAAAAATCACCCACCTCTGAAATAAACTCTTCTACAAGGTGCTGGTGGTGGAAGTTGGAGGGATCCTGTAGTTCTTCCCTGTATTGCTCTCCCAAAAGGTGGATACTGAATTCTGCAATCTGCTCAGTTGCTGGTTTTGTGGATTCTTCTATCACATTCTCAATTTCATTGCTAATCTGGATTTTTAGAGAAAAAAAAAACAATAAATGTCAATGTTTACTCATACAACCAACAAGTATCTCCTGATTGGTACATATCAGACACTATGTCAAAAGAAACTTCTAATGATGACCTTTTATACAGTATCTGACTTTGGAACTAATTGGGTGGACTTTAAGACATAGGCTAACATTAAAATTACTATGCATTTGTACATTCCTTTGAGCACACAATGACTGCTTCAGGGAAAGACAGAAAATTTTCCACAGATAAGCACCAAAGTTAACGATCTTCTATCACATCATCTGTGAGTTTAAAAAGAGTTGACCAAAAATAAATAAATAAATAAATAAAAATAAAAAGAGTTGACCATGCTAATAGTATCATCTAAAAATAGCCTAGAAGTGTTGTTCTCAAACTTTTTGGTCTTAGGGCCCATTTAAACTCTTAAGAATCATTCAGAAACACAAAGAAATTTGTTTTTTGTGGGTTGTATCTATAGATATTTACCAGACAAAAAATTAAAGGGAAAATTTTTAAGAATATTTCTTAATTCATTTAAAAATAATAAACTCTTTATGCTGTAAAAAGGAATAACATTTTGCAAAATAAAAAATGAATGAGAAGAGTAACATTGTTTATAATTTTATAAATTCTTTAATTTGGTTGGCTTCAGACGAAGACACTGGATTCTCATATCTGTTTCTGCATTCAATCAGTAATATGTTGCTTTAGTTGAAATACATGAATAAAAGTATTAGGGAAGGGGGAATTATATTAACAGCCTTTTCAGCTAACTGTGGAGATTCTTTCTGGATACTATACCAAACTCAACAAGGGGTAGTTTCTTAAAGATTAGTGACTACATGGAATCTGAAACTGTATCAATGAACTTTTTGTACTCTGTAACAGTAAAATCCAGGTCTTCCAGTGGCCAAAGCTGCAACAATTTGAAAAACAAAATAAATAATGGATTATAATCCAAAGAATAAAATATCCATGAGTCCATATTGATGGAAATAAATGATTTAATAAATAAATGAGAAGTGACAATAGTGTCTTACAGAAGAATTCCAATAGTAAATGTAGAATGAGGGAAAGAAAATATCACTACTACAATGTTACAGTAAGAAATTCTACATGGAAGATACACTTGACCTCATCCATCTAAGTCCCTCCATTGTGATACACAAGAGAAGGGGTTAGAATGGAAGAATGGCTAGCCTAAGGGCTCCCAGCAAGCCAATGGCAGAGTCAGGAAGAGACTACATAGGCTTTCCTTCAGTGTACCATTTTTCATCCGTGATAGATCATATAATCAGAGACCTTCAAAATCTCAGAATAGGAAAGTACCTCAAAGATCCTACTATCCCTCTGGATGCCTGAATTCTCTCTACAATATCCCTGACAAATGGTTGCTCATCCTCAGTTTAAATGGCCTGATGAGAAAGAGTCATGATTTTCAAAGGCAGACCATTACATGTCCAAAAAAAAAGCTCTCAGGGCACCTGGGTGGCTCAGCCAGTTAAGCATCTGCTTAAGCATCTGCGTTGGCTCAGGTCCTGGTCCTGAGGTCCTGGGATGGAGCCGCACATCAGACTCCCTGCTCGGTGGGAATTCTGTTTCTCCCTCTCCCTCTGCCTCTGTCCCCTCCTTGTGCTCTCTCTCTCTCTCTCTCTCAAATAAATAAATAAATCTTAAAAAAAAAAAAAAAGCTCTCATGTTTGGGAAGTTCTTTAATTTTTTTTCTTTCTTCTTTGCCCTCCACAGCTTGGTTCCTGCTTCCCTTTTCCAGCCCCATCTCCCTTTCCCCCACCTTTCACTATCCACTCCAGCCATGCTAAGTTCCTATTTGCAGACCAAGGAATATGCTAATTCTCTCTGGCCTAAGCAGTGCTATTCCCTTTGAGACCTCAGGCCAAGACCTTTCCCCTGTCTCTTCTTCTGGTAACTTATATTCATCCTCAATTCAGACCTCACCCCCACCAGAAAATTTCTCAGAACTGCCCCTCAAAACTGACCCAATGCTCCTAATGCTCTCCTATTTCATTCTGCATTTACCCTATCATAGCACATACCACAAGGTAATTATACTGTATGTTTACTTATCATTATGCCTCCTGACACAGTGACTGGCACATATCAGGCACTCATATTTTTTATTAAGGTATAATTGACATAAAACCTATATTAGTTTCAGGTGTACAATGTAATGATTCCATATTTGTATGTATTGCAAGATGATCATCACAGTAAGTCCAGTTAACATCCATCACCATACACAGTTACAAATTTCTTTTTCTTGTGATGAGAACTTTCAAGATCCACTCTCCTAACTACTTTCAAATATGCAACACAGTACTATTAACTATAGTCACCATCATGTACATTACATTTCCATGACTTATTCATTTCTTAACTAGAAATTTATACCTTTTGACTCCCTTTACCCGTTTCATCCACTTCTACCCAAAGTTCTTAATATTAAGCCCAAATATATTTCCCTGTAAGCTCTACCACTGATCTCAGTTCTGTAATCTAGGACATATATAAAAACTGTAGTCACTAGAGAGCCCTTCAAATGAGTACAAACAGCTATTATGACTTCCCTGACTTCCCTAGATCTTCTCCTCCAGACATTTCTCAGGCTCTTAATACCTTCCTCAGAGTATGGTATACACAAATCAGATCTGGATCAATTAAAATATGATAGGATACCACCACCTCTCTTATAATAGATTCTGTATTTCTATTGATACAACCTAAAATTACACTTTTACTAGTTTCACCCCAGTAACTGCATCATACTACTGATTCATACAGAGACTAACATCAACAAAAACTCTTAGTCTTATGGAATTTTACATAAAACTTTGCATTTTTGATATTAAATTTTATCTTGCTAAATTTGGACAGACTTCCATTTCCAGTACTATTATAAAAGAAATATCCTTAGTAATCTTGCTGTTACAGAATGCCTTAAGTGATGAATAAGTATTTTTAAAAGTTTTTAATGCGTAGCTGGTTTGCAAGAAAGTAAATGCCAAGGGGTCAGGAAAAACAGGTTAGAAAAATCCAGAGAGGTGAATCAGTGTTGTGTAAGTACAGGGTTATATCCTCTGATACTTTGTAACCTAGGCTTGAGTTTTAAGTACCACAAAGGGATAGGATAAAAAGTAAAAGGTGTGTACATGTTGAAAGGTCAGATCAAAGACTCCCACATACTAGTGAAGATGATAGCTGCACCTGTAGTGAGGATAGTATAAGGATATTCTTGTCAAATCACTATGCCATACTCCTGAAACTAATGTGACATTGTGTGTCAACTATACTTCAATTAAAGAAAAAAAAAGACTCCCACATGAAGCAAGGATTCTAAAAACTCAACAGACAATTTGAACAACCAATTAAACTAAGCTGAAGGAAGAATTAGTAAACTGCAACACATACCTAATTCTAACCCAGGAAGACAAAGAAATGGAAATTATTAAAGAGTGGTTAACAAACATGAATGATAAAAGAAGGAGGTCAGAGGTTCAGTCACACAAGATAATAGCTGAGAATTTCTCCTATATCCATATTTGTTAAACTGCAGAATGCCAAATACCATATAGTATACTACTATATGTATTTATAGTATATATATATTTATAGTATATATACTATAGTATATACTATAGTATACTTATGTATATAAAAGTATATATATATAAGTATATGTGTGTGTGTGTGTGTATATAGTAGTATACTATATAGTATTTCACAAAAAATGGGTATAGGAGTATATTTATTTATTTTGCTTTGGATTTGTTGTACTTCCTTAATGTAAAGCCTTACGGATATCATAAGTTCTGAGAAATTTTCATGTCTTATGATTAGATGTGTATGGAGAGATAGAGATATATAGAGATGAGATAGAGATATATCTTAAAAGTAGACAAAGAAAACAGCCAGAGGAATACAACTGAACTGATACACAAGTGAAAAACAACTGAACTGACAGTTCTCAGTACTAACAACAAAAATTAGAATATAGTGAAATAAAACCTTGACCAGAAAAAAAAACCCTCAGTCTAGAATTTAGTACAGATGTAAATTTCTTCTATAATAAGGAGATAATAAAGAAATTTTCAGATGATCAAAAACTCAAAATGAACAAATGAGAGACTTACTAAAGTAGTATCAGGAGCATATATTTCAAAAAGAAAATTATCCTAGAAGAGAGATCTAAAATGCAATAAAGAATTTTAAGAAAATAAAATAATAAATTTCCAGGTAGATGTAAAACAAACTTTATCAAAAACAAATATAATACAGTCTAAAAAAAAAGAAGAACAAATACAGGGGCACCGGATAGCTCAGTAGGTTGAGCATCTGACTCTTGATTTCAGTTCAGGTCATGACATCAGAGTCTTGGGATCTGTCCCCATGTTGGGCTCTGAGCTCAGTGAAGAGTCTGCTTGTCCCTCTCCCTCTGTTCCTCTTCCCTTTCACTCTCTCTCTCAAATAAATAAATAAAATATTTTTTCAAATTTCTTAAAAAAGAACAAATATAATACAGTCTAATTTATGGGATTGAAAAGAGAGAACTAAAAGAGAGAAAGAACAAAAATATCAAAAAATAGAATATAAATCAGTAGGGTGATTATTTGAACTACAATGTTCTAATATTCCTGCATTGCTTAAGACAAGGATCAAGATTCTGAAAAACTAAAATTTTGCTAGATTATACATTATAATTTATGAGGTAACTTATAGGGCATATATATTTTATACGTATAATATAAGTATTATAAATGTTATACATAATAATATACATATTATGTAACTTATAGGAAAACTACTGACAAAACAAACAAAGCATATAATTTCTATAACAGTAGATGGAAAATGTATTAGGAAAAAAATTGAACAGTAAAAGTGAAACTTCAGGCTTCATTTTGAACTAGAAATACAAGCAATCTAATTCTTATCAGGTATCTCTATACTGCTTTGTTTTCTTACTCTATAAATTGGCTTCAAATAGTCTTTTCTTTGGATATTAATGTTTCAATTATTATACATAAATCCTTCATTTCTATTATAGAGAATTCTATCTCATTCTATGAATGTTTCTAGACCTAAACCCACAACTATTCTGCTTCAAGTTCAGAACCACAGTATCACTTTTTATTCATTCATTCACAAATATTTATTTAATGACAATATCTCCCAGTACCATCTATTCTGGATAAAGTTGTGCGGAGACTGAATGTATTGATTCCAGCTTCCACTCATGGATCCCACATTACTACCAGCCTTGTTCAGTGACAGGGAAAGTGGTGGGGCAGAGTGGGGTGACTTAACATGATTTCATATAAATTAAAATGTTCAAGCTGGGAAGAAAAGGTACAAGATAACTAAATTACACCTTTCTAGTGAATATGTTCAGTCAGAGTTTATACTATATTAAGTAATCTAGGATTTATGAACCCCCAAATTTTAAAAATTTATATTTATATTTAACCAAATTTCTAACAAAATATTTCTATCTTCCTGGGCAGCCTGTGTACTTTTTTTTTTAATCTGAATGTTATCGAAAGTTAACTTAATATTGTTTGGTGGACAGGCTACTGTTAATAATGATGCATTTAAAAACCACAGTATTTCTTGATTTTTTAACTACATAAAATCTACATCCTTTCCCTCTGAAGAAGAGAAGACTAAGTCCTGATCTATTATGGGATAGAAGAACATAGGCAAAACCCCCACAGTAAATTATTTCACATAGCCCACAAGGGACCATGAGTTTACCATGATGACAATTACCCAGGCTCCAAGTCATTTCATTTACAACTTGAAGCTCTCTCTTGCAAAAGCAGATTGACTCAGCTCTCCAAGGAATCTTAGATTCTTTTTAATACACTGGTTTTAGATTCTTGTGTAGTTTGGCAATGGAATATAAGTCTCTCTTAACCCCAGTTCTTCATGTTAGAAACTAAATAACAAAACACAGCATCACTCACACTCTCCTCAGGCCTCTCCTTGATGTTCTCTGAGGTACCTTCATAGGTCACCCCTGGATATGGAACACTGAGAATAGCACCTAAGTAGAAAAACAAAATCATGTATGTGAATTCAGAATCATATCAGGAAATAACAAACTGACTTCAAAACAATTCCTATAAGTCATTTGTTTTTCCATCCTGGAAATTCAGTATATTCTAATCTTAAGACACACTTGCATAGATCTTCCTAGAACAGAAAATAATTATAACTCATTCATTCATTCATTCAACAGCATTTAATGAGCATCTACTTATGTCAGCCACTACGCAAGATGCTAAGGATACAGACAAAATTTTTATCCTTGAGCTATCTAGTAAAAAGGACAAATAATGAAAAAAGTAATAATACCAGACAGGAAAAGTGGGTGAAGGTTGGAGACTGGCTATGAACTGATCATTGTTAAAGCTGGGCCTCATTGTGCAATTCTTATTTTTTGTATATGTTTGAAATTTCCAATAAACAAAAGCTTTTTTAAAAAAATTGAAAATAAATAAAGCAACACCAATTCATAGGAGACACAGAGATCAAAGGAACATCTTAAAGTATACCACAAGGCAATCAGAAAATCCTCACTCTGAGAAACTCTTATAAGGCAAATGACAAATGGTGGAACTAGAAAGGTTCTACCTGTTGACATAAGTAGTGTTTGCCTTAAAGTAATTCTTTAGGTCGTACTTTTTTTTAAGTAGCTTTCTGATTTTGATTAGACTTAATAATTAAAGATCTTTAAGTACCCACAACATAATGCCATACAATTAATGAAAACACAATCACTTCTTCTTGAGACACTTGAACAACACATAAGGAAAGAGAAACCTGATATTTTTTAAATGTGAGCTGAAATGTATGCTTGCTCACAAGATCATCTTAAGGCATAAATAATTTAAAAAGAAAAGTGAGTAAGTGCATAAGAGCATACCTCCTGATGTTGAGGTATCACCAACAGGAAACAGAGATGACAATTCAGGGCTAAGGTTAAAAAAGATGTTTAAAGTTAATAAAGATGATAGAAATATGTGCAAATATTTTGAGGTTTTTTTTCCAAAAAGGAATTCACTAGGTCTCCAAACAGGGTTCCCAAACCCAAGTAAGTACTGATTTAACAAAGTTTAAAAAATAATAGTCTTCATAATTCATTTTATATTTATTAATTTTTGCTCAAGTAGAATCACACTACATGAAGTACTCCTCTACTTACTATTCCATCAGCCTGTTTCATTTCTTCTCAGTTATTATCAGTATGTGAAATTATTTGTTGATTTATTTATCTCCTTCTTTATCTCTTGTCTCCAATCTCTTAATCTTCTAGAATGTCATTGTCATGGTAGTCCCTGGATATATATGCTAATTTAAATTAACTAAAATTAAATAAAGTTTAAAATTCTGATCCTCATTCACACTAGCCACATTTCAAAAGCTCTATAGTCACATGTGCCTAATGGCTACCATATTGGACAGCACAGTAAAGAACATTTGCATCATCACAGAAAGTTCTATTAAACAGGACTGCCATAAGAATATAAATTCTATGAGATTAGGAAACTTGCCTGCCATAGTCTTACTCTATCTCCATTTAGTAGGCACTAAATAATTATTTTTAGAATAAAAGAATGAACAAATATTATTAGCCAGGGAGTAAACAAGACATCTGGCATATAGCTGTGGACAAACACACATGATCTATTAAAGTTACAGTCTTACAGAAAATAGATAACAAATAAATGATTACAAATGTAACATGTAGGACAGGTAGGAGAGTACTTGCTGCTAAGGAAAAAAATATAAGCACAGATCTCATCTCATTAGACAGATCATAGAAATCATAAAATTTTTTTATATAAAGAAAGTCAAGCTTAGAGAAATGACTTGCTGTAGGCCACACTGCTAACAGGCTGCAAGTCACCCAGCTATCCTTTAACCATGCCACTTTGCAACGACAAGAGAAGATTCAAAGGTAATCTGAGTGGCACCTGGGTGGTTCAGTCAGTTAAATTGTCTGCCTTTGGCTCAGGTCATGATCCCAGAGTACTGGGATCAAATCCTGGGATTGAGTCCCAAGTCAGGCTCCCTGCTCAGTGGGGAGTCTGCTTCTCCCTCTCCCTCTGCCCCTCCCCCTCCCCCTCAAATAAATAAATAAATATAAAATCTTTATTAAAAAAAGATAATCTGAGAAGTCCCTCCTCTAAAGGAAAGAAAGTGGGTTTCTGCAAGTCCAAATTTCCACATACCCCAAAAATATAAAATTTAAAGTATAGTAATTTTAGAAAGTCTCACTTATTCGTTTTAAAGTTTTACTTATTTAAGTAATCTCTGCACTCAATGTGGGGCTCAAACTCATGACCCCAGGATCAAGAGTCACATGCTCTTCTAAGCCAGGCAGGAACCCCTTAGGAAGTTTTAGAACTTTGAAGTTTGTATATGTATATGTCCTAAGGGAAAAGGGATGTTCCGTTAACCTTTTACAAAGGAGTTCAACGGTGTTTACACCTTTTGGATGGTGATTACGTTACTGTTAAGGGTTGAAAACTGTGTTTAACTTGATACAAGTGAGCTTCCTAAGGTGATTCGATCATAGTCAAAAATGTCTCCCTCACAGACTTGCCAATGTGCCAGTGAGTCCCATCTTCAGACAACTTCCTTTAGATTGCCCTATTGATTTAAATTAGGTCATGGTGGTGGGACAGGGGGGTTACTCAAAGCCACCAGATAAACATGGCAGACATCTTGAAGCATCAATATTACTTGAATCATAGGCAGGTGGGGAACTAAGTAAGAATTGATGTGTAGTGCTCGCTTCGGCAGCACATATACTAAAAAAAAAAAGAATTGATGTGTAATTCAAAACATTTTAATATTAAAACAAATATGGCTACATTGTAGAATTGAATATAAAGTTAAAATTAAAATTAAGATATTAAATATAATTCAAAGATATTTCATGACTGGAACTCCAGTGGGGGAGTCAACTAGGGCCATGTTCCCTAAACTCCCAGGCTTTGGTAGAAAATTTGAGAAACTGGGGCACCTGGCTGGCTCAGTTGGTGGAGCATGCAACTCTTGATCTCAGGGCTGTAAGTTCAAGCCACACAGTGGGTGTAGAGATTACTTAAAAAATTAAAATATCTTTAAAAAAAAAAGAAGAAAGAAAATTTGAGAAACTGAGTTTTTAAAAATCTCATAAAGATTTTTCTGCTTTTTAAAAATACTATCTAGAAAGAATAACATTTTAAACCATTACACCAAACCCATCACTTTTGGTTATTTAGAAGCATTTGCAGGAAATTGCTTCTCAGTGAGCTGTCATCTAGAAGAACCTAAGGAATACAACATCTGGATAAGTCATTATGATGAGTGATGAATGGAGAAAGGGCCTAGGTGATGAGAGAGCATCAAGAGGCTTCTCGGGTTGCAGGGAGTACAGCTAAAACAAATAAGATTCAAATGATTTTGGGACAGATATTAACATAATCAGGCCTGAATAGGGTCTATCAGTTGTCCACAAGGCAGAACACCTTGCCAATACCTTCATTTTATAGAGGAAAAAACGAAGTCCAAATGAATAAAGCAATTTTTCCTGGGTGACACAATGACTTGATATGGCCCAAGGTCATACCTAAAATTCCTAACCATATCTAGTTCTCTCTTCAATAATAACAACAGCAAGAATGAGTATCACTAAATTTATCATGTGTCAAGCACTGTGTTAAGTGTTTCATCTTGCTTAACTCATTTAATTCTGGCCACAATCTTAAAAGGAAGTTACTATTATCCCCATTTATACATATGAGGAGACTAATACTAGAGGAGGTTAAGAATTTGCTGAGTCACCCAGCTAGACAATGGAGGAACTATGATGTAAAACAGGCCCACCTGATTCCAGAAACCTCTCTCTCACTCATCTTAATTCCTCACAACATGGCCTTTCTGTGAGCCATATTGTCTAGAAGGGCAACCAAGATGATTTCACTTGGTTGTAAGAATAATGGCCTACATAAACTTAACAACCTAAAAGTCAAAGTGTATAAGGTCCCATAAAAAGGAAGGGAAACCCAATCAAAGTTTGAGAGCTATGGAGAGCAACCAGGCATGAAGAGCAAAGAGGTCAAAGTAAGACAGAGGGGGCCAAAGCACAACACAGTAACTAGAACAGGAAGTTGGAATGACATGGCAAAGTAACCAGACCTCACCTGGTTTCAGTCAAATTATCCCCCACATCAAGATCACATTTGATAAATAAGTCACAGGGATAAAGATGATTAATAGGAAATATAGTCAATAATATAATAATAACTTTGGATGGTGACAGATGGTAATTACACTTATGGTGGTAAGCATTTTGTAATGTATATAAATTGTTGAATAACTATGTTGCTCACCTGAAACTAACATAATATTGTATGTCAACTATACTTCAATTAAAAATAAAATTTTTTTAAATTTAAAAAGAGAAGTATTGGAACTAAAAATTAAGTAAATAAATTAAATCTAAGCTAATTCTCTAAGGAAGTATTCACAACAGAGAAGTTTGTTTACTTCAGTAGAACTAGATTTCACTTACTGAATTCAAAATAACATTTTAAAGATGGTAAGTAGGCAATGCTCAGTGATTCAAATCTCTTGCCCAACAGCCCAACACTTAATCCCTCATTTTCCCACTCTCCTTTCAAAAAACAGTAAAAAACCACTTAACAACAAGAATCCTTTCAACATGTTCTCATTAGGTATGCCTCCTGCAGGGATCCCCTAAAATGTCACAGCAGAATAGAACACAGAGTTGTACTGAGTTTGGAGACAGAAATACTACTTCATTTCTAGGCCAAACCACAAATGTGAAGTCGTTCAGCTAAGACCTTTAGCTTAATACCAGGAGTGAACAACCTCCTACTTTCTCATTTCCTCAGCTCATCCAGCACATAATTTATTACTCACTCTACTGCCTCATCCTATCAGAATTCAAGTGAGATTGTACCAAAAGATATCAGAAACACACGGAGCATAAGTTTAAAAACAAGCCAAGCGTAATTTCCTATCTAGATTACTACTCCCCTTGACAATTTTTTATACTTTGCTTTGATCTTGAATCAGTTAACTATGATCAGCACAGGACAACAAAAGAACTCAAGGCACAAGGCCAGGAATCCTGGGTGCTAGTCCCAGAAGTATCATTAACTTTGTTATGCCTTGGAAAAATATCTCAGTTGCTCTGGGCCACAAGAACTTAATCTCCAAAACAGGAATACCTCCTTATGCTACCTATTTCCCAAAGGTATGATGAAAGTTAATAAGATATTATATCAGATATTATATATGTAAGAACAGTCCTTACACCAAGAATATTACCAGAGACCTGATAATAAACTTGAGTAATTGAGCAGAAACTCAGTTATTCATTTAACAACTATTTGGTGAGCACATATTCCAGGTGGGGTTTTATACCGGTTATTGAGACTTCACAGTAAGTCCAGAAGGCAGGCGGTTAAGCATTGAGTGGAGCTAAGTGGAGATGCTTTCAAGATACCCAGCTAGGGGCGCCTGGGCAGCTCAGTCATTAAGCGTCTGCCCTCAGCTCAGGTCATGGTCCCAAGGTCTTGGGATCGAGCCCCGCATCGGGGCTCCCTGCTCGGTGGGAAGCCTGCTTCTCCCTCTCCCGCTCCCCCTGCTTGTGTTCCCTCTCTCGCTGTGTCTCTTTCTGTCCAATAAATAAAATCTTAAAAAAAAAAAAGATACCCGGGTATAAAGGGCTGGAGGAAGGCCTTTTGGTAACATGGGAGAGACTTGAGCATGTTCAAATGCTAATAAGGAGTCGGTAATGGGAGAACCTGAAGACTCAGGAGAGACAAAGAAACAATGATAGGGAGATGTGTAAGAGTTAAGATGGGATGTGAGGTCCTAAGTAAGGCAGAAAAAACATTTTTTAAAGACACAGAGCAAATGATTGTAGGGGAAGCTTAAAGGGATACAGAAGAGAGTGTTTGGTAAAAGTCATACGTCAGCAGGTTAGGTTTGAGATCACATGGAAGCAGCAATTTAAATCACAGAAAAGAAGTTTGGTAAGTAGAGTAGTGGCCCCCAAAGTCATCCACATCCTACTCGCCTGAATCTGTGAATATGTTAAGTTACACACAAAGGGGAATGAAGGTTGCAGATGGAAGTAAGGTTGCCAATCAGCTGGCCTTAAAACAGGGAGTAGAAACAGGTTCATCCGGGTGCATCCAGCATAATCATAAGGATCCTTAAATGTGGAAGGAGGCAGAGGAGTGTCAGAGTGATAAAATGTGAGAAAGACTTGAGCGGCTATTACTAGCTTTGAAGATGAAAGGGGGTCATGAGCCAGGCAATGTGGGTAGTTTCTAGAAGCTGGAAAAGGTAAGAAAACAGTTTCTCCCTGAGATCTTCCAGAAAGGAATGCAAACCTGGCAACACCTTAAGATCCACGTCAGATTTCTGAATGACATAACTAGGACAAATCTGTGTTGTTTTAAACTACCAAAGTCTGTGGTAATTTGCTACAGCAGCAATAAAACCTAACATAAGAATCTCAGCACAGAGAATACAAGACCAATCTCAAAAAAAAAAAAAAAAAAATCATAAAAATAAATCTGAATATAGAAAAATGATGTGCAAATTAAGGGTTTCAGTGGATCACTATAGTACTCAAGTGGGAGAAAGATGGCTTAGAGAATTCTTAGGCCCCTCCCAGGGTTTCGCTCCCAGTGTTACCTAACCCCAGGTCACCACTTTCAGCAACTACCACGGTTGGCAGTTCTCACCTCACCCCAACCTGGTCTGCTCTAGTTACATGGGAAAGAAGCTTTAAACTTTAAAATTCTCAAAATTCACTTATATTTTCTTATGTTTTTATTTTCATACATACATTATTTTCTAAGAATGGTAAATAATATTTTGAGTCCCTTATTATACCTACTACAGACAGTGCCTTACCAATAAAAATATATAAGCCAGTCAGTCCTGCTATGATGCTTATTTGTGAATTTGTTCCAATGTGATTAATACAGGAGACAACTGATCATATTGCAAAATTTCTCCTTTACTTGTACATAATCTCATTCTAAGAAATGCTAGGTAGCTGTGGAAAACTGCACCCAGTTGAAGTGAGTCCCACAGAAAGACATAAAACATACAGACACTACACCTTAAACATCTTCCAGCTACCTACTGTGTGATGAGCCACAACCAGCCTCGTATGGTGTTACAACTGTCCACCCTACTTCAGATAACCCTCCTTCCACCACTTTGTAATAACCCACAAGCTATACACTTGCTAATGTCCACTTCCCAAGTAAACTTCAGAGCTTCTTCCAGGTTAAATGCCATGAATACTATGGTTATTTACAAGCTTCTTAACCATAGAAGATGTGGGAAATGTGCTATCATTTTCATTAAATACAACCATGATTACTAGGACTGGTGGGACTTAGCAGAGTATTTAGTTCACTGCCTGTGTGTTGAATAGCAATCACAAGGAACTTCCAAGCTCTCTTCTCAGTGGTGAAGAGCCTACACCCAAGAAACCACGTGGCCCAACATCTAAATGGGTGCTCAATCCCAGGCCCAAGCAGAGACTCGATGGTAACATTAGCTGTATGAATAAGTGAGACCACACAAAGTCCCCTTCCTTCTTGTTTACTCATGTTTGATTTGAAACCTACACATACCCCACTAGCACTCACACATGTACTCCCAACTATGCTTTTGCCTGGACTCTGCTGCCCAGTTTGGATCTCTAGACACTGACTCACTTAACTGGTTTTTCAGCCCGTCTTTTTTTCTAATTTGAAGCAAAATTCTGGACTCTGACCTGGATTTTATGCCCTAATGGTGTTTTTCTATATAATTACCCACATACTGGCATAATCTAGATACTCTGAATATGGACAGAATTGAAATCTTTAATCCTTACACACTCAAAATCCTTCACCTTCCATGGGCAGCTTTGTACTGCTATTGCTCAGGAGCCAGAAATGACCTTATTCCTAAGACTAACGGCCAATAGAGCCAAGAATCCTAATATTGGAGGATTCATCAAGGTTGTGTTATTCCTATATTTCAAGCTCATAATCATCATTTCTCAGTAAAGTGATCCATACCACCAACCATCATTTAATAAACTATCTGCCACTAAGGCGTACCATTTCATAACATTTTTATTCTTAGCCCATAAGCCTCAACAAAAGTAGATCATTCCATATTCCATTTCCAGAAATCTATTTTCTCACCCAAGAGAAAGGAACAAGTCTTCCTCCTGGCAAGGTCAGAAAGTAAACAAGCACAGTGGCTGTGATGGTAGTCTTGAAAGGGAAGTGGCCTCAACAGAAGGAAAAGCATTTGGGACCAACCCACAGCCCTGGTCATTGCAGGAACCGGCAAGAAAATAGAAAGGGGCCATTAAATTTGGTGTGAGCCTTGGAATAGGTATTACACGTCTCTGTTGCCAAAATAAAATTAGGGGGAAAAAAGACACTCACCTGCTGGCAGTTTCCTTTGTATATGTCAGTTTCTAAGGAAAACAAAGATAAAAATGACTCTGTGAGTTAATGACAGTTATTAAGCAGTAAATGAAATTTATTGCATAGAAAACACTAATGCCCTAACATTATGTTGTTCTTTTATAAATCTATGCTGTTATTTTCTATGGTTAGACAAATAGTTAAAGCAAGGTACTAACAATGCCAAGTTTGTTTGGGGACTGTGGGAATGTCCTGGCGCTCAGTCTCTGTTTATGTTTCCAAAAGTTCTTGTGCTTTTTTTTAATGGGCACAAATTAACAGACTTTACTTGTTAATCATTCCAAAAAGATCTACAAATTGGAGATTGGTAGAGTTCTACTTTAACCTTCCATGGACTGAGAATCAAAGTTTTTTGTCATCTAACATATTTATAGAAACTCTTATACTAGAATAATATAAACATGTGGATAAAATAAATGCTAAATCTGTTTCTCCAGAATTCAGGCAAAAAAGATACACTGTACCAATAATTGGATTATTCCTCTGGGGCATTCCAAAGCAAATTGTTCTTAAGTTTCCTGTAAATTAGTGGTTTTATTTTGAGACCAATATAATAAAAAGAACACTAACTTAGAAGACCTAGTTTCAAGTCCTATTTTCTCTTGCTTGGTAATGGAGGCAAAACCCAAAATCCTTCACTTTCTCATCTGTAAAATGGAGAAACTATTATTCTAAATAACTCTCCTGATATTTATAAATAACCCACTGCTCTCTGACTCTACAAACTCTCCTAGAATAATCTCAGCCACTCTAAATGCTTTCAATTACTACCTCAAGCCTGGTGACTCCTACAAGCTATATTTATAACTCAGACCACTCTCCTTGGATTCATACCTAAATGCCAGGCAATTCACATTTCACAGGTGGCTCAAAACACATTCAAAAGTGAACTCAATCTCCCGCCTACATCTACAAAACTGCTTCTCTGCCTGAGTTCTTGTTCTTAGTCATCCAAACCAGAAACAGGGAGGTTTCCCAGGCCATTTCCTCAACCTCTCACACTCCCATTCAACCTATCACAGAGTCCTGCTAATCTTTTTCCCTATTTGTATCCCTCATGCTTCCTTTCTGTGTCTCATGTCTAGTTAGGACCCTCAATTCCTCAGGCATGGAGTAGTAACTAGTCTCCCTGATCCCTTTAATCCACCCCATAGTGTACAGAAAGCATAATGACCTTTTTAAAATCCAAAACTGTCCAATCAGCCCGTGACTCGCCTACTTAGAACCCCTCAATGATTTCCTATCATCCGCAGAGTTATGTACTCTTAGAGTCTGATCTCCTGTCACTTCTTATCTACCCTCTGGTATGTTGGCCTAAGTCATTCCCTACAAACATTTGGCTTATGCTGTCCCCTCTGCCTGGACTCTTCCTCCCAAACTCCTCCTCACTCAGCTAACTTGTACTTGTTATTTAAGAGTCAATCCAGGTGACATATCACCCCCTTGTCTGCATGTCATACTAAATTGTCACTGAAAGTATACTTCCAATGCCTTCTAATCTTACCTTCCTAAAATTTCCACTTGTGAAAAATACCTTCCAATGTAACATCACAAGAAACTGTTGTATATCAGGGAACACTATATCAAAAACTAATGATGTACTGTATGGTGACTTAACATAGCATAATAATAAAAAAAAAAGCTGTTGTATGGTAATACTAACTCTATATCATATATATTTGTTGCTCTGTCTGCTAATGCTTTATTATGGACACAACTGAGATGGACAACACTGATGTAAATGTGAGTGTGTGTAGATATGTGTATGAGTATTCTTTTTCACTGAATAGCTATTCCATATTAGCAAATTTGGCAATATTCCATATTACAAAATTTAGCAGTTTGCAAAGGTGGTAATGACTGAGAAGGGAGGCCCAATGGTAAACGGGAAAAAACATAAACTTTTTTAAAAAGAGAAGTCGGTTTGAATTTAAGTTCCAGCCCATCTGGTTTTGTAATCTAGAATAAGGAATAACTCTGATGCTTAATGTCCTTATCTATAAATTGGGGATATTAGTATCTCCTTGTAGGTTTGTTGTTTATTAAATATAATGTTTTAATGGGCTATGTGGCCTGGTACATGGAATATACTAAATAACTGGTAGCTATTCTCATAATCATTAATATTGAAGAGTTAAAAATGTGACAGAAGACTCTCTCTCAAATAAATAAATAAAAATCTTTTAAAAAATGTGACAGAATTGGGGCATCTGGGTGGCTCAGTCATTAAGCATCTGCCTTCAGCTCAGGTCATAATCCCACAGTCCTGGGATTGAGCCCCGCATCGGGCTCCCTGTTCAGCGGGAAGCCTGCTTCTCCCTCTCCCACTCCCCCTGCTTGTGTTCCCTTGCTCACTATCTCTCTGTGTCAAATAAATAAAATCTTAAAAAACATTACATAAAATTTTAAAATTTTAAATGTGACAGAAGAAAAAAATGTAACACCTTGGCTTAAAATGTGAGTTACTATGATTAAAAGTTGAGTACATTTTATCTTTTTTATTTTTTTAAATATATTTTTTATTTATTTATTTGACAGAGAGACAGAGAGCACAGGTAGGCAGAGGGGCAGGCAGAGGGAAAGGGAGAAGCAGGCTCTCCGCTGAGCAGGGAGCCCAATGCGGGGCTCGACCCCAGGACCCTGGGATCATGACCTGAGCCGAAGGCAGTCGCTTAACTGAGCCACCCAGGTGCCCCAAAAGTTGAGTACATTTTATTTTTTTTTTATTTTTATTTATTCGAGAGAGAGAGAATGAAAGATAGAGAGTATGAGAGGGAAGAGGGTCAGAGGGAGAAGCAGACACCCCGCTGAGCAGGGAGCCCGATGTGGGCCTCGATCCCAGGACTCCAGGATCATGACCCGAGCCGAAGGCAGTCACTCCACCAACTGAGCCACCCAGGCGCCCAAAGTTGAGTACATTTTAAAACACACAAAAATCGAAATAAGTCAGTCAGAGAAAGACATGTATCATATGATCTCACTGATATGAGGAGTTCTTAATCTCAGGAAACAAACTGAGGTTTGCTGGAGTGGTAGGGGGTGGGAGGGATGGGGTGGCTGGGTGACAGACATTGGGGAGGGTATGTGCTATGGTGAGCACTGTGAATTGTGTAAGACTATTGAATCACAGACCTGTACCTCTGAAACAAATAATACATTATATGTTTAAAAAAAAAGAAGAAGAAGAAGAAGAAGATAGTAGGAAGGGAAAAATGAAGGGGGGGAATTGGAGGGGGAGACAAACCATGAGAAACTATGGACTCTGAGAAACAAACTGAGGGTTCTAGAGGGGAGGGGGGTGGAGGGATGGGTTAGCCAGGTGATGGGTATTAAAGAGGGCACATACTGAATGGAGCACTGGATGTTATACACAAACTATGAATCATGGAACACTACATCAAAAACTAATGATGTAATGTATGGTGATTAACATAACATAATAAAAAAAATTTAAAAAAAACCACACAAAAACCTGCACAACTTCAAAATGTTTATAACCCTGCAAAATTTGCCTTGTGTCCACCCATATTTATCAGACCATATTTCTCTCCCCAGTTTGCCTCTAGGTAATAAGATCATCCCAATGTAGGACCAAATGTTGAAAGAAATTAATAGCATGCCTCTACTAGAAATAAAATTTTCAAAGTAGAAAGAATCGGATGATATATTGTACTACTTTAAGATGTACTAATCTAATTCTACTAGACTCAAAATCAAAGCTCAGAGTTATTCAGTCAATAATTCTTCCCTTAGTCTCTCTAAGGTATATAATACTTAAAACAAGTATTTAAGATAATATTTGTAAAAGTTTCTAAATTGCAGCAAATAGGAAAAAGACATTGCAATTATTCCTTATATACTTTATTTCAACAAATATCTATTACATATTTACTTTATCACAGGAATGCAAAATGATAAATCATGACATAATCCTTGCTCTTCAGCTCATAGTCTAGTAGAAGAAGTCACACACACAACTAATAATAATAAAATGCAAGTGGTACAACATTAAAGAATTATGGGAGCTCAAAGAATTATGGGAGTTAAATCTGTGAGACTGGGGGTTGATTCCTCATAAGGAAGGTTACATTTGAGCTGAAGACAGTTAGGACTCAAACAGATGGACAAAGATATATACAGGGCATATCAGACAGCACGAGCAATTTGCCACATATATCTAAACAGCTTCATTTTCTTATCATGAATACGTGCATGCTATATGAATACATACATACTACATGAAAAGGGGAAGGTCCTGGGTGGCTTAGTCAGTTAAGTGTCTGACTCTTGATTTTGGCTGAGGTCATAATCTCGGGATTGTGGGATCCAGCCCAAGTGGGGCTCCACGCTCAGTGAGGAGTCTGTTTGGGATACCCTCCCTCCCCTTCTCCCTCTGCCCCTCCTCCCACTTGTACTCTCTCTCTCTAAAATAAATAAATAAATCTTAAAAAAAAGAAAAGGAGAAGGTAGGTAGGCAGGTAATTTGTCTATATGCATGCTTATTTATCCTTTGCTAAGAATAAACTAAGTCTAAAAGAAGGAGAACAAGTAAGCAAATTCACTAATTAGAATTATATTTATACTTTACTAAACATTTATTCAATGAATTACAACTTCTATCCTAACTAGTGTCATTGGTAGCTACCCTGAATTGATAATATGCAAAATTTTGGCAAGAATGCTCGAATCTCACAGATTTATATTCTTAGCCTAAACCATTGCTGAGTATTATTTCCAAATATTTACATTTATAAACATAAGCCTGAGGCTCTTACTGGCTTGACAATGTTTATTATAATAGCCAGAGCTAGGGATATAAAGACTAAGCTATGCCCAATGGCAGCTCACTCAAGTAGCCTAATTCAACAACAAAAAGTAATGTAGGGACTTGGCATTTGCTCTTTCTACCTTCAGGCTTTAACTGTGTATAGGTGCTCCTACAATAGTCCAGCAATTCTTCCCTTGTTAGTACCCTTACCTTCATAATTAAACTTTTATGTTCCACAGACTGACTAAAATTTGTGCCCATGTCAAATATAGTTGTGATTCCATCCTCACACAAATTCATCCAGTAACGATATTCCTCACGCCCAGGAAGTCGATCCCAAAATGTCCTGAAGGCTTCCCAGACAGCTTCCTGACACACTGGAAAAGAGACAGAGAAGTATTTTATGGAAAGTTAATGCACTTTGAGGTTCTCACAATGATCATGAATCTGTTTATTCAGATTCCCAAGACACTTTTGCCCTTAGTGTCCTTTCTGGAGGAGCATGGGAATGATTCCCAGTCAAAGTTCTTCTGTTGATGTATGTCCAGTTTAAACTTTTCAGATGTGAAGAGAATTTGTACTCCCCACTCCTTGCCCTTATAGAGGGAATTAATTCACTTCCTAGTAGGCAGGGTATTTTTCCCATCTCTCAAAAAACAAACAAACAAAAAACAATCCATGTTTATGCTTTATAAAAGTGGAGATGTTGAGAATACTTCAATAGGTGAAAGAATAAACAAGCTGTGATACATCCATATGATGGAATATTATTCAGTGATAAAAAGAAATGAGGTTTCAAGCTATGAAAAGATACAGTGAAGACTTAAAAGCATACCGCTAAGTAAAGGAAGCCAATCTGAAAAAGCTACATACTATATGATTCCAATGATACGACATTCTGGAAAAGGCAAAACTATGAAAACTGTAAAAAGATCAGTGGTTCCCAGGGGTCGTGGGGAGGGAGAGATGAAGAGATGGAGCACAGTGGTTTTCTTAGGGCAAAGAAGCCATTCTGTAGGACACTGTAATAGTGGATACATGCCATTATTCATTTCTCAAAACCTATAGATTATACAACACAATGACTGAGCATACACTCCACAGAAACTATGAGCTTCAGTTAAGAATGATGTGTCAACTGTTGGTGGGAATGCAAGCCGGTGCAGCCACTCTGGAAAACAGTATGTAGGTTCCTCAAAAAGTTGAAAACAGAGCTATCCTACGACCCAGAAATTGAACTACGGGGTATTTACCCCAAAGATATAAATGTAGTGACCTGAAGGGGCACGAGCACCCCAATGTTTATAGCAGCAATGTCCACAATGCCCAAACTCTGGAAAGAGCCTAGATGTCCATCAACAGATGAATGGATGAAGAAGATGTTGTTTATATATATACAATGGAATACTATACAGCCATCAAAAAAATGATATCTTGCCATCTGCAACGACATGGATGGAACTAGAGGGTATTATGCTAAGCGAAATAAGTCAATCAGAGAAAGACAAGTATCATATGATCTTACTGATATGAGGAATTTGAGAAAAAGACAGAGGATCATAGGGGACGGGAGGGCAAAATGAAACAAGATGAAACCAGAAAGGGAGACAAACCATAAGAGACTCTTAATCTCAGGAAACAAACTGAGGGTTGCTGGAGTGGAGGGGGGTGGGAGGGCTGGGATGGCTGAGTGATGGACACTGGGGAGGCTGTGTATTGTGTAAGACTGATGAATCACAGACCTGTACCCCTGAAACAAATAATACATTATATGTTAATAAAAAGAAAAAAAAATAATGATGTGTCAAGGGCCTCCTGGGTGGCTCAGTCAGTTAAGCGTCTGCCTTTGGCTCAGGTCATGATCCCAGGGTCCTGGGATAGAGCCCCGAGTTGGGCTCCCTACTTTTCCCTCTCCTCCCTGCTTGTGCTCTCTATTGCTCTCTCTGTCTCTCTCTCTCAAATAAATAAATAAAATCTTAAAAAAAAAAGAATGATGTGTCAATATTGGCTCATCAATTGTAACAAATGTATTACACTAACACAAAATGCTAACGAGAGGGTAAAATGTGTGTAAAGAAGAGTGACAGTATAGGTAACTCTCTGGACTTTCTGCTCAATTTTTCTGTAAACCTGAAACTTCTCTAAAAATTAAAATCTATTAACTAAAAAAAAAAAAAAAAAGACAAGAGTAGAGAATAAACTGGTGGTTGCCAGAGCGGTAGGTGGTAAGGGGATGAACAAAACGGGTGAAGGGGAGTGAGAGATACAGGGTTCCAGCTATGGGATGAATAAGTCACAGGAATAAAAGGAACAGTATAAGGAACACAGCCAATGGTATTATAATAGTATTGTATGGTAACAGATGGTAGCTACACTTCTGGTGAGCACCGCATAATGTAGAATCTCATGGAATCACTATGTCACTATGTTGTACACCTGAAACTAATGTAACATTGTGTGTCAATTACATTCAAAAGAAATTTTTTTTAAAGATAGAACTAAAAAACAAAACAACACAAAAAACCATGATATTCCAAAGAAATGTACTGCTATATCAAAATAAAAACTAATTCAATCTATCTGCTAAATTATTCCACAGGATCAAATCTGAAAGGATGCTAAACAGGCTGTCTGCACATTTTGTATAGCACTAAGTGTATTGCTATCCTGCAACCATTTCACTGGCCAAATGCCAGACACTGTGGACAATAGATAGACTGAGATGGAAGGGAAGAGGAACAGAGCACTGAGGGAGAAAGATGGATGCAAATGCACAGAAATCAAGACCATTATTTTTCATCTCAAGAAAACTGAATGCTTATCCAGTAGCATATGGAGGTGGAGCCCCTGAACTCATAGAGTTGGAAGATCTAACTAAATTCTAGCCCTAGACTTACCATGTACTAGCTTCATAACCACAAGTAACTTACCTAGCCATTCAATGCTTCAATGTACTCATCTCTCTTATTTAACTGGATGAATCATTACTGACTTACCAACTACCTGTGAGAGTATTTTATAAACACCTTAGTGCTACATGAATATCAATGTCATCATCATAATGGATCTGGTTGTCTCACAGTTGTTTGATGGAAGAAGATAGTCTAAGCCAAAAAACAAGCCTTAAGCTTTAACAGGGAGGAAAATATATGAATATTTAAAGTTTCTCTATCAATTGATTTTTCAGGGTTAAAATGAACCTTTGTTTGCAAACTTAGTTTTCTCTTTCAGTGAACTAACTGCATCCTTATCATTGCTCTTCAGAACTTCTGATCCTACAGCATACAGAAGAATCCAGCCAAGGTTGACTGCAGCAGAGCTGACCACCTATAGATTCAGAATTCTTCCTTGCTTTTTTTTTTAAGATTGATTTTATTTATTTATTTATTTGACAGAGACAGACACAATGAGAGAGGGAACACAAGCAGGGGGAGTGGGAAAGGGAGAAGTAGGCTTCCCGCCGAGCAGGAAGCCCGATGCGGGGCTCAATCCCAGGACCCTGGGATCATGACCTGAGCCAAAGGCAGACACTTAACGACTGAGCCACCCAGGCACCCCTCTTCCTTGCTTAAAACTCCTACATGAAAATTTAGTGCCCACCAGAAGACAATGCAAAGGTGAAAGGTGAAAATTGGAGTTGGTAAAAACAAATAAAAAATGAATGTCTCTAAGGTCTAGTTATGAAAAGGTGATTCAAAGAAATTATAAAAAATATTATAAGACTGAATAACTATATATCTATAAAGAAAGAAAAAATAAATCTCAATAACTTATTTACAATATATACAAAAATAATTTGAAATATGTAAGCTAATATTATAGAGGTTCTAAAAGAAAACACAGAAGAATATCTGTATAACTTGAGAACAGGCAAAGATTTCACAGACAGAACATAGAAAGCAACAACTACAAAAGAAAAAAGAATTACAATTTATCAAAACTAACAATTACTCATGAAAGATACTATTAATAAAAAATGGATAGGCAAGCCATACTTCTGGCAGAAAATATTCAAAATACATATAACTGGTATTTAGGATAAAAAATTTCTACAACTGTCTAATGAAAAGGCAAACAATCCAATTTTTAAAACATATAAAAGACTGGAACAAACACTTTACAAAGGAAGTTTATGTGAAAAAGTGCTATCATTCATCTTCAGAGAAATGCAAATTAAAGCATCTGCACATGAATCATTAACATTGTTAAAATGGTAGTATCTCCAAATTGATCTACAGATCGAATGCAATCCTATCTGAACACTGGTTGACTTCTTTATAGAAATTGACAAGCTAATTCTAAAATTCACATGGAATTACAATGAACCTAGAATAACCCAAACAATTTTGGAAAAGAACAAATAGATAAGCTGGACTTTATCAAAATCAACAACTTTAGTGCATGGAAGACACCATCAAGAAAGTGAAAAGACAACCCACAGAATGAGAAAAAATACTTTCAAATCATTTTCTGTTAAGAAACTTGTATCTAGAATATATAAAGAACTGTTACAACTCAATAATAAAAAAAATGATAAATAGGGAAGGATCTAAAGATATTCTTGGAAAGAAGATATTCAAATGACCAAAAAGCAAATAAAAAGATGTTCAGTGTTACTATCATTAAAGAAACATAAATCAAAACCAGGGGATGTGATTTCACACCTACTAGGATGGTTGTGATTTTTGTTTTTAAAGGAAAATCATAGTGCCAGCAAAGATGTAAAGAAATCAGAATCTCACATTCTGCTGTTAGGAATTTAAGATGGTACAGCTACTTTAGAAAGTAGTATCTGGCAGTTCCTCATATGGTTAAACATAGTTACCATATAACCCAGAAATTCTACTCCTAGGTATATACCCAAATAATTGAAAACATCCCAAATGCCCAACAACTGACAAAAGGATAAACGAAACATGTATCCATATAAGAAAATACTATTTGGCCATAAAAAAATAAACTACTGATGCATACTACATCAAAGAATGTTGAAAACATTATGCAAAGTGAAAGAAGCCAGTCACAAAAGACCACGTATTACATTATCTCATTTATCTGACATATCCATAATAGATAACTCTAGAAATAAAAAGTAGGTTCATGGTTGCTTAGGCCTGGGGAGAGGGATAGAGGAAATAGAGGGATAAGAGAGTGATGACTAAAGGGTGTGAGGTTTCTTTTTGAGGTGATGAAATGTTCTTAAACTCAGTGTGATAATGGTTGCACATTTCTGTGAATATACTAGAAAACCATTGAATTCTATACATTAAATGGATGAATTGTATGGTATGTGAATTATGTCTCAATAAAACTGAAAAAGTAATTCTGTCCAGAAAGGTAATACATCCTTATTCAACCAATGGCTTTGCAGCTGGGAGCTATCTGACAAGAACATCCAATTAACTAACATGGAATATAGAATTCAGAACACGTACATTTTAACAGAGGGGAATTGGTGGGGCTGGCGAAGGAGCCTGGAGCTCTCATGCAGCGCAGAGAGGGAAAAATCTAGATAGGACACTGTAGCCAGTAGAGAAAAGAGTAAAATCAGCACGATCCCAGAGAAAGAGGTACTAGGAAGGGCAAAACTCCACCAGACAATTGCCACATACTTCACTATGGCCTAGAAGTAGACCTGTTCTGAAATCCCAACCTTGTCAAATAATTTTTATATAGCCTTTAGTGACTGTTGAAAATTTTTGAGATGATAGGTGATCTACGAATGCCTCTCTGTGGCAGAGAAAACCTGCCCTGCAAACTGCTGGAGGAAGGCAAAATGTGATGACAATATTCTGAAGAAAGCAATGCCTGTATTTAATCTGTCTTTAATCCTGTTCCTAAGGATCAGGCTGTGCGTATTATCCAGTACACAAAAATCCAGTATGGAACAAAGTCTTTTTTTTAGGGTATTTTCCTCTCAAAGTTATGGTGCACAAAGCATATGGAACAATTTGGTGCAACAAGGCAAGAAATAAAAGGCATATAAATTGGAAGATGAGAAATAAAATTATCTTTATTTGCAAATAAAATAATCATCTATGTAGAAAACCTTAAGGAATACACAAAAAAGCTACTAAAACTAATAAATGAATTTAGCATGTTACAGAATAAAAGGTCAATATACAAAAAGCAGTTGTATGCCTATATACTAGGATGGAATAATTAGAAATTAAAATAACATTAACAATGGCATGAAAAAAAGTAAAACAGATAAATCTGATAAAAAAAGACATGTAAGACCTATACACTGAAAATTACAAAATGCTGCCAAGAGAAATTGAAGAAGACCTAAATAAATGGAGGGATATGTCACATTCATAGATTAGAACACTCAATATTTTTAAGATGACAATTCTTCCCAAATTGATTCAATCTTCCCAACAGATTCAACACAATTCCAATCAATATTCCCAGCAGCCCTTTTTGTAGAAGATGGCAAGCTGATTCTAATATTTATATGAAAAACAAAGGACCTAGCATAACCAAGCAAATCTGAAAAAAGGAAGAACAAAGTTGAGGAACTTTCCCTGTTAAAGACTTATTGTAATCAAGACAGCATGGTATTGGCATAAAAATAGACAAAGAGATCAGTAGAAGAGAATGAAGAGTGAAGCAGCAGACCCACCATATACAGAAGACCAGTTTCCAACAAACGTGCAAAGGCAAGAAAGGATCTTTTTTTTAAGATTTTTTTTTTATTTATTTAGAGAGAGAGCACATGAGCAGGGGAATGGGCAGAGGGAGAGACAGAGTCTCGAGGAGACTCCATGCCCAGCATGGAGCCGGAGTGGGGCTCAATTCCACAACCCTGAGATCATGACCTGAACTTAAATCAAGAGTCAGATGCCTAGGGTGCCTGGGTGGCTCAGTTGGTTAAGCAACTGCCTTCGGCTCAGGTCATGATCCTGGAGTCCCTGGATAGAGTCCCACATCAGGCTCCCTGCTCGGCAGGGAGTCTGCTTCTCCCTCTGACCCTCCCCCCCTCATGTGCTCTCTCTCTCTCTCTCTCTCATTTTCTCTGTCTCAAATAAATAAATAAAATCTTAAAAAAAAAAGAGTCAGATGCCTAACTGACTGAGCCACCCAGACGTCCCAAGGATAATCTTTTTTAATAAGTGGTGCTGTAACAATTGGCTAAGCATATGCAAAAATTTAACTTTGATCCCTATACACCATATATAAAAATTTACTCAAAGTAGATCGTAGACCTAAATATAAAACCTAAAAATTATAAAATTTCTACAGGAAAAGATAGGTGAAAATACTTGTCACTTTGGGTTAGGCAACCTTAGATATAACACCGAAGACAAGCATGATGCCCCCCACCCCCCAAAAAAAGATAAGTTGGATTTCATCAAAATTTAAAATTTTTGTTCCTCAAAAGACATTATTAAGAAAATAAAAAGGCACACATTGGCTGAAAATGTATGCAAAATATTTATCTGACGGAGAACTTGTATTTAAAATACATTAAGAACTCTTACAATTCTATAAGACAAATGACTCAATTATTTTTTTAATGCGCAAAATATTTGAACTTGTCGCCAAAAAAGATATACAAATGGTCAATGAGCACTGAAAAAAGTGCTCAACATCATTAGCCATTAGCCATTAAGAAAATGCGTATTAAAATCACAATAGGATATCATTTAATATTCACTAGAATGGTTACAGTTTAAAAAGACTGACTATACTGAATATTGCAAGAATGTGGAAAAACTGGAACCTAATACATTGCACGTGGTACAGCCACATTGGAAAACAGTTTAGCAACTTCACAAAAGTTAAACATACACCTATAATGAGGCCCAGCTATTCCACTCCTATTAACCAACAGAAAGAAAGCATATGTTCACAGAAAAACTTAATAACAAATGTTTATAACAGCTTTCTTTATAATCACCAACAACTGAAAACAAACCAAATATCCCAAAATGTGCTATATCCCTAAAATAGACTACTCAACAATAAAAGGTAACAAACTACTGATACACAAAAAAAATCACAGATGAGTCTCAAAATAATTACACTGAGCAAGAGAAGCGAGATAAAAAAGTATATATATATAGTGATTACATTTATATACACAAGTGTAGAAAATGCAAACAATTCATAGTGATAAAAACCAGATTAGTGGTTGCCTGAGTACCAGGATAAAGAGAAGTGCTAAGGGAGGGAGAGATTACAAAGGCAAATGAGAAAATGTTTGGAGGTGACTAATAAATTCATTATCTTGAATGCATGATGATTTCAAGGGTAAATACATTTGTCAAAACTAATCAAATAGTATAATTTAAGTACACAGCTCATAATACATCAAAGTATACATTAGTAAAGCTGTATTTCAAAAGCCCAACTACAAATATAATTTTTTAAGTGGGAGGATACTACTAACTGCATTCAATTCCAAGTACCCTAAATATCTGTTTAATTTTACAAATTAGGTTAAATGCAGTTGCTTCTTACTTAAACAAAGGTATTTTTCAAATTTGTTATTTTTCAAATCTGGCAACTGAAGCCAGATCCTCTATGAAGGAAAAATTGGGCAAACCATTAAACTAAATCAGCTTGGTAAGAAGAACTAAGATCCTTGGTTGGACACTGAATAAATCTCTCCCTCTAATTTCCACACATTTGGTTCCAAGGGCATAATCCAATTATGTCTATAAAATCTCTTCATAACCTATGCTGAAATATTCATGATCTTTCCTAATTTTCAAAAACACATTTCTCTTTACAACTGACAGTAATAGTTGTATCAACACTGTTACCATCTTGATGTGCTCGTGCCCACCCTTTGAGCTCTGTAAGGTCCCTTTCCAATGATCTCATTCATAGGATCTGTATTTTAAAATCAATTATTTAGGAATGCTTTTCTTTTTGTTGGCTTCTTTTTCAATAGGATCTCTTGAATTTATAAAGACAAGAGCAAAGAAATTAAAAGATATAACCACATTTTTTTGCTGATCTGTTCCTATTTTTTATTTTATTTAAATTCAATTAATTAGCATATAGTATATTACTAGTTTCAGAAGTAGAGTTCAATAATTCATCAATTGCATATAACACCCAGTGCTCATCACATCACATCACATGCCCTCCTTAATGCCCATCACCCAGTTACTCCATCCCCCCACCTACCTCCCCTCCAGCAACCCTGAGTTTGTTTCCTATTGTTGAGTCTCTTATGGTCCCCCCCCCACTCTGATTTCATCTTACTTTATTTTCTCTCCTTTCCCCTATGGTCCTCTGTTTTGTTTCTTAAATTCCACATATGACTGAAATCATATGATAATTGTCTTTCTCTGACTGACTTATTTCACTCAGCATAATACCCTCTAGTTTCATCTACATTGTTGCAAATGCTAAGATTTCATTTTTTGATGACTGAGTAATATTCCATTGTGTGTATGTATGTCTGTGTGTGTGTGTGTGTGTATATACATATATATATATATATATATATATATATATATATATCACATCACATTTTCTTTGTCTGTTCATCTGTCCATGGACATCAGGGCTCTTTCCATAGTTTGGCTATTGTGGGCATTGCTGCTATAAACATTGGGGTGCACGTGCCCCTTTGGATCACTATGTTTGTATCCTTTGGGTAAATACCCAGTAGTGCAAATACTGGGTCCTAGGGTAGCTCTATTTTTAACTTCATGACCCGAGCCGAAGGCAGACGCTTAACGAGTGAGCCACCCAGGCGCCCCTATTTTTAACTTTTTGAAGAACTTTCATACTCTTTTCCAGAGTGGCTGTACCAGCTTGCATTCCCACCAGCAGTGTAAGAGGTTTCCTCTTTCTCCACATCCTTGCCAACATTTGTTGTTTCCTGACTTGATATAATCCCCACTGAGCAAAGAGCCTGATGTGGGACTCGATCCCAGGACCTCAGGATCATGACCTGAGTGGAAGGCAGACGCTCAACCGACTGAGCCACCCAGGCATCCCTATAACCACATTTCTTAAATGGTTATTTCCTCTTCACTATTTAACCAACAGCTATTTAGATATTCTGATCTATTTATTTTGAAAGTAAAAATCCAGGTAGTAGAAATCATATTTTGATAAGTTATAAACTGTCATTCTCTTTCATCTTTAGTCCTTTATTCTCTTCCCACTCTCTTTAGAATTTGCCACTTCTGGCACGTGCCCCATACACAAAAGTCACAGTCAATGGATTTCCATTAAAAAAGTAAAAGGAAAGCTTATTGCTTAGTAATGTCTGATAGTACCAAAATAAAATCAAGAGATACAAATACCCGCTTTAAAAAAGGTGCGAAGAGAGTGCCACTTTAATAAACAAAAAATCAAATATATAAATATATGTAATATCTGGTATTTTTTTTATTTTAAAGATTTTTATTTATTTATGTGAGAGAGAGAGACAGCACGAGAGGGGGGAGGGTCAGAGGGAGAAGCAGACTCCCCGCTAAGCAGGGAGCCCGATGCGGGATTTGATCCCAGGACTCCAGGATCACGACCCGAGCTGAAGGCAGTCACTTAACCAACTGAGCCACCCAGGCGCCCTATTTTTTTTTTTTTTTAAAACACTTGCTTAGAGAGTATTATGCTGAGCGAAATAAGTCAGTCAGACAAATACCATATGATTTCACTCCTATATGGAATTTAAGAAACAAATGAGCAAAGGTTAAAAAAGAGAGAGGACAACCAAGAAACACTCTTAACTAGAGAGAATAAACTGAGGGTTGCTGGAGGGGAAGCGGGGGGAATGGGTTAAATAGGTGATGGGGATTAAGGAGTGCACTTGTTCTGATGAGCACCAGGTGCTGCATGTAAGTGTTGAATCACTTAAATCATACACTTGAAACTACTATTGCACTGTATGTTGACTAACTGGAATTTAAATAAAAACTTAAAAAAAAACTTGCTTTGAAAAAATAAATAAAAACACTCGTTTTGGTGAGGGAGGAGGAGAAGGACAAGAGGGAGGAAGGTAAAAAAGGAGAAGATAAAGTAGCAGCTTAGACTGAAGATCCGTATAGCCCAGGGCATGGAAAATTTAACTGCCCAATAAACATTTGTTGAATAAATACACAAATGAGCGAGTCTGATTTCACTACCATCTAATCATCTAATCTAAGTAGAGGTAGTTCTACTTTAGTTTACTAGCATCACATCCATCTTACGGCTTTTTAATGTCTCTTGAGCAGCAAAAAGCAAAGTCTGATTCCTTCAAATCGAAGGGACATATTATGGTCAATTAAGCAATTTTGGTTAGTAAATTTAAGAAATAGAAAAATGAATTCACATAATAAAAAGGGATTCGATCAAGGATAATACTGTTTAGTTAAAAATAAAATCCTGAGGGCACCTGGGTGGCGCAGTCAGTTAAGCATCCCACAGACGCTTGATGGTTGTGGCTCAGGCTGCGATCACAGGGTCATGAGATCGAGCCCTGCACTGGGCTCCAGCTCAGCGTGGAATCTGCTTGAGACTTTCTCCCCCTCTCCCTCTGCCTGTCCTTCCCCCAGCCCCTACCCCTCACCCCTCCATGCTCATGTGCGCTCTCTCTCTCTAAAATAAATAAAATCTTAATTAATTAATTAATTAATTAATTAAAAAATCCTAGTTCTGTTGTTTCTGGGTCGGTTGTGAGAAGGGTGATCATTTTAGACATAAAAGGTTTGTGTGTACCAACCATAGACTAGTCATCATGAATCTGCAGAATGTCCAAACTATAAAATATAGAAATTTATTATATTTTCATGTATGTAAAGTAACTAATCACCCAAATAGGTAAGTATATCATGGAAAATATATTTTGTGGGTATATTTAGCCAAATTACTTAATGACGAAGTAAAAAATAATTAAATTTTCCAGTAACATAAACTGGTATTTTTGACGTGCTTAAAAGATTTAAGCCATTTCCACTCTTAAACTTTCCTCTGAAGCTATATAAATACTGACTTTTAGCAAGTCCTTTTCCCATAGCTAATACAAAGATAATATTTGGCTCACTGTCTGGGCGCCTGGGTGGCTCACGGGCGCCTGGGTGGCTCAGTCGGTTAAGTGACTGCCTCCGGCTCAGGTCATGAGTCCCGGGATCGAGTCCCGCATCGGGCTCCCTGCTCGGCAGGGAGTCTGCTTCTCCCTCTGACCCTACCCCCTCTCATGTGCTCTCTTTCATTCTCTCTCTCTCAGATAAACAAATAAAATCTTAAAAAAAAAAATATTTGGCTCAGTGTCTGTCTAAATTATCACAAACTTTGAATTTTCACAAGATACAACACACGTTAGAACTATGTTTGAATTGCATCATAAAGCCCCAAGGTTTGGATGTTCACTTACCTCGTACTTTAAAATATTTTACATGGTTTGCCACAGCCTCTGTCACACTTTCACCCGGACAGGTTTTCACACCATTAGGAAGCAGAATAGATCGTCGTCTTCTCAGCAACCACTGTTTCTCAGTTTCTCTGTGGTCCAGAGGTAGTTTCTTTTCAGTAGAAAGAGAAGTATCTGTGGATTCTGAGTCAGTCAGGAAAAAAGGAACTGCACTCTTGGGTTCTTGGATATCTTCTAAAGACATGTAGGTTTGTGCTACAGAGTGAAAGCATAGACAAGTCTTTGGATAATGAATGAAGGTACAGTAAGAAAGGTAACAAAGAAAAACTGACTTTTGTGCCACATTTTGATTTTAAAGTCATTGCTCAGATTACAGATAGGCATGCCTAGAGGGGGAGGAGTGAGCGGTCAATTTTTCTTCCATCTAACTCCTACTCCTTTATTTCAAGATTCTTAGTTATTGAAAAAACTATATATCCAATTGCAACACAAGAAATAAGAGGAAGTAAGTCTGAAGTAGAAATTACTAAAGAAGAAAACCAAAATTATTGGAGAGATTTTAAAAGTTTAAATGAAGCAATACCAAAGACTAATAGAATAGCATTTGATTCAACTTCTTACAACAGTCATAACAAATAATGTTATTTTTAAAGAAAATATACAAATATAAGGAAAAATAACAATATAGATTTTTAAATACCTGTTAATGATGTAAGGTTTCCTTCTATCGTGACAAATATCAAAATACCCAGAGAAATCTTCCCAAAATGAGGAAACATAATCATTTGGGCCAAAATCAAAGGAATGAGGAGAAGCCAAAATCCTTAACTTGAGCACCCAAAAAGACTTGAAACTTCCAGTAACGAATTATTATGGGAAAGGTCTAATATTTAAGAGTTTATGTTTGAGAACTGACATTCTAAAACCATTATAAATTAGCTTAAATAAAAATGGTGTCCTTTCAAAATACCCCTCACTTCTTTTCTGAAATAAGCAGCACAGCTATGAAAGCAGAAGAGATAAGCTAATTAGAACAGATGGGGAGAGACAATTTCTTTATTCTAATCTAGCCAGCTAAGCTCTTTACGGATGCTTTCTTTGCCTTTAACAGGCAGTCCACTTAAAAACAATGTTTCACATATAATTCACAGAGTTTTACAATTTTTCTGAATCTATCAGTTGAACCTGATACATTCACAGGTTCTCTGGGTTCTTCTAGGTTCTTCTATGATTTTTTTTTTAAGATTTATTTATTTATTTATTGGGGAGGCAGTGGCAGACGGAGAGAGTCTCAAGCAGACTCCATGCTGAGTACAGAGCCCAACACAGGGCTCGATCTCATAACCCTGAGATCACGACCTGGGCCAAAACTAAGAGTCAGGAGCTCAACCAACTGTGACACTCAGGTGCCCCTAGGACCTATGATTGTAAGCATAAGATTTATAAGCCCAGACTGACTGTACCTATCTACTTCAGAAATACAGAGCTAGGTACAAAACTAGCTCTAGCTAGTTTTCCTGGACCTAATTTCTTTTGTCATGTTACTGTCGTGTAAATTTCTCTCCTTGATAAAAAATTTGAAAATCAGGGACGTCTGGGTGGCCCAGGCGGGTAAGCATCTGCCTTCGGCCCAGGTCACGATCCCAGGGTCCTGGGATGGAGTCCCGCATCGGGCTCCCTGCTCAGCAGGAAGCCTGCTTCTCCCTCTCCCACTCCCCCTGCTTGTGTTCTCTCTGACAAATAAATAAAATCTATAAAAAAAATAAATTTGAAAATCTTTGGTTATAACCACTTAATGTCTTCTTCCTTATGTATAAAATGGGATAGGAATAGTGAAGTAAACTCATGATAGAGCTGTTGTGAGGACTGAATTAGTTAATACACAGAAAATGCTTAGAATAGTGCCTGGTACATACTAAGCATACAATAAAAATGATAGCCACATGATAACTACGTTGCTTAATTAGCTATTAAACATGAGGTCCGGTGTGTTTATGTATATGAGGAACTCTTAACCAAGAAAGTCTATCTTTTACCACAGTGGGACCAGATAAAATTCTTTGTATTAGGACAGCTGTTTTTAATCAAATAAACCTAGTAGAAAGCAATTAAATTAGTCAAAGTTCCTGGGAAAGCTAGGATTTACTATCAAATAGCACTGGATATACATCTTATGTCATGTACCTCTAGTGAAGTTCTCTGAAAAAAAAAAAAGAGTTTTGTAAAGATCTATAAAGCACATTTCTCTTGAGGATCCCAAAATAGTCCCAACCCCAACTTCTTCAGACCCCAAAAGGGATGCACTCAGTTGTAAGAGAAGAGACTAGCTGGGTGGGTGTAGACCATACCAGCATAAGGAAGCCTTATGCCCACAAAAGCTTGTCTTTAATGGCCGCTGAGCAAAGTTTCCAAATTTCCACAAGGACAAGTTCAGTTAAAAGAGACTCTACAGAAGGAAGGAAAAGCCTATGTTTTCCAATAAAGTTTTCTGTAGTTCTAGTCAAGCAGGCCTTCAGAGTATGCATGTCTACTCACAGTTCTCCCAGCCCATAGTTCAACAATCAGAGATCATTTTCACAATCAAAAAAATACTGAATACAAATGACATTCCACATTTATTTTAGCTCAGTACATTTCCAAAGAAACATTACTGAAAGAAAACCCTAGATAATTTGCTATGAAGGAAAGGCTCAAGCTTGGTGTTAAGCCAAAAGCAATTACAGCATAAATGAGTAATTTTGTATGATTAAAAAGCAGGTGACGCTGGAAAGATGAGGACAGTGCGTAGATTGGAACCAGATTATAAAGGGCTCTGTGTGACAGGAGCCCTATTTTTTCCCATAACATAAAAGGAAAACAAGCCGATTATAAGAGGCATTAAACTTTTTCTAAGTCCTACTTAAGTGATTGGATAGGAGTCAAAAAAAAACTTACTACTTGTTTCACACCAAGAGTTATAAATTAGAAAAAGTATTATCTTCTCTGGGAAGACTTTCGCTGTCCAGTGACAACTCTCTTACTACCTTTTTACCACCTCTCACTCACACATACACACACAGCTAGGACGAACTCCCCCTGAGCTCCCGAGAAACTCTATTACAGTTTTTACCAGGAATATTAAAACTATTCATATGTTCATTTCTCCCACTAGGCTAAAAATGACTCAAGAATAAAAGCTGCAGTTCATTTTTTTGTACCTAGCAAACTGCCTATTAATAGATGCTCCAAAAATGTTTCCTGAATGAACAAATTAACTATATGCCTGCTAAAGTAAAAAGAAAAATTAACCTAAGCACCAGTTATGAGATATGAACTGGAAATCATAAATTTGAAAATTTATTTCTAAGAATGGCTCATGTTTCTTAAGAAAAGAAAATTACACCTCAATTTAATGAACTGGAAACGTGTTTAATATAAAATGTTGATATTCAATGCATTATTTCCACATGAATTTAGGAAAATGAATTTTAAACAATCTTCAAAACATGATAAAGGACAGTGGTACCTTTGAAAAACATACAAACAAAAAAGAAGTCACAAGAAGATGTATTACATACTTGCTTTCCCAAAATTAGATGTACAAAATAATTAATAGTCATTTTAGAAAGTCCCCTCCCATACACACAGAAATTGGGAATGAAAACATGTAATTATAACCATCTTTATAAGAAATCTCAAAAGACAAATATCTTTAACAATATAAAGATGGTGACAAGATTAACAAAAACTCAAAAACACTGAGGCTTGACTGACAACTTCAAATTCACATGATTTTGAAATAAAATGTGCCAATTTTTACCTTTATCTTAAATTGCCTTTGCTTCACTGCTTTATATACAGTTAACAATATAAATCGAAGAGATGCTTAAAACAGATGATCAAAATAATACTCTTAGAAAACATGTTTCTTATCTGAGAAAATACAGTATCATTGTCCCCTCAAAATTTTCCTGATAAACATTAAAAGGTTGTGAAGTCCTCAATCATATAATACCACCATCATCACATGAATTCAAAACTGTTACCTGAACATTTAATAAAAACTTATGCTCCATAGGGATCATAGGTCTCTAAAAACTACAATTTAAAAATATAAAAGCAATTCTAGCAATCTGGCTTTTCAGATGAATACCAGGTAAACAGAGCTATAAAATTATATATTTAGTTCTAACAATTAATAAATAAGATTTTGAGGGTGTTTTTTTAATTAAAGTTATGAGGACACCAATTTTATCTTCTGTACTTATAGAAACTGTGTATATACATTCTAAGATATCAGAATAGGATAGAAGTCAATACTGATAAAGCTATACCTCAAACTAAGTTGAGCTACAAATGTAATTTTTATAAACATATTTTGGACAGTTAACATTTTTTTGTTCCAAATTTCATTCTGAATGAATGCACTAATTCTCAGATTCCCACATATGACATCAAAAGAAAAAGAGAACATATAACAATTACAGCAGAGTAACAGTTCCATTTAGCAACTGAGAAAAATAAGCTGCGCTTTGAAAGAGTCAATTTTTATCATCTCCTAACATCATGTCCTCTTTTACACTATACAGAAGGGATGCCGTAAATGGCATTTTCTGAAGCCTTAATACTAAATTCTTCTTTAAAAAAATACACAGTATTCATACTGCATGCTTGAGCTGCAAAGAATAGAATTACAATAACATGTGACTTGTCAACAAACTTGACAAGCACTGGGGCTGGCACCAGGGAGGACCTAACTCCCCTCAACTCCCAGTTATATGGAAGTACAGATCACATAGTTTTATTATCTACAAAAACATTCCCACATTTACATATGCTATTGCATAATCAGAAGCATATTTAATCAGAAAAATATCAAATATTTATGAAATTTTAATTTCTATCTAATAAGTTTATATCACCCCCATTTTCCACTGCATCTATGAGATCTCAATAGTCTAATAATATCTTATATATTTTAGATACTGTTCAATGACTTATAAAACTACAACAAGCTATTTTCTCCTCTGTGAGCTAACACAAATGCTGGTAAGCGGCTTTCCAGTAATCTTACAGAACATCTGTGTCATGTTTGTACAGATTAACTAGCTACTGCTGCCCTTCTGTTGCTGTAAATGAAGTTTCAAAATGAGCTCTCGAATATCTTCCCGCTTGGTCTTTATTACATGACGAGGAAACCATTTCTCCAAATGAATTGGAAGTTCAAAATTAACAATAGGATCCTAATGAAAGAAAAGAAAAAATGTAATCACTTTAGCAGTAAAATTCAAATGTTTTAATTTCATTTTTTTTAAAGATTTTATTTGTTTATTTGACAGAGAGAGACACAGTGAGAGAGGGAACACAAGCAGGGGGAGTGGGAGAGGGAGAAGCAGGCTTCCCGCAGAGCAGGGAGCCCGATGCGGGGCTCAATCCCAGGACCCTGGGATCATGACCGGAGCTGAAGGCAGACACTTAACGACTGAGCCACCCAGGCGCCCCTGTTTTAATTTCATTTTATAAGAAATGAGAAACTGCTAACTTTTTAAAATAACAGCTTTACTGAAATATAATTCATATACTACATAATTCACCTAAAACTATGTATTACCATTCCTTCCCAATTATACCAAAAGTTCTAACTGTATACTATAACCCTTACATGCTAAAAGTACCTTTGGTACTAGTCAAAAAAACCCTACTCCTATACCCATTTTCATAACACCACACCAAAAAATGGGGCTGGTTGCCAAGACAACCAACAATTCAATTAGAGGGTTGGAAGTTTCAGTCTCACCCATCCCTGACCTCCAGAGAGGGGAGAGGGGCTTCACAAATAATGTTGGTAATGACTGAAGTAATGATTGGACAGTTTAAAAGCAAAGAGTGATTCCTTGCTTTTAAAATTTCTTCCCGGGCGCCTGGATGGCTCAGTCATTAAGCGTCTGCCTTCGGCTCAGGTCATGATCCCACGGTGTTGGGATCAAGACCCGCATCAGGCTCCCTCCTTGGCGGGAAGCCTGCTTCTCCCTCTCTACTCCCCCTGCTTGTGTTCCCTCTCTAGCTGTCTCTCTCTCTCTCCGTCAACTAAATAAATAAATCTTTAATAAAATAAAATTTCTTCCTTAATACTGCTACCTATAGTTATCACTGATGAGCTAGAAAGTAACACTCATGCTTATTATTGTATTTATCTATCTTATGGTTTTCTGAGCCTCTTGAATATATGTCTTTTTTTTTAAGATTTTATTTATTTGAGAGAAAGAGAGAGAGAGAATGAGCGCTCGCACAGAAGGAAAGGGAGAGGGAGAAGCAGACTCCCCGCTGAGCAAGGAGCCCAACACAGGACTCAATCCCAGGACCCTGAAATCATGACCTGAGCCAAAGGCAGATGCTCAACCGACTGAGCCACCCAGGTGCCCCCTATATATGGGTCTTTTAATTTTGAAATTTTTTCTTCAAATTTTTGTCTGCCTTTCTCTCTCTCCCAATCTAATCCTTCTGGAACTCTAATTACATGCAAATTATACTTTTTGACTTGTATCACACTTGTCTCTTATATTCTGTTCTTTATGTTCCTTTTTTCTCTTTAAAATACAGTGGAATTTCTTCTATTGCCCTTTTTTTTCCAAGTTCTAATCCTGTCTTCTGCTGCATCCAAGTCTGCTATTAAACCCAACCAATAAGTTCATTTTTCTTTTTCTCCTAAGTTCTTATTTATATTCCACTTAGTTAACATACAGTGTAATATTAGTTTCAGGTGTAGGATTTAGGGATTCATCACACATATACAACACTCAATGCTCATCACAACAAATGTAAGTTCTTAATTTCAGATACATTATTATGCATTTTCAGCTCTAGAATGTCCACTTGATTTTTTTTAGTAGATTCCATCTCTATCCATTTTGTTCATCTTTCACTATTTTTCTCTAACATATTATTCAAATCATTTTAAAGTTCTTACCTGTTAAATAACTCCAATATCTGGATTATATGTGGTTTTATTTTTTTTTCTTTCTTGATTACCTGTAATATTTCCTTGCTTCTTTGCTCACCCAGTAATTTGTGATTATATGCTGGTAATTGTGAATAAAATATTCATTTTCATCTTTACATACCTTAAAGAAGCTCTCCACATATTGCAGTAAATATACTCCACAATCACTGCTGTTATCTTGTTTAGGAACTTTAGGGCATAGGTCCACCATGTTTGTTTTGCTGAATTCACGATGAGTTTTTCGTTTAACTTCCCACTCTACCTCTAAATACCTTGAATCATTAAAAAGTAGAGTGATTCTAGTAGAAATCCCTTTACTATTATTCAACACAAAGATGGAAAAACATTTGCTGCCAGATGTGTTGCCTCAAACCAAATTTAACAGTACAAATTATAGTATATGAGGCCTCAAGGGTTACTAAAAAGAAAATCATCTGAATTTTAAACTAAAATCTAGACTTTTTTCAACAACTCAACTTCATAACTCATACAAACTCATTTATATCATGAAGTAAACTGATAAATTATTTCAAACTTTAGTTGCTATTTCCAGATACTAAATTACAAAATTATACACACAAACACACACAATAAAAATGTGAAAAAGTTCTTACTTTTTCTAAAATGATGCTTCTGATAACCACTAATATCTGCAATGCTCCTTTGTAAAATTATACATATTGTTCAGTTATGAATACAAATTCTGAATCTGCTTTCAATATATACAAGTTAGTATTTGAAAAATATTAATACTTGAATATTAACATACAATAGGGGATATTTATTATTGATTAGATTTGTAGACCTCATCTAAGTACATAATAAAATATAATTCCTGATATAATCTTTTCAGTAATTCTTACAGTAGCTTCAAAATTATTGAGATTTTAGATAACAGAGTGAGGGTAAAATTGTCATTACTTACTCTCGTAAATTCTGAACTGTGTTTTGTATAGAAGCAGCTTTCAAGGAATCTAGTATGAGAATGCATGGTCTATGAAAAGCAAAAAAAGAAATCAAGGTGTACATATCTGCATATAGAATAAATTTAAATATCCGAAAAAACTATTATAACAGCATGTACCTACCTTTTACACATTTTCTTTGGTATTGATGTATTCATCTCGGTACTCTGAAATAACAGGAATTTTTATGACTTTGCAATTAAAACCAGTTTGAATAAATTAATATGCAGTTACTCTTTAAAATGTTTGAAATACTCCGAAATTAAAATTTCAAGTAAGAGCTCTTTTCATCATCTAAAGTGAACCAACATCATTTTTTCAGAAGTTCACTGATTTATTTTCTTATACTGGTGATAGAGTATCTTATACACTTTTACATGTGTCCTCAAGAAGTTATGGCACTTTAACATAGCCTAAAAACAACCTAGAATTTTAATTACTTCTATTCAGAGTTACCATCTTAAGCAAACATAAACAAGTTAATTTAACCTACCCTTACATACATTTTCTAACTCAACGTATGATGTTGGTGGAGACAAATTTGAGAAACAACAGATCAAACTTAAGCAGATTTCTTTTACAAAAAACTTCTCAGTACCTTTATTATTCTAATTTAACAGTGAATCTTTAAGAGAGGAATAAGACACAGGGTTTACTCAACTTAACTGACCTTACAATCCTTTTATCATAATCTGCATCTCAGAACAAGTGTTCCAAGGAACCTAATCTGGAAGCCTGTTTCTTTTTTTTTTTAAGATTTTATTTATTTATTTGACAGAGAGAGAGAGAGACTGTGAAGTGTGGGGTGGAAGGCAGAGGGACAAGGAAAAGCGGGCCCCACAGGGAGCCCAACACAGGGCTCCATCCCAGGATGCTGGGATCGTGACCTCAGCCGAAGGTAGATGCTTAACCAACTGAGCCACCCACGCACCCCTGGCAAGCCGTTTCTATAAGCAAAAAGAAACTCCCCTATCGTGTCACTGTTAGAGCAGAAAAGGAAACTTCCTTCTGCCCACCCTATACCAGTAACAGTAAAGAAATAAGCCTATGCTAGGATAGGAAGACTGCTGCTCTCTGTACCTACAAAAAAAAAAAAAAAATCACTAGGCGGCTACCTTAGTCAATTAAGACAACAAATCTAGACCATGCATACCAGCTTGGAGGTCCATAAAAGAAAAGTTAACGAAACACAAAAATGTGAATGCCAAACAACATACTACTAAATAACTGGGTCAACAAAGAACTCAAAGAGGTAATAAAAAAAAAATACATGGAGACAAATGAAAACACAATAATTAAAAATCTTCGGGAGGCTGTTTATAGCGATATATGCCTACCTCAAAAAACAAGGAAAATCTCAAATAAACAATCTAACTCTACACCTAAAGAAACTAGAAAAGAAAGCTCCAACAAAGCCCAAAGCCAGAAGAAAGGAAATAATAAAGCTCAGGTTGAAAATAAATGAAACAAAAACTAAAAAGAAAAACAATAGAAAAGATTAATGAAACCAAGAGCTGGGTCTTTGAAAATATAAACAAAATGATAAACCTATACCCAGACTCATCAAGAAAAAAGACAGAGGACTCAAATAAAACCAGAAATGAAAGATGAGAAATAACAACACCCAAGAAATACAAAGGATTATAAAAACTACTAGAAAAACTTTCATGCCAAAAAATTGGACAACCTAGAAGAAAGGAATAAATTCCTAGAAACACACAATCTTCCAAAAATGAATCAGAAAGAAACAGAAAATCTAAACAGACCAATTACTAATAATGAAACTGAATCAGTAATCAAAAAACAAACAAAAAGTCAATGACCAGATAGATTCATAATTGATTCTACAGAACATTTAAAGAAGAGTTAGGGGGTGCCTGGGTGGCTCAGTCAGTTAAACGACCAACTCTTGGTTTTGGCTCAGGTGATGATCTCAGGATCATGAGATTGAGCCCCACATTGGGCTCTGCTCCTCCCCCTGCTCCTCTCTCTCTCAAAAATAAATATTTTTAAAAAAAAATAAAGAAGAGTTAGTATCTATTCTCCTCAAACTATTCCCAAAAAAGTAGAAGGGAAGCTTCCACACTCCTTCTACAAAGCCAGCATTACTCTGATACTGAAACCAGACAAAGACACTAAAAAAAAAAAAAAAACTATAAGCCAATATCTCTGATGAACACAGATGCAAAAATCATCAACAAAATATTAACAAACTGAATTCAACACTAAAGAATCATTCACCTCAATTAAGTGGGATTTATTCCAGGTATGCAAGGATGGTTCAGTATCCACAAATCAACCAATGTGACACATCACATTAACAAATTAAAGGATAAAAACTATATGATCATCTTAATAGATGTGGAAAAAGCACTGGACAAAATTCAACATCCATTCATGATGAACACTTTCATCAAAGTGGGTTTAGAGGGAACATAGCTCAACAACATCATAAAGTTCATGTATGAAGGCCCATAGCTAACATCATACTTATGGGGGAAAGCTAAAAGCTTCTCCTCTAAGACCAGGAACAAAGATTCCACTCTCACCACTTTTATTCAACATAGTATTGGAAGTCCAGCAATCAGACAAGAAAAGAAATAAAAAGCAACCAATTGGTAAGGTAGAAGTAAAACTATCACTATATTCAGATGACATACTATATATAGAAAACCCTAAAGACTGCACCAAAAACTATTATAATTGATAAATGAAATCAGTAAAGTTGCAGGATACAAAATTAATATACAGAAATCTCCTGCATTTCTATACATTAATAACAAAATAGCAGAAATAGAAATTAAGAAAACAATCCCATTTACAATTATACCAAAACAACAACAAAACCTAGGAATAAACAACCTAGGAGGTGAAAGATCTGTACTCGGAAAATGTAAAATACTGAAGAAAGAAATTGAAGACAAATAAACAAACGGAAAGATATACCATTTTCATGGATTTGGAGAATTAACATTGTTAAAATGTCCACACCACACAAAGTCATCTACAGATTCAATGCAATCCCTATCAAAATACCAATAGTATTTTTCACAGAACTAGTAAAAATAATCCTAAAATCTGTATGGAGCCACAAAGAACCCAAATAGCCAAAGCAATCTTGAGAAAGAAGAACAAAGCTGGAGGTATCTCAACCTCAGATTTTAAGCTATACTACAAAGCTACAGTAATCAAAACAGTATGGTTCTGCCACAAAAAGAGACACACAGATCAATGGAACAGGATAGAGAGTGCAGGAATAAACCCACACCTACATGGCCAATTAATCTACAACAAAGGAGGCAAGAATGTACAATGGGGAGAAGACAGTCTCTTCAATTAAATGGTTCAGGAAAACTAGACAGCAAAAGAATGAAACTGAACCACTTTCTTACACCATACACAAAATTCAACTTAAAATTAAAGACCTAAATGTGAGACCTGAAACCATAAACCTACTTCAAGAAAACATGGGCAGTACTCTTGGACATCAGCCTTAGCAACATTTTTCGAGATTTGTCTCCTTAGGCAAGGGAAACAAAAACAAAAATAAACTATTGGGACTACATCAAAATAAAAAGCTTTTGCACAGCAAAAGAAACCATCAACAAAATAAAAAGGCAATCTAGTGAATGGGAGAAGATACCTGCCAAAGATATATCTCATAAAGGTTAATATCCAAAATACATAAAGAGCTTATACAGTTCAACACACACACACAAATCCAATTAAAGATGGGCAGAGGATCTGAATAGACGTAAGAAGACATACAGATGGTCAACAAACACATGAAAAAATATTCAACATCACTAATCATCAGGGAAATGTAAATCAAAACCACAATGAAATACCACCTTACACTTGCCAGAAATCAAAAGACAAAAAATAACAAGTGTTGGTGAGAATGTGAAGAAAAAGGAATCCTCATAAACTATTGGTGAGAATGTAAATTGGTTTTCTACAACCACTGTGGAAAACAATATGGAGTTTCCTCAAAAAATTAAAAAGGGAAATACCATATGATCCAATAATCCCACCACTCAGTATTTACCCAAAGAAAGTGAAAACACTAATTTGAAAAGATATGTGCACCATTATGTTTACTGCAGCATTATTTACAATGGCCAAGATATGGAAGCAGTCCAAGTGCCCATCAATAGATGAATGGATAAAGAAGATGTGCTGTGTGTGTGCACATGCACACACACACACACACACACACACAGAGGATTATTACTCAGCCATAAAAACGAATGAAATCATGTCATTTGCAATGACATGGATGGAGCTAGAGGGTACTATGCTAAATGAAATAACTCAGACTGAGAAAGACAAATACTGTAAGATTTTAGTCATATGTAAAATCTAAAAAAACAAATGAATAAACAAAAAAAAGCAGAATAAGACCTATAAATACAGAGAACAAACTGATGGTTGCCAGCGGGGAGGAGGGTCAGGGGATGGGCAAAATGGGTAAAGGGGAGTGGGAGATACAGGCTTCTAGTTATGGAATAAATAAACCACAGGAATAAAAGTCACAGCATAAGGAATATGGTCAATGATACTCTAATAGCACTATATGGTGACAGATGGTGGCTACGTCTGTGGTAAGCATAGCATAACATTTAAACTTGTCAAATCACTATGTTCTACACCTGAAACTAATGTAACAGTGTACGTCAACTACACTCAAATAAAAAGAATTTTTAAATATATATTAAATATTTTATATTTATATTATTTTATATTATTTTATAATATATTGATTATATTAATATAAATATATTAAATATCATATACATATGGTTGTTTAGGTTACTAATTACACTAGCTAAAAAAAAATGCTGACATGATGAAGAATAAAAGTACATCTGAAAAGGAACCAACCAAAATGACCAAATAAATTACTAAATAAACAAATGAAAAAAGTTAAAGTAAGCTAAACAAATGCAAGAATGATAATTTCTCTTCCTCTCTTTCCTATCCCATAAAATACATCAAAGAACCATAAAACAGCACAATTTATTATGGTCCAACAACATCCATCCTCACTCTGCCCTATTTTACAGATAAGATTACATTCAAGAGTTTTCCTTCTAAAAGAACATACTTACTTGGGAATCCTCTGTACCCAAAGACAGTGTTGAAGTAGTATGTAGATCATTATCTAGTTAGAAATAATAAAGCCGTTATTAGTGTTTATTTTATGTTTAATGCAAAGTATTTAGATGTGGTTTGGGCCAGTATTAATGATAATGGCTATTAATAATTCTGCTTACTGTTTAGACTACAGCTATAAAACACATAATTTTCATTTTTTTCCTCAAAAAAGTAGGCTTATTTGCTTAATTAAGATTTGGGTTGTAACATAAGAAAAATCATAGAGACCTGATATTACTTAGCCAATTTACTAGTGTTAACAAGAACTGTGGTCATTTATGTTAAGAAAAAAAGGCGAGATTTCACCACCAAAAAACTCTTAAATGAATTCACTAAAGTTGCAGGACACAAAATTAATATACAGAAATTTATTGCAGTTCTATACATTAATAACAAGTAGCAGAAAGAAAAATTAAGAAAACAATTCCATTTACAATTGCACCAAAAAGAATAAAATGCCCAAGAATAAATTTAACCAAGGAGGCAAAAGACCTGAACTGGTCTATGCCTGCAGATCCATAACATGAATTCTTAGTCATGTTACCAAGATTATAAAAAGTGCTACAATAAAACTTGACATAACAGTATAACTTAAGAATTACATCTGGCTATACATGAGTCTGGGCATCTATCATGAAAATTTCAGATTTCTTATTCTTTCTCCTAATAAGTTTCATGATAAAAAACTATAGTATCTTTTAACTTCATATTGTTCACTATAATCATTTTACTGTTGTCATCATTATTAAAAACACTGTCTACATTAAATTTATCACCTATTGTTTTGTTGTCATGTTGAGACTGCTGGACTTGAGAGTGCTGGGACAGAGTTTGTGGAAAATCTTCATATATAGCTTCTTCTAACCATGGAAAACAAATGACTGCAAGGTACCAGTGAGAGCTGTTGAAAAGAAATACAATCTTAGTAACACAAAATCTAAACAATGCAGAAGAATGTGTTCTAGACCTACAGCTGAGAAAGTGGGTATGACAAACTTCATATCAATTTTGAAGAAGCCCATTGTAATATCTGACACAATATGGAATACACATTCCAAAAGTAATTAAATAAGCAGTAAGACTACTTAGGGTAAAATCTGAGTTATTTCAAATTCATTTACTTTCATCCCATCAGTGCTTCCTACTGAGGAACTGCTTTAATAAAGACTCACAGCATCACCTTTTTTTCTATTTGTGCTTAAAGAGCTTGTTCTCTTAAATATTTTAAGATTCATCCTAAAATCTTTTGATCTTTTATTCAAAAAATCTTTTGAGTCCAAGAAAGAAAACTCAATGTCTCAGTCATTATAGTCTTATGGGCATTTGTCATTTTACTTTTTTCACTACATTTACAATATAACCACTGTCAAACCAAAATCTAAGATATGTAACTCATAGTTTTAGCCATTTCTTTGGAAAAAATTAAAAATAATACCTGGAATTTACATACCCATACTTTTTACTGATTATTAATATAAAAACACAAAATATTTTTTTCTGTACTCTCCAATTTTGTGTTTAAATAATCTAAAATACTCACGATTCATTTACAGGCACAAAAATGTAATCTTTGTTAAAGATGTTTATGTGACGAGTCCATGTTCTTACTCTTTTATGTCTTCTCTGTGCCATTCTGAGAATATGAAAGATATTTTACATATAAAAAATTTTAAATTTAAGATACAGATATCAAGAGTCATTTTTATACACTGAAAAATGTTAGGTTCAGTTTAGTTAACCATCCTCTCTAAGATATGTAATATTTAACACACATTAAGATATATATTATTCACCTCTTTTCATTAACTCCTGTTTGTTCTTAAACCTAATCACTGCTTATAAACAATTATGTCATAGAATAAAAGCAATTTATAGTATGTTTTATAGATTCCAAAAGTGGTTCAGCAACTAAATATAAACGGCTATTCCTATTTATTCAGTTTAGCTCCATGTGGACATGATAAAAACCTTAAGAGAATCATCTAAATGTTTTATCTGTGATGAGGGAGATGTTAAAACTTGACAGAAGAGGAGGAATGAGGCATATATTCTTAGATTTTTTTTAAAGATGACATTCATCTCCTTTCATTTCATATATAAGGAAATTATAAGATGAGTTAAATATACCCACCATTCGTCCACCTTTCATTTCTTCAACAAATATTAGGTTCCTATGAACAATTAATAAAAATCACCCACACCACCTTTAAGGAATTTACAAAATAATCAGGGCAGAAAACAACTACAACAAATAACTAAAATATAAGTGTCATAGGGAATATAAAGGAATTATGTTACAGCATTTAGAAAAGCTACCTAGAAAAGAATTGGAACACAGAAATAGTTATCTTTTCTTTAACTAATCAGGAAAACTAAGGAAGGAAGGTATCAAACCAAGTCTGAATATCAAAAAAAGTTTTAGGAGAGGGGTGGTATTTAACAGTGACATAAAAGAGATGGTATGTGACTTCTGGCTCAGTCCCTTCAAGAACCTCTTTTTTATGCACAGAATGAAACAAATCATTAAGTTCTTTTGTATTTATTTTTTTAAGTTCCAAGTAATATAGGAAACAGACATCTCTGCCCCATCCCTGTTCATCTGAATATCTAACCAAATTCACAGGGATAAATATTAGGAAGAAGATGGAATCTAAAATGAGATGAAAAAAAGTCGTAGAAATTAGACACTATGTAAATTAACTTTATAAAATAATCATAAGTCCTATGTTTACTGAATTTTATTTCAGAATGATCCAACCATTTCAGTGACTATAAACAATTATTTTCAACTAGTGCATAGACTATTAATTTGTTTTTCCATCTGAAAATCTTAAAGATAGGGGCGCCTGGGTGGCTCAGTCAGTTAAGCATCTGACTTCAGCTCAGGTCATGATCTCAGGACTCTGGGATTGAGCCCCACTTCACGTCCAGCTCCTCACTCAGCAGGGAGTCTGCTTGTCCCTCTGCCCCTCCCTCTGCTCGTGCTCTTTCTCTCTCTAATAAATGAATAAAATCTTAAAAAAAACACACACACACACACAAAGAAAATCTTAAAGATAAACACCTGGTTTTCTTATGTTGGTGCTTGATTTCCTGATTATGCTAACCTTATTTGATTGGTAACATATGAGACACTGGATGGGGCAAGAAGAACGGGAGAAAATATGGGGAACACAATATAATCTCTTATTCTCAGTTCCTAACTCTTTGGAAAATCTTCAATTAAATGTCTAACAGTCCTCTCCGCATTCAGTAAGATACATGATTATTCTCTTGAGTTCCTAGCATGTTCCAAGCACTGAGCAAAAGGCCCTGGGGATAGCGTAGAAAATAAGACAGATGAAGTTCATGACCTCATGAACCTTAACTTTAGGACAAGCAAACAAATAAATGATTAGAGATCATGTTATGAAACAAAAAAGTGCCAGGAGAAGAAATTTCGTCAGAAAATAGGAAAGAGCTTTGCATATCTGCAAACTGAAAGGAGGCAGGTTTAGCTGAATGAAGTAGGATAAGTGAGGGGAAAGAATGTCATGAGATGTGTTTAGGGAGATGGAAAGAAGCCAGATCTGTCAGCATCTCATAATCCACAGTAATGAGTTTGTGAATCATTTAGTCTGCAATTCCTAACACTGGTAGTTTGAGCCTCTTTATCAGGGATTTATTTACCATTAAGGTTTATATTCCTTACCACTTTGATTCTGGGCTTTTTTATTTTTTTATTGATTTATAGAAATTCTTCATGTGAATACTAATTACATATATCTCAGGACAAGCATTGGGATGAATTTTTGTCTGTGAGACACACACACACACACACACACAGTTGACCCTTGAACAATGAGAGGGTTAATGGCACTGACCCCCCCAATGGAGTTGAAAACCCATGTATATAACTTTTGACTCCCCAAAACCTTAACCACTAATGGCTTCCTGTTGGTCAGAAGCCTTACTGATAACATAAAATCAACTAACATATATTTTGTATGTTATATGTATTATATCATGTACTATATTATATAATGTATTTTAAAAATCATACAGTAAGCTAAAGAAAATAATAAATAAAATAATAAGTAAATAGATGGTGTACAAAAAAGTTATTAAGAAAATCATAAGGAAAATACATTTACAGTATTTACAGTAAATACATGTACTGTATTTATTTTTTAAAAAATCTGCATGTAAGTGCACCCCCATGTTTCAAACCCATGTTGTTCCAGGGTCAACTGTGTGCGTGTGTGTGTTTGTGTGTGTGTGTGTGTGTGTGTGCGCGCGTGTGTGTATAAGATACTTAATATCTAAGCATAGTATCATATATATATATATATATACACACACACACACACACACACACACACACACACACACACACACATATATTACCCTGGAATATGCCACTTATGTATCTTTGTTTTATATTACTTTTATATATGATCAAACATATATCAAATTTTAATTTAAAAAATTATTTTAAAATTTAAAACTACAGCAGATTCTACCTGCTTTCATTTCGTCACTTTCTAGGTGGTTATGCCAAGCACGGACTAGTAATCTTAAAACAAAATGTAAGATTAAATGCAAGGTACTAACCATCAATTTCTATATTTATAAAATAGAACAGGAAGGCATCAAAAAATTAAATATCAGATTTATTTAATAAATCTTCCCCTTCCATATATCCCTCCCCATTAATTCTGCTTATAAGCTAAATTATGCAAACATAGTATTTTGTATAATTTACAGTAGTTTAAAGAGTAGTATTTTGGTGACAGTCTGACAAGAAAATCAAGACACCCTATATTTTAAGACAGATAAAATGTAATGCAGAGAACTGGCTACAGTAATGATAGAGAAAGTACAAAGCCAAAAAAGGGAGCAGAGAGGCAACCAGAGATTAGCATAGGAGGAAACCGCTATACCCCTACACTAAAGGGTAAAGGGGAAGAAGCAGTAGTACCTCTGGATAGGAGCTGGCACTCTTACAGATCTGTCCAGTGAAAGACACGACCCACAGAGGAAAAAAAGCCACTGTCAAAATCACTGCCTAAGGCAAAGGGGATAACCTGACTTTTTCCTTCCTTGCCTTCCAACTTCCAGTGTCCCCCACAGAACATGTACTTGGAAATACAGGCTGCAAGAATCAGCCTCCTGTGATAGGGAATAGAACAGTGGAAGGGTGAGAAGTATATCTTAGAGCAAAAAAGCCTGCACAAGTGGTAATACTGCTCACTCCAGGAAATACTATAAGAAGTTTTTTCACTTAGAAACATCAAAATAGCATATTTTCCTCTTAAAACTTATGTACATTGAAAGAATGACTTACGAAAGATTTGGATTATCTTCTGTTAAATTATTTTCCTTTCTTGTCAAGCATTTATAGAAAAAGCTACTAAAAATGTGACTTCGTTCAACAAGTTCATCTGATGCCTTCTCCAATATAAGATACCTGTAAAACAGCAACACCACAAAAGTAAGTTATTTTTAGATTTTACCTGGTCTTCTCCCAGTTATCTTATGTATTCTGGAAATCGTTTTTATGGCCTATTAGATTCAAAGCAATCTTACAATTTGCTCTGATTTCAGTGTTTTTGGTTATTTACCTCACCCTCCATCAAGACCATTTAAAGCAGAAATTGCCCGCTTATTCTTTCACTTACTTAACAAGTATTTATCAAATTCCTAACATGCCACCAAGCACCATATTTACACTAAGATATAAAATAAGAGGGAAGAAAAGAGTACCTGCCACCATATAGCTTACAATCCAGAGGAGTGAGTATAGAAGGAAAGATTAATCAAATACTGAAACCATGACACTCCTACAATAAATTTAGAAAAATTTTAATTACTATGAGATATGCCTAACCTATAAATCCTTAGTCCATTTCTACTGAAACAATTCTTCAACATAAGCTTATAACTCTATGATTTAGTACTTAAACCCTTCATAATTAGAGAACTCTTCTATTCTTAATAGTTTATGCAGGTTCAAAAATGACCTTGTAATTGCTTTTTAAAAAAAAAAAAGCATAAAAGACAAACACAACTTGAAATTTTTTAATGTGGTTGTGGGGAGGCTTTGCTACATGGAAGGAGACAAAAAGGATGCTTCTGGTGTGCTGGAAATGGTATCTTGATCTGAATGATGATTATATGAGTGCATATATATGAGAACATTCATTAGCTGTACACTTACAATTTATGTACTTTATTACTTCAAAGTTATTCATTAATTTAATAAATAGAAAGTAGTTAAAAAAGTAAAGTTAGAATCCCCTCTGAAAAGAAGTCAATGAGACAGAGATACAGGCAATTCAGTGAAAAGGAAGTACAGAAAAGTACTACTGGAAATAAATTAGGAATAAAATTGTATTAGCTAATTCCAATAAAACACACAAAAACTAACAATATGATCCAGTTCATCTCACCAAATATAAATTTGACACTACTATAGGAATACAAAAATAAGTAAGATGTAAGATGTGTAACCTTTAGAAGGAGAAAGATCATAATACCATCAACTAACTTTAAAATCAGGCAAAATATTATAAGTATTATAAAAGAGATGCAATGAAGTATTATGGGAGTTAATAATATCTGTTTAGAAGATTAGGAAAAGTTTCAAGAAGGTACCACTTCAGAGAAACCTTGAAAGAGGAATAAAACTTCAACAGATTGAGATAAAGAGGAAAGTCTTCCGGAATCAAGACAAACAGGGCATTAAGGGAGAAGAGTGAATAAGAATGGGCTTTGTTTAGTAAATTACTTATAATTCAATTTTGCTGGACTTTGTAATACATACAGGGTTATTAGTAGATGGCTGAAAAGATAGTGTCAAATTATCAAGACTCAAATGTCAGAGTGTCTGAACTCATTTGACAGGTAATAAGAGATTAATGAAAGTTTCTAATGGGAATTGCATTCATAGAGTAGTTTAAGAAGAATAGTGGTGGTCGTAATATACTTAATGGATAGGAAAACAGAGATAAAGGATACAAGGAGACTCGTTAGAAGTCAGTAACAAGTCAGATAAGAAGTACTAGAAAATCATGATGACAGAAGAAAAAGAATAAATGAATTTGAGAGACAGAATCTACTAAAATTGGCAACTGAAATGAAACAAGACGAAACCAGAGAGGGAGACAAACCATAAGAGACTCTTAATCTCAGGAAACAAACTGAGAGTTGCTGGAGTGGAGGAGGGTGGGAGGGATGGGGTGGCTGGGTGATGGACATTGGGGAGGGTATGTGTTGTGGTGAGGGCTATGTATTGTATAAGACTGATGAATCACAGATGTGTACCCCTGAAACAAATGATATATGTTAATAATAAAAAAAGAAGAAGAAAAAATTGGCAACTGACTATGTAGAGAGGGAAGGGAGGGTAAAGAGTCAATGATAATGGAGACTTCTGCTTGTAGCCAAGATGGAATAATAGAGGCCAGATTTATCCTCCTGGATGAAAGAAGCAAAAGATCAGACAAAATATATATGAATCACTAGTTTTCAAAACACTGGACATCAGGCAACAAAGAACAGTGATCCTTGAGAAATGGGAAAAAAACAAGGTGAGCTCCCCTAATGCCCCAGCTTAGTGTGTTGCTAGTTTCCAGGCTGCAGCATGGGATGGAATAACCCAGGTGGCAGACTACAAGTTGAGGAGACATTGAAAGTCAGCAGAGACCAAGGAAACTAGAATTTGCAGATCAGAATACTGAAAAGGGAAGAGCTGTAGATAAAGAAAACTCCAGACACCTGCAGAGAATGCTCCTTAAGTATTCAGAAGAATTTTGATCACCACATGCATGTGAGGAAAAGGCTGGGGAGAGAACTACTTGAAAAGATGAGAGGGAATGGTAGCCAGCAGCAAGAATAGTGCCTGTTCTTACCAGACAGACTGGAAAACCTCATAATTCATGAGGCCCCGGGTAAAAGATATTTAAAAAGACCCAAATCAATTCTAGAAATCAAATGTAAAGTATCTGAGATGAAGAGTAAATGCTAAAGAGAGATTTAGAGCCTGAGAGACTGGAATAAGGCTAGTAATATTAAACAAGAGGGTTCAGGTAAGATGAGGACTAGAAACTTTGCATGGAAGTTTATAAAACCTTCCTATCTATTCCTTCAGCTTGGCTATACAAAAAGTTGAAAATTATTTTTTAATGGAATCATGGTATGGGTTTTTTAAATAACAGGTAACTCTTATAGTGCTTAAAGACACAAGAGATAACTACAAAGTTGCTTCTTTTCCTTTCCCAAAGTGATCTGTAATTTTTTTTTAAAGATTTTATTTATTTATTTGACAGAGAGAGACACAGTGAGAGAGGGAACACAAGCAGGGAGAGTGGGAGAGGGAGAAGCAGGCTTCCCACCGAACAGGGAGCCCGATGCGGGGCTCGATCCCAGGACCCTGGGATCATGACCTGAGCCGAAGGCAGGCGCCCCATGATCTGTAATTTTTTAAGTACTTCCTTCACCACAGTAATATAACAGCCAAGAACTATAAATCAAAAGTAAATAAAAAAAACTAAAATAAACAAAAAACAGTAACTCTTCTCAAGTATATAGCATCTATAGGAGGTAAAGGAATGAAACTGAAGTCAACTATAGAAAACCCTGGTAGGCAAAAATCTTTGAATTCTTGGCAGATTACTTTTAGCTAGAGTTAACAAAACTTCAGTGATAGACATGCGATTTAAGATTCACATTAAAACTGATAAATGAGAAGATCATTTATCATTGTACTTACTTAAGGTAGAAATCAATGATTACATCATTAAGAAACTCTCCTTCTTCTAAGCATTCCAGATCTTCATTAGTTACTCCTAATCCCCCTTTTGTAGGTGGTGGAGGATACACAATCAACCTTAAAAAGTAAAACTAAAGTTAAAACATACTGGTAGTGAAAATTCTAACATCAAAGAGATTTGTTATATAACACTAATAGGGCAATATATTCAATAACTAAAATGTACAGAGTAAAAGTACTTAACAGGATATAAGCAATTATATTTTCCTTTATTTTCACAAGGTACTAACAGTACTCTCATTATCTTTTCATTTCCAATCCCATGTGGGCTAGTATCACATTTGTCTAATCAATACCTTATATCTCACAATCAGTTATAATACCATCAAAGATATCTCTCTTCTGTACAATTTTTAACTTTCAACAAACTGATGTAATAAACCATAAAAGATTTTCCTATGCTCGACTTTCCAACTCTAAGTTGGAATCCCCAAGACTAGTTCCTTTCTATTTAGAAGAGCCAACAGTCAAAAACTATGTTCTCCTACTGGTGGCTAGTCCACAGCAACAGCTGAGCAATAAAGAAAGAACATGGGATCAGAGAAGGCAAGTTTCCTATAACAAAGTGCTTGTAATGTAAATCTTAAGAGAATATAAAGAAAACAAGTGATTATAACACAAGCAGAAAGAAGTAGAAAACAGATAACCACTAATTAGGCATCTTTTTTCTGGCACCTTCTCTAAAATCTTAGAAATAAGGGCAGTTCTGAGTTTCTAGCTATAATCTTGGAATACACATGATGGTCCTCATTGCATGAATATAGTCAATAATAAAGGTATAATAATATGTACTTCTTAAACCAGAAAGATTCAAGAAGATGAAGTCATCTGCAATTGATTTAATCGTGGCAAACAAAGCAAATAAAAATATGTGAAATTTTAAATGCTAATATGATAGTTACTATTTTATGGGCTAAATTTTCTATCCTGTTTTTTTATTTGTTGTTTGTTTGTTTGTTTGTTTAACAGAAACATACAGAGGAAGAGAAATCACTCTCAAATGCACAGACTCCCTGTTCTGCCTAGCCACCATGAGGAGACACATACAAGATAAAATACGAATAAAGTAGCAACTACTGAAAAACAAGTTCTAATAAACTCCAAAGTACCTTAAGTTGAGGCACACTTCAGTTAAGTAACCCCACTTTTCCTACCATATATTCAGATATGGAATATATAAACATAAAAACCATACACTGCTACTCGGGTATTTTCAACAAATACTTCAATCTTACTCAGTTTGACATTTTGGTTACCATTTATGTCTTACTGACATAAAACTAAGTAAAATGGCACCAACTGTTTTCTTAATAAATTTTTTTAACTTTCTAAAAAATAAAAAAATTATTATTTCTATTACTAACCATCAGTGTAAGGGCAAAACTCAAACATTTAAAAAGGTAAACTATTGTCAAATCACTATGTTGTATACCTGAAACTAATGTAATATTTATTGTGTGTCAATTACACCTCAGTTAAAAAGAGAAAGGTAAACTACTTAAAATCAACAATATGAATGAAAATTACTAACGTGTCCACCTATTACAAACAGGATATGACACACTACATACTTCTGAACAGGTCCAGTGTGCCTGACTTCTCGCCATTCTTCATCTGGATTAGACGTAATAGAAAGTGAGTAGCAACCACTACTTTGCTTCTGCAGGAAGGTGTAAGTTGGCTTGGCTGTATCTATATTTGAAGGCTGACAAAATGGCAAAGAAAAAGGTTTCCTTATAGATACATAAATATACATTATCTCTCAAAAGGATAAAGTCAAAACCTAGACTTTCAAGAGAAAACGTGACTAAAAGAAATCAGTATCAATGAGTTATATCTATACATTTAGAATTTCTCCAAAGATATCATGCAATCAAAACAGTACTTTTGATCAAAAGATACTATACATATGGGGGCACCTGGGCGGCTCAGTTGGTTAAGCGTCCAACTCTTGATTTCAACTGAGGTCATGATCTCAGGGTCATGAGAGCGAGCGCTTTGTAGAGCTCCACGCTCAGCAGGGAGTCTGCTTGAGATTCTTTCTCTCCCTCTGCCCCTCCCCATACTCACATGCACTCTCTCTCTCAAATAAATAAATAAATCTTTAAAAAAAAGATATTGTACATACAGTGGTCAAAGCTTAACTTGAAGTGTTACTTACAGATATGGGCTTTATAATTAAAGAAAAACATGAAAACTTTTCAGTTCAAAATGAACAAAAGATATAACAGGTAGGACAAAATAAAATTTAAGAGACCAAAAGTTTATATTTGCCATAGACAAACTTTGAAAAACTTTTCTTTCCAGATGTATTTGGCAGAGATATATAAGCCTCTCCCAGATTCCCCCAATATTAACATCTGTATAACCACAGTTACAACTATCAAAACTAAGAAATTAACATTGGTATAGTATTATAAACTAGACTTTATTCTGAAATCACTAGTGTTTCCACTGATATCTTTTTTCTGTATGAGGATCCTACAATTCCTGTCTTTCCTTGTCTTTCATGACCTTGATATTTTCAAGAGTATTGGTCAGTTATTTTGTAACTGGGTTTGTCTGATGCTTCTCATAATTAGATTGAGGTTACACAATATTGGGAAGAATACCAGAGAAGTCATGTACCCTTCTCAGTGCATGATGTGACTGTCTCTTATTCCTGGTGATGTCTGCCACATTTCTCCACTGTAAAGTTACTACTTTTCTTTTTATAATTAATAAATATTTTGGCTGAGAGACTTTTGAGAATATGCACATATCCTGTTTCTCCAAGTTCTCACCTATTGGTGGACCTTGCCTACAACAATCATTAACTATGGTGGCTTTGTATTTCTTATTCCTTTTACATTATTAATCAAAATACTTTTCTAAGAAAGAATTGTCAATTATCCACCATCAGTATTTCTTTTTCATTCATTAATTCAGGTATTTATTTGTATTAATATAGATTTATGGGTATTTATTTTACTCTTTGGTAATAATCACATGTTATCATTACCTATTTTATTGATCCAACTGTTCTAGCTTTGGGGCGCTTGGCTGGCTCAGTTGGTGGAGCATGCAACTCTTGATCTCAGCGTTGAGTGCGAACCCCATATTGGGTGTCAAGTTTACTTTAAAATAAAATAAAATAAAAATAAAACTGTTCTAGCTTTGGTATTGGGAGTTCTTTCAGGTTGGCTCCTGTACCGTTCTGACAAAACATAGCATTTTTCACATCACTCTATTTTCAGTGAACAAATTTTTACAAAACCTCGCCAATTATATTAATCATACGCTAACCTGAGATACTGATTTCATCTTCATTTCTTCAGCAGCAACAGCAGGAAAAGAAAAAGTTGAAGCACAATAATAATGAATAAAAGAACTTTCTTTTGAAGAGAGGTTCTGAAATAAAGGAAGTGCCTGAACCCAAGATAATGGATAAGAAAGCTCTAATTCTCCATTGGTTGTACTTATTTCTGTCATAATATCTTTCAATTTCAATTCTTCTCTTTGTGAAATAGGACTGTGTAGCTCAAGGAAAATGAACTCACTGGATTTTGCTATAAAAGAAAAAAGAAACCAATTTTTATTAATAGTGTTATTTTTCAAGGGGATTATAATTAAAATAATTTAATTATTAATAACAGTATTTTGTATGTTAGTTAATAACCCAGGCAAATTAAATCCCAAAATAGGCCATTAGTAATAGCGATTCAAAACTCACAAATTTTAACTCTTCCTGCATTAAAAGAGAAACTCTATAATAGTACTAGTTGCTGTATCTCTACTATGTGGCATTTGGTAGGTATTAGTAAACATTTATTAATGAATTTATGAATAAATGAATGAATGATAACTAGGCATTTAAATATTTTTCTCTTGCCTCCTCCATTTATCAAATCTACCAATTAAAAAAGTATTCTGATCAAACACTTCCTTCAAAATCATTTTGTTTCATCAGTCATTTCAATAATGGTCTCAGATGACATTCACTCCCCAACTTCCCTATTTAATCATGAATTTTCCCAATTAATTTGGAGTAGGACAGCAAAATAACCATAGTAGTCCTCCCTTATCCATGGTTTCATTATCCACAGTTACAGTCACCCATGGTCAACCACCGCAGTCCAGAAGATGATCTTCCTTCTGGCCTATTGCCATCAGGTCAATAGTAGGCTATCACTACATCAAAATGCCTACATCATTCACCTCATTTCATCTTCTTACATCATCATCATTAAGAAAGGTAAGTACAGTGTAATAAGATATTTTGAGAAAGACCACATTCACGTAACTTTTTATTACAGTGTATTGTTATAATCATTCTATTTTATTCTTAGTTATTATTGTTAATCTCTTACTGTACCTAACATATATTAAATTTCATCATAGGTATGTATATATAGGGAAAAAACATAGTATATATAGAGTTCAGTACTATTTGTGGTTTCAGCCATCTGTTGGGGGGGGTCTTGGAACATATCCTTTATGGATAAAGGGAGAGACTACTATAATACTAAAGGTATAAAATTGAGTTTACTACTTACCACGTTTAAATGCAAGGGAGTACAGAGGGCAAGGTAGAGCGATCAAAGAGGTAAGAAAGAACCTTACTAATGTGATTTATGCAATTCTAAACTAGACTCTTTAGGAGTTGAAAACTAAGCAAAATTGGGAGATATTTAAGATACATTTAAATAGACCAGTTTGGGGAGCATTCTCCCAAAAGTATTCAATCCGGTCTTAGAAAAATGATATATTTAAGTAAAGTGAGTTTTTTTAAAAACTCAAGAATAATGTTGAAGGTAAAGACTTCTGTATTTTATTTAACACTGCCACTGATTAGCTGTCACTATTCATTATGAAACAAGGGCAAGAAACTTGTAAGAAAGATAGCCAAGGATGGCAACTGATTTAAGGATAAAGTATTCCTTCTTTTTTAGAAGATAATTTCTCTTGGTTGAGTAAAATTATCAGAAGAAATTATGTAGAAAAAATAATTTATCTTGCATAACATTAAGGGTTAAAATTATTTTTAATCCAATGAACTTAATTTCAATTCAATGAAATAATTACATTCTATTAAATTACTTTAGAAGAAAACTATTTACATGACTTCTCAGGTTATTCCAAAATTTAGAAGTCATTTCATACTCACATTGCTGGCTTAATATGGAGTTTTCTAGTTGGGTCTGAATCTCTTGAAGATAATTTGCAGAGACCCAGAGGAACAGGATAGCATGACTCCTTTTACCGTGATCATCATCCTTATTTTTCCATAACCCAAACCTCTTTAAATGTGTGGTATCCACTAGCAATGAAACCTCATTCAAGGACACTAAAACCAAATAAAAAGATAACATTAGGAATAAAACACTTACATACTATATGACTCTTCTTTAATACACGATGTTTTTCAAAAAGAATGATTGGCAAAATTTTACAGAAGTATTATTTCCAGTGCAGAAAAAAAGCAAAGAAGAAGAAAGATGACGACAATGACAACTATCTGATCTATCCAGAAAACTAAGCATAGTATAGCTTAGAAAATTATATATTTCTATTTTGTCAATACCATCAACCAAGACCCCAAATGTTACCACAAACCAATTTATTCCTATGGTTCTTCTCCCAAAATATGTGCATTCCACTATAGAGACTAGCCACTATCAAAAGACTCTCAAAGATATTATGAGCTTTTGAATGGTCTAAGATAATATTTCTTATAAAATTCTTCCAGGTTTAAAAAAAATGAATAAATAAAATTCTTCCAGGCTTTACTTCTCAAAGCCTCTAGGTAATCACTCAAAATTATGGGTCTTTCTCCTAGTAAGCTAAAAGAAGCTTCTTTGAGGATTTTTTTTAAATACATATAAACATAGAAAACTAGTGTAAAGAAGTCCTGAAGGTCATCCAGTCCAACTTTAAGAAAATAAGCATCTGAACTAGGAATACAAGTTATCAGTTAAGTACAAACTCAAGAAGAATACCTATTTGAAACAAATCTCTTAATACTCCTTCCCCCCATTATCTCCTGGCACCTTGCTACTCAAAATCTAGTTCTCAGCCTGGGATCACATCAGAGCCTGTTAGAAACGCAGAACTGTACTCTAGATGTACTGAATCAGAATTTTGGGCTTACCAAAAAAAAAAAAAAAAAAAAAAACCACAAAACACAAAAACCCCAGGTGATTCATATCACTCAAGCATTTTACAATAAGCATTCAAATACTTAACTAGTCATCTTAATGTTCCCACGCTAGATATTCTATTCTTTTTCTTATAATCAATTGATCCATTTTAAACATCTTGTCTTTATTTCTTTATTTTTTCCTCCTTTCATTCATTCTTTCCTTCCCTTATTCCATTTCTTCATGTTTTTCTTGCTCCTTTTCTGTATTTCTATTCCTCCTCTGTGCCTGTTTGCATGCTTGCCTGCCTACTTACACTATTTCACTGCTCCTTTTAAAAACATTTTACATAACTTCCTTCTCTTTCTAACTCTGTTTCTACCTTTTATATATTGGCATTTTCCTGGATAATCCTTTTTAAAATCACTTCTATCTAGTGATCAATCTATATCTATCCATCTATCTATCACCTATCTATGGATCTATTTATGTTTTACATCTACTCCTCACATACCTATCTACCTTCCATATAGCTGTCACCATTCATCAATCCTATTTTACTGTAGTATTTTAACTGAGTTCTTTTTAGATTTCTTTCCCCACTATTCCACAATTGTACTTAATTTTCTTACTACCTCCTCCCTTCAAACGCTTCTTTCTATTTCTTACTCCCACATTCTTTATTTCTTTTGTATTTACTCTTTCCTACAGACTCATCACTTTAAACTTCTCTTTCTTTCCTCCTACTTCCTATCTTGGTCCCTTCCTTTTTCTTTTCTCTTTGATAGCTTTTTTTCTCTTTTCAGTCCAATTCATTCACTGTCCTTTTCTTTCTCTATTCTTAACTTGCCTGTATCCTGCCTGTCTTCCTATCTTTCTTCTTACTTCCTTTCTTTACATCCTTCCTTCCTTCATCTCTTTATCTCTCCCTTCCTCTTTCCTTTTTCATTCCTCCTTCTCTCTCCTTCATCCTTCCATTCTTTCCTTACTTGTGTTTTTAAACATTTTTCTTTTCATCACTCTTGTTTTCTTTTTCTTTGCATCTATTTCGTCCAGTCTTTCCTACTGGCTTGCCTTTTAAAGTCTGTTCTGTCTCTTCCTATCGCCATCTTTCTCTCTCTACCTAGCTATCCTACTTTATTTTACTGTCTTTTTTTTACATGGACTATGACTTTTCATTTTTCTCCAGCTTTACTGAGATACAATTATCATATAACACTGTGTAAGTTTAAGCTAACGTTAATTTGATACACTTATTTACTGCAAAACAATTACCATCGAAGCATTAGCTAACATCTCCTTAACTACCATTTCATTTTCAGGTTGAGAACATGTAGGATCGACTCTCGTAGCAATTTTCGAGTATATAATACAGTATTATTAACTGTAATCACCATTCTGTACATTATTCATCTTCTACCTGGAAGTCTACACTCTCTGACCAACATCTTCCCAATTCCCCCATGTCCCAGCCCCTGGTAACCACCATGCTAGTCTCTGTTTCTGAGAATCAACTTTTTTAGATTGCACATATAAGCATATCATGCAATATTTGTCTTTCTCTGACTTTTCTCAAATAGTATAATGCCCTCAACGTCCACCTATGTTCTCACAAATAGCAAGATTACATTCTTTCTCAAGACTAATATTCCATTGTATATATAAATCACACTTTTATCCATCCATCAACAGACACTTAGGTGGTTTCCGTATTTTGGCTACTGTGTATAATGCGGGATGCATACATCTCTTCAATATCCTGTTTTCATTTCTTTTGGATACATATACAGAAGTGGGATTGCTGGATCATATAGCAGTTCTAATTTTAATTTATTGAGGAATCTACAGAGCATTTTCCACAGAAACTACAGTAGTTTACAATATCACCGACAATGTACGAGGGTTCCCCTTTTCTCCAAATCCTTACCAACACTTGCTGATTTCTTGTCATTCTGATGATAGCCATTCTAACAGGTATGAGGGGATATCTCATTGTGGTTTTCATTGCATTTTTGTGATGATTAGTGATGGTGAGCATCTTTTTATGTGCTTATTCGCCATTTGTATGTCTTCTTTGGACAAAATGTGTATTCACTTCTTCTACCCAATTTTTAATCAGACTTTTGGTATTCAGTTTTCTGAGTTCTTTATATATTTTGGATACTGACCCTTTACTAGATATGTGGTTTGCAAATATTTTCTCCTATTCCACAGGATGCTTGTTCATTTTGCTGATGGTTTCCTTTGCTATGCAGAAGCTTTTCAGTTTGATGGTGCTCCACTTGTATATTTTAGCTTCTGCTGCTTCTACTTTTAGAGTCAAATCCAAAAAAATCATTGCCAAGACTGATGGGAAAAAGCTTACCCCCTGTTTTTTTTTTCTAAGAGTTTTATGGTTTCAGATCTTACATTTAAGGCTTTAATCCACTTTAAGTTGACTTTTGTATACAGTAAAGATGGGAGTCCAGTTTCATTCTTTTGCTTGTGGCTATCCAGCCTTCCCAACACCATTTATTGGGGAGACTATTCTTTCCCCATTGTATATACTTGGCTCCTTTGTTGAAAAGTAACTGACCACATATGCATGGGTTTACTTCTGGGGCTCTCAATTCTGTTCCACTGTTTTATGTGTCTGTTTTTATGCCAGTACAAAATTGTTTTGATTACTATAGCTTTGTAATATAGTCTGAAACCAGGAAGTGTGATGACTCCAGCCATGTTGTCAGGACTGTTATGGCTATTTGGGGTCTTTTGTTGTTCCAGACAGATTTTACAATTGTTTCTATTTCTATAAAAAATGTCATTGAAATTTTGATAGGTATTACAATGAATCTGCAGATCACTTTGGGTAGTATGGACATTTTAATAACATTAATTCTTCTAATCCATGGGCACTGTAACTCCTCCATTCCGAAAACTGTCAGTGAAACTGGCAGCAAAGACAAACAGACTAAATTACAAGAGTAAGAACCTTCAGAAACTCCTCAGCATTTCTTCCTCATGCACCTCACAGTCCCAAATAATTGATACTACTTCTGTGAAATCTAGACAATTACTACTAATCCAAATGTACCAACCATAATTTTCTTTAGAAAGACTGCTTCAAAAAGTTTCCCTTTTAAAAAAGGAGATTTAACACCATCATTAAGGAAAATATACCTCACTACCAAATTTTCCCCAATATTTGGTTTATTTTGTTACAGGACTATGGAAGAAACTGAAAGTGGGAGTTTGTCTATCATTTTTCCTAACCACTATTAGGGATCTTAGTAATAGAACCCTAATTTTATTTAGGAGGCAAGATAGTTAGCTTTTAGAAACTCTATTTTCCTAGCTTCCTTTGCAAGTAGATGTGTGATCATATGACTATATTCTACCTAAGAAAATGTAAGTAGAAGAGGTTAGGTGGCATGCACATCCAAGTAGGCTCCTTAAAAAGGCAAGAGATAGGTGGTATGTATGATTTTTACCATTTTTCCCCTTCCTCCTGCTTTCTACCTAGAACACAAACATGATGACCGAAATATAAGCAGCCAGTTGTCCATGAGACAAACTTAAGGATGAAAGTCCTATGTCAGGAATGACACAGTAAAAAAACAAAAAGGACTGGGCCTCTGAAGACCAAACAAAACCATATCAGCCCTGTTTAGCCTACCTCTGGATTTCTTCTTCGTGAAGGAAAAATAAATTATTTTCTTTAAGTCACAGCCAAACATAATTAATAGCTAATATAAATATGAAAACTAATATTTCCCTCAGCTACTGTAGAAAAAGAATAAGCATTTAGACTCCTACATTCCTCATCTATTAAAACCTTTCATAAGCATGCCTTGTTTTTAAAAGATTTTTATGGGGCGCCTGGGTGGCTCAGTCTGTAAAGTGTCTGACTTTGGCTCAGGGTCATGATCTCAGGGGTCCTGAGATGGAGCCCCGTGTTGGGCTCTGCACTCAGCAGAGAATCTGCTTGTGCCTCTCCCTCTCCCTCTGCCTCCTCCCCACATTCATGCTCTGAAAAAAGAGAAAGACAAATACCACATGATCACTTACATGTAAAATTAAAAAACAAACAAACAAACCACAAGCTCATGGATATAGAGATCAGATTACTGGTTGCCAAAAGCAGGGGGTGGGTGGGCCAAATGGGTAAAGGGGACAAAAGTACAAACTTACAGTTACAAATAAGTCACGGGGATATAATCTACAACATGGTGACTACAGCTACTAATACTGTATTACATATGTGAAAGTCACTAAGTGGGATCTTAAAAGTCATCAATCACCACCATAGGGAAAAAAAAACCTTTTGCAACTATGTATGGGGAAAGATGTTAACTAGACATACAGTAGGGATCATCGTGCAATATATACAAATAACAAATCATTATGTTGTATACCTAAAACCAGTGCTCACTTCGGCAGCACATATACTATACCTAAAACCAATATCATGTTACATGTTGATTATACCTCAATTAAAAAAAAATATGGGAGGAGTGTTGTTACATAGGTATTTTACTATAGATTACTGTACTTTCTTTTAGGAAATTATTATTTTCTTTTAAATCACAGGTCTTTGTTTCTTCTAAATGGTTCATGTTACATTATTCCATAATAACTTATTAAAATATCCTAATTAGGAATATCAATATATTTATTCTGTGCCTTGCCTATACATTCTTACTACTTATAGTAGCTTCCTAATTACTAGATTATCATAATATATAGTTGTGGATTCTGCACATGGTTATGCGGGGAGTCCAATTAAAGTTACTTTGATCACATCTTCAGTCTTAGAACAGAAGCTTCCTCTCTTCCCTAGTCAACTTGTGAAGTGCTATCTGTGTCTATTTTTCTTCCTCATTCTTTGCATAATTCATTCTCTACAGAGACTATTCTCTATTGCTTCTTATTTGTCTTCTTAGTGTCATTATTATTCTGAAAGGATTTTAGTTGGGGAGAAAATAAGAAAATGGTCTGAGCCTCTGCATATTGCAGGTACAGTTTCCAATCTACTTTGCCCTACTCAGATAAGAAATGGTATAAAAAAATTTCTCCTAACCTCTATACAAAACCATTTTACAAGTTTGTGGGCAACATTATAAATTTTCCTTACAGTTCCTATTTTCATCATTTCATCACACTAAAATCTTGCTATCAAAACTTTATTTCTGCTACTTTGAGTCCCTTAATATTACTGCTCATTAAAACAATAGTTATAAAATATATTAAAATAGTCTTATAAAATATTTTAACTCCTTTTAAAGCTGCTAAAAAAAGTGTTAACTTGAAATACATTATTAATCGTAGTTTTACTTAATTTCTATACTGGAAAAAACTGTGGAAAGTTGGCTGCAGAAAGATTTCAGAGTTTTTGCTATTTTATGTTCAAAATTACAGTGAAAAGAAATCATAAGACAATGACAGCTTACCTTGAAATGGGATCTTAACGTACTTTGTCGTGAACTAAAGGAAATATAAAAAAGCAAAAAATGAGTTACCACTCAATATAAATTACTATTCAAAATTTTCAGTTCTTTTTCTTTTTCAAACCACAAGCATGTATTCAAAGTCTATACTAAAAGTTCTCAAGGGGCGCCTGGCTTGCTCAGTCCATAGAGCATGCAACTCTTGATCTTGGGGTTGTGAGTTTGAGCCCCATGTTAGGTGTAGAAATAAGTTTAAATTTTATTTTAAAATAATTTTCAAAAAAAAGTGCTCAAGCTTTTTATCAATAAACCAAGAAAATGTCTCACTGTAAAGACTTAGTTGGAGGTTTTCTGGTAAAGACCTAATTTTATGGAAGAACCCTGTGCATGTAATTTAACTCTCAATATGCTCATTTATAAAAACCAGTAAGACTTTACTTAATATGTTTTTCAAAAATGTTTCCTGAATATTTGTGGAAGAAATAAGACAAAGTCCCAAGAAACTGCCAAGAGAACCCCAAGGTGTCAGTGACTTTGGTAAATAAACCACAAAACGGGGTTTGATTCTTGGCTTTGTTAACATTCCTAGCATTCATCTTTCCATGTTACAAATTCCCTTCTGACTGAAGATGCAGCAAAGTTTTTGTTCTTTCTCTTCCTTCTGTGCCAGGACACTAATTTTCTCTAGGAATCTTCTGTATACATCTGACCTTAAGTGTTGCTTTTATAACAAACTCTCAAGGTCATGGAGCACCTAAAATCTTAAATGTTCCACCTAAAATAGGCTCTTAAATTCATTTTTCCACTAATATCAAATGAATTCATGGCTATTTATTTATTCTTCAGTTAGGTTTCTCTTTTGATCAATACATTTATGAAATTGTTTACCAAATCAGAAGTATAGTCTGTGAGCACAAAACAAAATTAAAAACAATCTTGGTACATGGGTTCCTAAATTAACTACCAACAGAATTCCAAATAAGTAGCAAACAATGTCCACTGAAATCACAGGTTTATTGTGACTCATTTCTTCTTCTAGTTTAAAAATTATTTCATATTGTAGTTTCACAAATATAAAATTGGTATTTCAGAGTATAAATCAGCCACTAAAGCAAAATTCAGGCAAAAGGCCATATGAGTTAAAAGCTGAGCTTGGGGTTCAAATCCTGTCTCTACCACTTATACAAAACAGTAAGTAGGTAAATTTAGGTTACTTACTGAGCCTCTATCAGCTTTAGATAAGAGCCTTAATCAAAAGGAACTATTATCATTAGACACTACCATCTGATTAAGTATATTATCTAGTTTAGTTTAATCAAATACACCTTATCATTCTGTCACTTTCACACAACTGCTATATATATTTGGTGTATATTTTCCCTTGCCAAATTCTGACATATTTCACCAGGTCTTTAATCTCATAAAATATATCTTAGCAAATATAAATAATTAGTTACAGAAAATGAATATAAGGATTTTGCTTTTGAGATTTTATAGACATTACTACAAAATTATGAACTAGAAGTAGTGAATCTATATATCTTAGCCTCTACTTTGTCATTATTCTCTCATTCTTCCACAATAAGCATTCTTGTCATTTATCAAATCTTTCAGCATGGCAAGGATCTGATAATCATTTATACCTTTGTATGATGACTAAGCCAACACGTAACCTCTCCCAAAAGCAGAGCCTTATTCCCAGCAAAAATTTAATTCCCAGTTGGGAAAATAAGACAGATATTTTTGTGAGAGTAAGATAAACCCAGTTGTCTGAAATCATACCATACCTATTTTATAACTTCTTACAAGAGCCAGTACAGTTCTCTAAACACAATGTGTATTTAATAAACATTTGTCCTACTATCAACAAAGCTGAGAAACAAAAAATGAAGTGTTCACATGTATTGCAGCATTCTCTACATTAAAAAAATAATAGTAGTAAAGGTCCAACTATAAGAAAATGAGCTCTACTTTATGTAAATAGTTTCCCAACATAGATATTTTTCTAGTTTAGCTAAAATGTAACTATCATGAGAGTGAGAAGGGTATCTCTAGTTAATCTACAATAACACACTAGTAGAGACTCATTAAACATCTGGAAAATGACTGAGTTTACTTCTCTTATTTACTCCCCTACAAAAAAGTTCTTTAATTTCTAAGTTACAAAGCATTATGAACTGTGTCTGAAAAAAGAATATATAAAAAGTCTTTTGAATCCTTGAAAGTTTTAAGACTTTTACCTTTTTCTTTCCCCTTTTCATGTTATTCATTACTTTTAAATTTTAAAATTGCTTATGCTCTCTCCTTAGTAACATACTGTTTTAATATTTACATAATTCCTCTCAGCCTTTCTTCATATACATATATTTTACCTGTATATATTTGCTTTGATTTACTAAATCACTTTCCTTTAATTAGACAATTAAGTTTTTATTTCAATTGGAAGTGTTCCAACAAAGGTGAAACAAATTTTAAAAACCTACTTTATGATATTTATTGAATATTTGCACTCCCCTACTACTTGTAATGGCAAATACTGGGACAACCAAAATGTTCCAACAGTCAGGAATTAAGGACAACCCAAATACTCCAAAATAGATACGTGAACTAACTTAGTATAATAATGTAAGTTATAAAAGAGCATATATGTCATATACTTTTGATTTAAACATATATGTGTATCTAATGAATATGGAATGATATACACTGTAGAGTTAATGTCAAATGTTTCTGGATAAGTAAGATTACAGATATTCTTTAAATTGTTTCTTAAAATAGTTTCCTTACTCAATTTTAATTTTTTGTTTGGTCTTATTTTTTTGCCCATAACAAGTCCACCTAACCATAATACACAATTAATATATTAACTAATGAAAACCCATTGCTGAATGTTTATGTTGTATTTTCCTCCCCTGACTACTAAATTATTATTATATTTATATTATCCAATTTTTTACCATTACAAACTAAACAGAAAAAAAATGATTAAACTCAATTTAAAATAAAAAAGTAAAATGGGAGGGGCAGGGGGAAAGATCATAAAAAAATGAATGAAATTCCTTAAAGAAAAAAATTGTAAAATCATCCCAGGCATGCCAAAATCATTAATATCTAGAAACTACTGATCAGAGAATATTAAACAAAATTGTTCTTGTGTTTTCAATCAAAGCAATTTTAACTATATCACAAGCTACCACTATTTGTAGATCCCAGATTTTGCTGGATTTATACATGAAATTAGGCCATACTCCTGCAGAGTCACCACGTAAACATCTACTTTATGTCTTAAATCATATGCTGTCTTCTCTGTGAAGTCTTCCCGTATTCCTCCAGATATTCCCATATACACCCTTCTTGTACATATTTCCATTCTGCATTTTATCATAATGTAAATCATGTGTCTGTCTTTTCCATTAGACTACAAGTTCCATGAAAGGAGAGAGTGTGTCTTACGATTTTATTTTTCCCTGCCCTACCCCTAACACAGTGGCATATTAATAAAACTTTTGGGAGAATATGTGAGTTATAATCTGACATGGCCAATGCAATTCAACTAACATCTGAAGTGCCTATTTAGGATTGAACCATTTATGGAAGGTGTAAAAGCGAATAAAAGCATGGCTCTTCACCACAAGATGCTTTAGGCAAAAATATAAACAATTATAAACCCATAAAATAAATCTTACAAGAGATGTACAAACAAAGTGCTATAAGTACACAGTTACTTCTGGCTAGAAAGGAGAAATCAGGAAAGGTTTCCTAGAAAAGGATATATTTCAGATAAGCCTTAAAAGATGGTTAGAATTTAAAAAAAAAAAAAAAAAGATGGTTAGAATTTCAACAGGCAGAAATAGTAAGAAAATATAGAGAACTGAGTAAAATCCAGTCTAGGAACTACTCCTGGAGATCTTTAAAGAAATTTAGGTATTTGAAGAATTCAGTTTACAATCTAAACCAGCAAAATAAGATTTCTTCTTTTTGCTCTCAACTATACCCTGAATAAAAATTGACTTTACCACCAAGTAAGTTTAAGAGCCCAAAGAATATCAGTACTACATATGATCTTTTTTCATACATGATCTTCATTAGAATAGTCAGATCAAAGATATAATTTTAGGATATCCCGTGATTTTAGGATTCCCCCCCAATTAAAGACATGTCTCAAAGTAGGTGTCCCTACTTTATATTCAAAGTGTCCCATATAAAATTAATCTCAATTCTATTGTCATTTGTACTTAAAAAAAAAGAATCTGTAAATTCTTTGTCCATAATCCAAAACTGAAAAAACAAAAACACAAACAAATTATACTTACTGTAACACAACCTTTAGAAGCTCCTTTTATTTTACCAATATAAACAGAAGTAAATATAAAATCCAGTTGTAGATCCATCTCATTACTAGGTATAATACAGGAAATGTTTTCCATGACAGGATTATATGGACATAATTCAGATGAAGCCTAACAAGGAATAAATTATAAAATGCATATAACCCTAAGTATTACACAAATGCTGACAATGATTTTCATAGTCAAATATTTCTTTAAATTGCTATTAATGAATTTGTGAAGGATTTTATACTGTTCTTATTGTGAAATAGTTACTAGATTTTTTTTCTTAAAAAGCATGATTTACCTTGATAAAATTAATAGTTGAATCCTAAATTAATGACATAGGCCTAAGCTCTAGAAATATATCTTCCTCTGCATCAAAGCCATGATTTCAAATTTAATATTCCCTAATAGGTTTTATTCATTTTTAGCTCAACAGAAATAAATTAAGATTTATATAGTGCCTTAGTTTAAAATGAGTTTCTAAATACATTATCTCTTAATCACCACAACCACCCCGTGAGGTAGTTTGGGGTTTTTTTTTTCCATTTCATAAGTAAAACCAATAGATATTTGGATAGGTTAAGTGATTTGCCGAAGGTCATGAAGTTAGTGTGAAGCGAAGTTAAGTCAAATCCAGGTTTCTATCCCCAGGTCAAGGGTTATTTCAACCACATAGAATTGCTTCATAAACCAAGATGATGCTCTTAGGTAATGCACTTGAAGTGCCTAAGAACCATCTGCTCTATCAAATCTGTTTTACTCTATGTTTTATGTCTGAAAATAGCCAACCAGTTACCTAAAACCTCAAAAATCATCCACTTCCACTCAAACACTACTGAACTCATGCTTTTAAATTACAATACACTACCAAGAAGTATTAGCAGCCACTGTTTCCTACATCTCTTCCGAATTTTAAACTGCTTTCAAATGACTTTTTCAACTACACATTTGCCTAGCCTTTGTACATTATCCTCTTTAACCCTAACATCACTAACGACCAAATAAATTACCACTAGAGCAACTATGCATGTGTACTCACTCTCCTTCTACCTCTAGAAAATGTGATTAATCCTCATCTGAAACATATGTAGTACTCATTATTCTTAACCCAGTTCACAGTGCCATTTATCTACTTTATAAAAAGTCTTTATCATTCTCATCTTTTATTGCTCACTCTAATATTCTTCTTATCCCTTAAAGTATAGGTAACAAATAAACTATAGGGATTCTAATCAGTCAGACAAATAACTGTGTGTGTTTTAAGTGATAAAATGAGAAGATGGGATAAAAAGAATTTCTTATTGGGGCCTCATATTTTGCAAAGACTAAACTAAGTGCCTCCTAAAAATGGCCAACCCATGTTTCTCATAACTTCATTTAAAACTGGAAACAAGGAAAGGTGTGGAGATGTTAAGGTATGCTGCCCTATGCTGCCCTTAGTAGGTCTTCACATTATTTTCTGCTTAGGTTGTAATCATATTCCATCAGTTCTACAAAAAATGTTATTTTCTTATAAATAAGATCATTTCATACTGCATTATCAACTTATATGCTACCAAGGAAACTATAATTCATTGAGAAGTTTGAATTCATTATCAATAATGACATGGTTTTCATTACAAATACAATTAAGCCATCAAGTAAGCTACTGGCCCAATCAAGCAAAAATAGTTACTAAGGTGCTAAGGTGATCTCTATATAGAGCACCAATGCAATAAAAACACCAGCAAAACAATAATCAGACCACCAGACTTTTTTATAGAACTGACCCAATTCTTCATTAACACCTTAAAGAGTAACAGCCTCTGACATTATTAAAAAATAAACCAACAAAAGTTTCACCATAATTCTACACTGGTGGTTACTAATAATCATGTCTTTATAATAGGATAATAAGAGGCTGATAATAAGAATACTGACAATAATTGATTTGAACCTCACTTCAGAGCTATAGTTTTTAAAGTACTATGTCAAAACACAACTGGCTGACATTAAACTGAGACACTTCCATTTATTATTTTCTGTAAGAAGGAAAAGACAAAGGACTTACCAAACTGCTAAGTTTGTGACACTATTCTAAATGCTTTCATATGTTACTTCATTTAATACTCAAAATAATCTTGTGAGGTAGGTATTATCACCCTCATTTAACATATGAGTTAACTCAGGCTTAAAGAAGTGACTTGCCCAAATGACAGAGCCGGGATTTGAACACAGGTCTGTAATCTCCAGAAACCATGTTCTTTTCCCTACATCATGCTGCCTTAATTGCATGTGAGGAAAAGGAATAATTCCAAGTAGCTACACTACTGGAGGACCAGACAGATAAATACCGGAAACTGCTTAATTCTAGGAAATGTTTTGATAAAGTAGTTAAATGTCCAATGAGAATCATTTTTTAAAAAAAGAAAATAGTATTCAAGTCATAGAATATTTAGACTGAAAAAAATATAAATGACCAAAAAAAAAAATAATTCTTTCACTTCAATAAAGACAATTACATTATTTCCTTCAAACTAATATGAAAATTATCTCAAAATTCAACTAGGAAAATTTGTAATTTTTATTATAATATTCTGCTTGATGAAAGAAACAGTCATTAATCAATAGTGTATATTTCACTGTTAATTATGAGAAAGCAGAAATAAATTACCTGTACAGATTCACATGTAATCAATGGTAGTTCTGACAATGCTGATTCAGAAGTACTCTCCTTTTCATTAGTGATGACATGGTCTTGCTTAGGCTGTAATTTAAGAATTTCTGAACTTTTATGTTCAACAGGTCCTTCTTCATCACTGGAAACAACAACTAAAAAGGAAAAATTATTTTTTAAATGTGTCACAATAATCACACATCAAAAAGAAAAAGAAAACTTTCTGATTCATGCAATATACTTTTAATAATCCCATGAAAATTTAATCATCTAACTTTGTCCAACTCAGAAACTGGACTATCATTATCTGATTTATACTAGTTATATATAATATTTCCATATCAGTGCTATTATTTATCAGTTACCTGCAACCTTACCTTCTGGAGGATGAAGACATTTAAAAATGAATAAAGTCATGAGAACTTAGGAACAAATTCTAGCTAGAATAATAAAAATGTATTGTGTCATCACTCTAAATTGTACTTAAAAAAATTAAGTTTAAGATTAAAATTTAAAAAAATAAATTATAGTTGCCTCCAGGAGGAAGCAGTGGATGCCTGAGAAGATGTGGGAGACTATTCACTGTATATCCTTTAAAACCTTTTTTTGTACCATGTGAGTGTATCAAATACTTGAACATTAATTAAATCAAAATTAATGACAATTATTATATAGCACTTAAACTCCACACTTCAGCTTCATCAACCAAAATGTCAATAATAATGATCCTTCAGAATCCTTTTAAAAACTACTGAGATGAGGGACTCCTGGGTGGCTCAGTTGGTTCAGTGCCCGACTATTGGTTTTGGCTCGGGTCATGATCTTTTGGGTCATGGTATTGAGCCCCTCCGTGGCCTCCATGCTCAGTGGGGAGTCTGCTGTAAGATTCTCTCCCTCTGCCCCTCCCCCAAACAAGCATGTTCTCTCTCTCTGAAATAAATAAATAAATCTTTAAAAAAAAACTACTGGGATGAATTACAGTTCACAATTCTAAAAAAATAAAAAAAAAAACCCTGCTTCCAAGTAATCTATTGTTTACCTAAATCATTATTACAAAATTTATGAACAAAGTCCCAAAACCCCAAGTTTTCTTTTTCTAAAGTTAATATATTCCACAGTGATGTCATAAACAGCTATTGCCTCAGCAAAATTTGAGAGGAGAAACAGAACTAAGTAACTAGCAGAGAAAATTAAAAAACATTATTATCCTACTGTTACTTACTTGGTTCAACTGATATCAAAGATTGGTTCCCCTCACTGTGTTCACTTAAAGCAGGCTTTTCTATTACATTCACCTCATTCTCACCCTTCTCTAGCAGAGGAGAATTCCCCACAGTATCAGTGGAAATAGAGCTCTCAAAAGTTTCAGTGGTTGAACAGTCAGAGGTACTTTTGGTAGCAGCACTCAAAGCCAACTCCTGACTATTAAGTGAGAATAGTTTAGCAATATCGCTTTCTATAGGTTCAGGTGTAATTTCTTCAAGCACTTTTGAGTCTTGATGATAGTTTTCACTTGACTTTTTAAATTCAGCAGATGCTGTTGAGTCATTTTCTTGTTTTTTCTGAACATAAATGCATACAGAAAATTAGCATTAGTTAAATTTGGCTAAAGAATTTTTTTAAAGTTTAAATTCCTAAAGAAGAATATAAAAGTAAAAATATTATATCATTTCTATAAATACAGGGATAGAAAACTACACAATTATACTGTATTACTCTTGCTAGGGTCTCCCAAGTAAAAAGAATCTGATCTGTCCAATCAGACACCCAAATATTTTTTTAAAAAGGCTGCAATGTGGAAACTCCCATATTTACAAGTGGTTCAGGTGGTTTCCCACAACCTAAATCAACTTTAGAGTAAGAAGAAGTTTTTTTTTACACTTTTATTTTGTAAAAGTAATGAGGCCAAATGACGTCATGTGACTTTATTAACAAAAGCAAAAAATTAAAAACTTAAAGAGGATAACAATTTGAAAAACTACGAAATCAATCACTGACTTCACATCTCTGTTACCATTTAAATCTAAACCATGTTTATAACTCAAAGCTACTGAAAAGTCCTAAAAGGCCTGTGAATTAAAGGAGTAAAAAATTCTCTTTACTTTTATTAACTGTACACTAAGTTTTGAAAATAGGTAGTATGTGCATGAAGTATGGTAATTCTTCACTTTCAACAGATTCCCTAAACCCGAGGTAGAGAGTCTTAAAGAAGTTGGTAAGTAAATTACTACTGATAAAAGAAATCTGGTAATAATTTTACACAGCATATGAAAAAGCAATTGACTGGACAATATGAATAGAGTATTAATAATATCTGGTTAAAATAAGGGAAAATAAAAGAGAACAAGTCCAATGGATATATACCAAAGTAAGGAGTGCTATCAGAGAAGGAGCATTTTTAACTTTTTTACTCGTTCATAACATTTGAAATTTGTTCCAAAAGCTATATTACTAAAAAACTTTTATTTTTTTAAAAATCAGAGAATCAAAAAAATAGGCAAACGAAAGAAACCTAATGATAAAAGCAGACAGTTATAAGAACATCATTTGGCCTCAGTAAATTCATTTTTATCATAGAATAAATAATTTCACAGGATATCTAAATACCTCTACTTACTATCTGTTCTGCTGATTCATACAACGCAGAAGAATTATGAGAATCAGGTAAATTACTTCTAAGTCTTTTCATTCTCTTCCTGGAAGTCAGAGCGGGTTCCATTTTTGAATCAGAAAATGTATCATCCTTATTTCTGCTCCCTTCTTCAAGATGATCACAACCCCTGCTTCCACTACTGAGGTCTTAAAAAACAAGAGAAACATAAATATGGCCAAAAAGTACAAAAAGAATCCCTTTTAGAAGAGCTCAAATAAACATCATCAAAATTGCTGTACAACTTCCAAAACTAATCTAAAAAAAAGTTCACTGTTACATTCTCATACTGACATGGATGAATATAAAGAAATACCCTATTTTAAGTTGCATACACAAAGCAAATGTTCATTCACAATAAATGAGAAAATATATAAAAAGAGAGTATTCTTTAGTAACCAAAGCAAAGCAAATTGTTTTTCCTTTTCCTATAATTACATTTGATTGTAATACAAAAAGAACGGGGAGTGTTAATAAAATTTGGAAAATTCACATTTTAAAATGTCCTGATAATTCACCGTGATGTGATTCTAGAAATTAGTTGTCTTTTTAAAATTTAAGTGGTATATACATGTATGTATTTTTTAAGTGAAAAGAGACAATAATTATGAGTATTAATCACTGCTCTTTTGAAAGGAGCCAAAGGACGCCGGGGTGGCTCAGTTGGTTTGGCTCAGGTCATGTCCTAGGATCGTGTCCCGCATCCGACTCCTTACTCGTCAGGGAGCCTGCTTCTCCCTCTGCCTGCCACTCCCCCTGCTTGTTTTCTCTTTCTTGGACAAATAAATAAATAAAAGCTTTAAATAAATGAATAAATGAATAAATAAATAAATAAAGCGAGCCAAAATACTTTACCTCAGCAGCAGACTATAATATGTGATCATTCACAAAGCTATCAATTTGGTTCAGTTTGTTTCTTCTTTTTAAAAATCAAGATCTCATTTTAAGTATCCAATAAATCTACTCCCCTACAGATAAAGAAATGTTCCCTTTTTTAAATCAACAAAGCATTATTTGAAACCCATGTCAATTACTAAAAATGCTTAGTATTTCAGTTATCAAATATATGTACTATACAAAATTACCTTCCAAAAGGTTCTACCTAATTAACTGAAGGTTATCCTGAATTATATTGCTTTCTGATCTACATTAAGTACCAACTCAAAGTTTATGTAAACAAAATCCCAAAGCAGCTTCCTTGAATTCATAACTTGTAATTCATGTAACACTTACTGGCCTGACCTCTTCATTCACTCAAAGTTCTTCAGTACTACCCACCTTCTCTTCAAACTATTCTTGCCCTTATTCTTGCTTCATAGGCACCTAATAACTAACATTCATAATATCTCTTTGTCATTCCTTAAAAGGCAGGCATTGGGACAGGATTGAGGGCAAAATTCCAAGACGGTCAACAGTCTTCCAATTTCCAAAGAAAATACTCTTTATTCCCCAGAAAAATAAAATCTCCCCCAAAATCATCAACATAGTATTTTGAACAACACGATGGCTTTTTTTTTTTTGGTAACTTTGTAAACCGGATAGTCAAATACAATTTCTACATGTAAGAGCTATGTCAAATTACAATTTCTAAACATAAATACTATAGCAAAAAGACTCAGGAAAGGAAAGGGGCTTGAGAAAAACCCTATTATACAGGAGTTTTCCCTCAAACAGTTTATTTACTATTCACACATCAGCCAAGACTATCTCATGGAAAACAAGAATAAATTTATTAGACAGAGCTTACCATTATAAAAATAGGATTCTACCTACATAATATAAACAATTTAATGCACAAATTTTACTAGTATATAAAATTAAAGAAGTGACAAATTCTTATAAACAAAAGAATATTAAATATTTACAATACAGGGGTGCCTGGGTGGCTCAGGCAGTACAGCATATGACTCTTGATCTCGGGGTTGAGAATTTGAGCCCCACGTTGGGTATAGAAATTACTTAAAAAAAATCTTTAAAATATATATATATATATATATTTCTAATATATCATTTTCATAAAAGTAAATTCCACAAGACAAACTTAATGTACAAGTTGAATTCAGAATTCCTATTAATTTATGGGCTTATATTAAAAAACTGGTATTGGGGGATGCCTGGGTGGCTCAGTCAGTTAAGTGTCCAACTCTTGATTTTGGCTCAGGGTCATGAGACTGCACCCCACATCAGGCTCCGCACTGGGCATGCAGCCTGCTTAAGATTCTCTCTCTTCCTCTCCCCCTACTTGCTCTTTCTCTCAAAAAAAAAAAAAAAATTTTAGTAAAAAATAAATTAAAAAAAAGACTCTCCCTCTCCCTCTTTGCCTCCGCCCCTCTTTCCCTCTCTAAAAAACAAAACAAAACAAAAACTGGTATTGGACACAATTATCCATAAGATGGAAACATAGTGAGTCTCAATCAATCAATAACTACTTTTCTTAAAAACATTTTTATCTCTGAAGAGAACCTTCAGGGGTAGTAAGGAACTATAAAGTGTTTCTTTTACCAAGCATTCTTTTCCCTGCCAAGTCTAAAATTCCACTGTGACTTTGAAGTAATACTGAAGGGTACAAATCAGAACTTTTTATTCAACTATTCCTACTCTATCCAGGAAATCAGTAGAATGTGAGGGTTTAACAGTGGTGTCTAGATAGTACGTGAACGGAGACCACTTGTAAAAATACTTTTCATTTGGTAATTAATGAGAATTATTTCTGGAAAAAGTACAATTCATAAGAAAATATATGTCTTTCATTATGTGTAGCTAGTGCTTAGTGACCAATTGAAAGATTATGTATACAGTTACACTGCTTTCTCCAGATTGCTCTAGTAAGAGTTGAAGCTGGTTATTAGTCTAGTTTCTTTTTAAATTTTCCTCTTCTGAAAAAAGGCTACTAAACATTGTAAATAGCTGTGTTTCAAATGAAGTACAAAGAATTTTTGCATAGTGTCATTAAAGAACCATCTTTTCCAGTGAATAATTTATAAAATCATTCAGAAAACAAAGTATCTCAACTAGTTTCAAGCAATCAGTAATCCAAGAGACCCCTGAAGATGTTAGTTCCACATCTGACTAATGTAGTAAATTGTTTTGGTGCAAATTTTTGTAAATTATTTTAAAATCTTAAAAAAGAGACAAAAAGAGAAAAGAAGTCAATTCATTAACCCTACATGCAAGGAGGCCTAAAAAGAATTTTCAGAAGTCTGGGATGTATTTACCTTTAAATTTGCTAATAGTGGCTTGTACTGGCATCCTCCTAGAGTTGAGAGAAATTCTAATGAATAAAGAATGTATGTCATAGGAGGATAGACAGTGGGAAGCTAAGAATAATAACTGAGTTAGCAGCAATATCAATTACCAGAAATATCCATGGAAACAACACTTACAAATAGCTAAACCAACATTCTAACTGTATAGCTGTAACCCAGCCCCAACAACAAAAAGAAGTAATATTCAAATTTAAATTATAGACTTAGTAAATAAATCAAGAAATGTATAACATAGTGTACAAATAACAAATTTAGCAATTTTCTTTGTGTTGCTAAATAATCTCCCTTTACTTTCACAAATCCTTTAAATGTAAGATTAAATAAAGTTAACCATAACTTAAAAATTATTAGAAATGCAAAAGATAAAAATTCAAATGACAACAAATTTCTAAGGTTCACAAACCTTTAGGTTGAGCATCAGATACTACAAGAGAAATGCCATCATCATCTCTTTGCTTTTCTTTAGTGTGTGAAGCCTGCTTTGCATAATTATTATCTACTGTCTTACTTGGTTGCGAAACCCTGCAAAAGAAAATAATATTATATTCAACTCTCCTATATCCAAATGAATTAAGAAGCCAGTTGATTTATATTCAAGATAAAAACCCAGTTTTACAGGTTAGAAATACAGTCCCATATAGCAGTGTATATGATCTGAACAGAAGAAAGAATATTGAATATATATATCAAATATATCATATATATATATCAAATATACCAAAAAATAATAACCCAAAGGTAATTGTTAATATGTTTCAAGCATGGTTCACATATTAAAAATTAAGTACAAAATAAAGTTTGGAGTGTGGTAACAAATTTTACCTACAGAAGGAATAATTTATATTATAAGGTACTCATTAAACTTATAAAATGTAAGGTTGTATGAAAAACAAGTTTTGACATGAGGAGCACAATATTACTATAAATGAAAACTTAATACAATATTAGTAGGGGACTTCAGCACCCCACTTTGAGCAATGGATAAATTATCCAGACCCCCAAAAACAAAAACAAAAAAAAAAAATCAACAAGAAAACATTGGTTTAAAACCATACATTAGACTAACTGGACTTAACATGCATTTATAGAACATGCCATCCAATAGCACCAAAATACACAATTCTTTTCAAGTGCATATGGAACATACATAATCATATGATAATCATAAATCATATGATAGACTACAAAAAACAAGCCTTAGCAAATAAGTAAGACTGAAATCATACCAACTATTGTTAACCACAATAATATTAAACTAAAAATCAGTAACAGGAGAAAGCTAGAATATTCACAAATACATGGAGATTAAACAATATGCTTCTGAATAAGTCATCAAAGAAATCAAAAAGGAGATCAAAAAATACCTTGAAGCAAATAAAAATTTAAGTACAGCATATCAAAGCTTACTAAATACTGCAAAAAACAATTCTAAGAAGGAAATTTATAGTGATAAATGCCTACATTAAGAAACAAAAACTCCAATAAACCACCTCACTTTACACCTCATGGAACTAGAAAAAGAACTAAGCCCAAAGTTACCAGAAAGAAGGAAATGACAAAGATCAGAGCAGAAATAACAAAAACAAGAAAAATGATAGAAAAGATCAAAATAGGGATGCTTGGGTGGCTCAGCTGGTTAACCATCCAACTCTTGGTTTTGGCTCAGGTCATGATCTCATGGGTTGTGGGATCAAGCCCCACATTGGGCTCCGTGCTCAGTGGGGAATCTGCTTGAGATTCTCTCCTTCTGCCCCTCTCCACACTTGAGCACACTCTCTCTCAAAAAATAAATCTTTAAAAATATATATTTAAAAAAAAGATCAACACAAGTAAGACACAGGTTTTTGAAAAGATAAACAAAACTGCCACACTTCCTGGTTTCAAACTATATTACAAAGCTATAGTAACTAAAATAGTATGGTATGGCATAAAAAGAGACTCCCAGGTCAAAGGAACAGAATTAAGAGCCAGAAATAAATCCACACATATATGGTCAATTAATTTATGGCAAAGGAGACAAGAATATACAAGAGGGAAAGGAGAATCTCTTCAATTAATAGTGTTGGGAAAACTAGACAGTCACATGCAAAAGAATGAAACTGGATCCCTACCTTACACCATACATAAAAATCAATTCAAAATGAATTAAAAACTTAAAACATAAGACCTGAAGCCATGTAACACCTAGAAGAAAACATGGGAGTAAGCTCATTAACATCAGTCTTGGCGATGATTTTTTGGAAATAATACCAAACAGAGGTCACAGAAGTACAATAAACAAGTGAGCCTACATCAAACTGAATAAGGAACAGGTAAGGCTAGGTAGGAAGAGACAGGCAGGGGCTGCATAACCAGGCTCACAGAAATCCCAGATTTGGAGAAATGTTGTAGATGAGATATTAACCAGGGAGAAGGGAACACCTTCTTTGTTCTAAATAGAGACAGGATATTCTCATGATATTTACCAATCTACCAGGTTGATTCTAAACATAGGATATTCTCATGATACTTACAAATCCACCATGTATTGACAAGAAATTTACCAAGTTCCCTGGTCAGTTTTCTATAAAAGACCTACCCTAAGAGCCCTCAGTGGCAACCCGTTCCAGACCCTTCTCCCTCTAGAGATTTTTTTCTTTCCTTTCTATTCTCACCTTCACTTAATAAACCTTCACCTCACTTCACGCCCCAAGATTCATTTTCGACTCCATGAGACAAGAACCCTGCAACCCTGCAACAAAACTAAAAAGCTTCTGCACAGCAAATGAACCCATCACCAAAATGAAAAGGCAATACATGGAATAGGAGAAAATATTTACAAACCATATATCTAATAAGGGGTTAATATCCAAAATATATAAAGAACTCATACAACTCAATAGAAAACTTTCTATTAAAAAATGGGCAGAGAGTGCCTGGGTAGCTCAGTTGGTTAAGCATCTGACTCTTGATCTCAGCTTGGGTCTTAATCTTGGGGTGGTGAGTTCAAGCCCCACGTTGGGCTCTATGCTGGGCTTGGCGCCTACTTAAAAAAAAAAAAAATGGGCAGAGGAACTGAATAGACAGTTTTCCAAAGAAGACATACACATGGCCAACTGGTACATGAAAAGGAGTGCAACATCATTAATCCTCAGGGAAATGTAAATTAAAAACCACAATGAGATATTACATCATACCCATCAGAATGATTATTATCAAAACAAAACACTGATAACACATGTTGCAAAAATGTAGAGAAAAGGGAACCCCTGAGCACTCTTGATGCGAATGTAAATTGGTGCAGCCACTGTGAAAAATACTATGGAGATTTCTCAAAAAATAAGAAATAGAACTGCCATATGATGCTCTTCCACTTCTGAGTATTTATGCTCAGGAAACAAAACTATTATCTCAAAAAGATATCTGCACCCTGATGTTCAGTGCAACACTATTACAGGGGCCAACACATGGAAACAACCTTAGTGTCCACTGACAGATGAAGAAAATATGACACATACACACAGAAATATTATTCAACCACAAAAAAGAGAGAAATCCTGCCATTTGCAAGAACATGGATGGACCTTGAAGGCATTATGCTAAGTGAAATAAGTCAGAAAGAGAAAAACAAATACTGTATGACCGGACATATATGTGAGATTTAAAAAACAAAAAAACAGGGCGCCTGGGTGGCTCAGTTGGTTGGGCAACTGCCTTCGGCTCAGGTTGTGATCCTGGAGTCCCGGGATCGAGTCCCGCATCGGGCTCCCTGCTCAGCGGGGAGTCTGCTTCTCCCTCTGACCCTCTTCCCTCTCGTGCTCTCTATCTCTCATTTTCTCTCTCTCAAATAAATAAATAAAATCTTTAAAAAAACAAAAACAAAAAAAACAAAAAAACACCAGGGAGTGGCCAAAAGCCTGCAGAGCAATATGCCTAAGTCTTATTGTAACTACTGCAACACATATCTTATCCATGACTCTCCATCTGTCAGAAAAACAGTACAGTGGTAGGAAACACAAAGAGAATGTAAAAGACTACTATCAGAAATGGATGGAAGAGCAGGCTCAGAGCCTGATCAACAAAACAACTGCTATATTTCAATAAAACAACTGCTACATTTTCAACATTTCAACTGCTACGTTTCACAATACCTCTTAGGCAATTCTTTGCTCCTCCTCCTGCAGGAGCAATGATCCCACTTCTCCCCAGTCTCCTGGGTCCTCCTCACCCTGGTATGATGCCAACACCCAATAGGCGGTCCCTCCCATAAAGCCAATGATGGACCCTCTCCCTCCTGGGATGATCCCAATGAGCCTGCTCCTGTAATGAGCCCACTCCTGGGAAGCCACATGCCAATGATGCCTGGGCCCCCAGTGATAAGACTTCTTACCCATCCCACGATGGTGCCCACTTGGCCAGGAATGATTCAACCAGACAGATAAGGAGAGATGGGAACCTCTTTATATCCATTTTATACTACTTTTTCTACTTCACCAGAAGATCATGGTGCTGTGACTTTGGGTGTTTTCTAACAGCATGACAAGGAAGACTTGCTCTCCCTTCCTATCAAAGACAGAGTAGTTTTTGCAGGGGAGTTAGTATGACTAAAAAAAAAAGTAGTTTTCATTTGTATTGTGAAATGTGAAAATAAAATTGTCAACTGTTTTAGTTCAAAAAAACAACACTTAAATACAGTCAACAGATTGGTAGTTGCAGGGGGTGGGGAGGTTGGAGAGAAGTGGGTGCAAATGGGTGAAGGTGGTAAAAAGGTACAAGTTTCTAGTTGTAAAACAAGTGAAGTGCTAGGGTATAATGTACATGCAGCATGGCGACTATAGTTAATAGCATATTGTACATTTAAATGTTGCTAAGATAGTAGACCTTAGAAGTTCTTATTACAGGGGCGCCTGGGTAGCTCAGTCGGTTAAGCGGCTGCCTTCGGCTCAGGTCATGATCCCAGGGTCCTGGGATCAAGCCCCACGTCAGGCTCCCTGCTCAGCGGAGAGCATGCTTCTTCCTCTCCCTCTCCCTGATGTTCTGCCTACTTGTGCTCTCTCTCTCTCTGTCAAATAAATAAATAAAATCTTAAAAAAAAAAAAAGTTCTTATTACAAGAAAAAAAGTAACTATGCATGCTGATGGAGGTTAACTAGATTTACTATGTTAATAATTTCACAGTATAGACATATATCAAATTGTTATGTTGTATACCTAAAGCTAATACAGTGTTCTGTCAATAATATATCAATAAAATTAATTAATTTTTAAAAATAGAAAAAATTGGGAAAACAATTTCTTACTAATTAAAATAGCCAAAGAATGAATGAAATCTTTACACACAATACTCTCATTCATAATAATTTTTTTCTTTTATAATAATTTTTAACAAAACAACTCATTATGGTAGTGAAGTAGGCAAGCATTGTGAAATAAAAAACTATATAAAATTACTAACCTATATCATTCTCTCAGAACACATTATATAGTAATTACTGCATTTTCAGACCTATTTAACAATATGGAAATTTTCACACCATTTATAAGCATTAAAAAAATCAGATACCAAGAATAAATCAAGGATCCCTGTACAGTAAACTATAAAACATATACAAATGACCACAGGAAGATTGTGGAGTAGGATGCACCTACCATCTTGCCACCTAGACTACAGCACACTGGTAGAATCTGTCTGATAAAACTATTTCGGAATTCTGGAGTCTACTAAAGGCCGCAACTACTAGTCAAAAAGTTCAACAGTAAATTGCAGTTAATTTCAGTCAATTTGAGCTTCAAAGGTGGTAGCAGTGACCCAGTCACCTACCCCTAAGAACAAAGCAAGCAGCAAAGCCCAAGTTCCTAAAACAGTTTGCACAGCTTACAATTACCAAGGTAGGCAAGAAGGACCTTATTCTCCAAATATTGGGAATCCGTATTCTGATCACCGATGGCTGTTTCTGCTCATGGATGAGCAGACATAGAGAAATACAGCCACTGTTGCAACAACCACCACCAATGTCACAACATTTTTCCCATTCAGCTAAAACGACTTCCGGGAGACTTATAGGGTTAGCACCTATTTTGTTTTATTCTCCCCCCCCTTCATTTTTCCTATTTTCTCCTTTTGGGAACCAAATATTTAAGGATTGCAGTATTAGAAAATAATCACTTATACAAGGGAATTCAAAAAGTCACAAAAATTACTAGGGAAAGGCATAAGCTCAGAAAAGACCTGGGAAGACCTTATGTTTACATATCAAGCTGATGTGCGGAACAGAGACAATTAAAAACAACAATTAAAAGGCAACAATTAAAAAAAAAAGGAAAGAAAGAAAAAAAAAACAGCAAACCCTTGGGAAGGGGAAGAATCTGATTTCCAGACTTACTATAAGATTCAACTGCTGTGTTTTCAACAACAACAACAACAAAAAAATCACAAGGCATACAAACAAACAGGAAACCATGGATGATTCAAAGAGAAAAAAAATAAACCAAAAGAACATGCCCTTGGGAAAAAATCAAGAAAGAAGACTCAATAGACAAAGACATTATAACAACTACCTTAAAGATTCTCAAAAAGCTAAAAAAAAAAAAAAAAAAAAAAGTCTGGACAAAGTCAAGAAAATGATCTATGGTAAGAGAAACTATCAAGAGATGAAATGTATTAATAAATCAAGAGGAAATTCTGGAGCTAAAAAGTATAATAACTAAAATGAAAAATTCACATGGGTCACCTGGCTGGGTCAGTTCGGAGAGTATGCATCTCTTGATTTTGGGGTCGTGAGTTCAAGCCCCATGTTGGATATAGGGATTACTTAAACTTAAAAAAAAATTTAAATTAAAAATTCAAAAACAGGGACTCAAAAACAGATCTGAACAGGCAAAAGAAATAGTCCATCATCAGTACTGGATTTAGGGAAGGGAAAGGGAAAAGAAATAAAGAAAGATAACTTGAAGATATGATCATAGAAATTATCAAATCTGAGACAAAAAAATTTGAGAAATGTCAACAGAGCCTAAGGGACCTGTGGGACACCAACAAGTGGACCAATATATGCAACACTGGTATCTCAGAAGGAGAAAAAATAAAGGAGCAGAGAAATTATTGAAATAAATAATCACCAAAAAACTTCCAAATTTAATGAAAGACATGAATATAAACATCCAAGAAGCCCAATGGACTACAAGCAGTATAAACTCAATGAGACCTGTACCAAGAAACGTTAATACTCAAGTTGTCAGAAAACAAAGGCAAAGAGAATCTTGAAGGTACCAAGGAAGAAGGAACTCTTCACATACCAAGGATACTCCATGAGATTTCTCATCAGTAACCATAGTGGCCAGAAAGCATGGGGTTCGTATATTCAAAGTACTGAAGGACAAAACTGCCAACCAGAAATCCTGTACCTGGCAAAACTATCCTTCTTTTTCCAGTTCCTTAAGTTATAAAGTTAGGTTGATGATTTGAGATATTTCTTCTTTTTTAATGTAAGCATCTACAGCTATATATTTCTCCTTTAGCATTGCTTTTGCTGCATCCCATGTTTTCATTTTCATTCATTCCTAAGCATTTTTTAATTTCCTTGTGATTTCTTCTTAGACCCACTGGTTGCTTTAAGTGTGTTAATTTCCACCAATTTTTGAGTTTTCCAGTTTTCCTTCCATTAATGATTTCTAACTTCATACCATATGGTCAGAGAAGAATCAGAGAAAATATTTGAAAATCATATTTCTGATAAGATATTAATATTCAGAATATACAGAGAATTCCTAAAACTCAAAAGTAAACACAGCATGATTCATCAAAGGGCAAAGGACTTGAATAGACATTTCTCCAAAGAAGATACATGAATGGCCAACAAGCACATGAAAAGATGTTCAGCATCACTAATCATTAGGGAAATCCATATCAAAACCACAATGAGATATCACATCACACCCATTAGGATAGCTATTACGAAAAAAAAAAAGGAAAATAACGAGTTTTAACAAGGATGTGGAGAAATTGGGACCCTTATGCACTGCTAATGGTAATGCAAAATGGTATGGCTGCTATAGAGAACAGTACAGTGGTTCCTCAAAAAATTACTGATAGAATTACCATATGACCCAGAAATTCCACTTCTGGGTAGATATGCAAAAGAACTGAAAGTAGAGATAAAGACACTTGCACACCAATGTTCATAACAGTATTATACACAACAGCCAAAAGGTGAAAGCAACCCAACCACCCAAAGACATTTATACCTGACTACAGACAGGCAAAAAACAAATCAGAACTTCAATTAGGAAAGTAATCTCCAGACGGTTGTTCTGAATCTGATATCTCATATAAATCACAAATTAAAACACCACTTAACTAACCTATTTCTATACTTGGGACCAAAGAATTCTTTCCAAGGATAAACTAACATATTTTACAAAATAAAATTTTAAGTTTACATACTACAGAAGATACTATAAACAAAGTGAAGTTGACAAATAGGAAACGAAAAAAATTTTTTGCAACACATATAACAAAGAGTTAATATCTTTAATAAGAGTTCTTACAAGTCAATAACAGATGGAACACCCCAATACATACAAAGACTAAGAGAAAATACAAAATCCATCTTCACTAAAAATAAAAAATGACTGAAATGAAAGCAATTTCATGTAAAGTTATGTTTATTTTTGCCAACAGATTATCAAAAATTTTTTCAATGACCACACTTAATTCTGGTTAGAATATAAAAGAATGGCACAGAATTTATAAAAATACACAAACTTACTGTAGCAATGCTATACAAAAAATGAAAAATATGCTAAATGTCCACTCATAAGGGAGCACATATTTGTAAAAGGAGATATATCTCTATATATTGATTGGCAAACTACCAAATTACAAGAGAAAAGCAAATTTTCTCATTTACTCTCCAGCATACCTAGGCATTATTATGTTATTTTACAGATGAGGTAAACTGAGGCATAGAGAAAGAAGTTACACAAATAGACTGAAATAAAATTCAACCCCATACCAAATAAGTTAGTACAGGTATAGCATTTATCACAGTGTAATATCATAATAAAGACTTAATAAATATTAGTTAAGTTTTTAAAGGAGTAATAGAAAGCTTAATAAATTTCTGTATTTTCAAACAATAAGTTGCCATCTAGAAAAAACAAATATGCTACATCAAAGAGACCATTTTAATTCAAACTCCTTTTCACCTTGGTGTTTTCTTACTATTCCTTTATTTTTGGTATAAAATACAGTATTTTTTTCCTGCATAAATTCTATTCAAGTTGTCATTATAGTAATAATAACAGTTCTGAACACTAAAGATAGGCTAAGGCTAAAATAAGACTTTTAGCCCTTATGAAACATTTTTCCATAGGTTTTATCAAGGGCATAAGTGCTAGATTTTCAGAGAAAACTTCCTCATTTTCAGTCATAACCCCCATTCTCCTACCCACCAATTTTTAGTTGTTAATTGACATTATAACTTTGTAACAAAGAGGTGGCATATTTACCACATTCTTCGCAATAACGAAAACAACAATAATGTTGGAATATCACGTCTCCTCACAAGATCTAAATAATTTCTATTTACTCTTCCTGATTTTAAGATAGGCAGGCTGGGGGAGGCTGGTTACAACAAGAATCCCATCCTTGAGCCTACCCTGTGTTCATGCTATATTCAGTTTTAATCAGGCACGTCTACTGAAGTCATGGTATGGTCATACTTGCAATTTATTTCCATGGGGCACTCTGGATTCTCCTCAAAACAAATTCATTTTAAGGGAAGAGAGAATCAAACTAATACTAGTATGGCTGTGACAACTGCCTTGGCAATACTGGTAATAGTAACAGGGGTAGCAGTGATCTCAGGATCAGATACTGGCATCCTCACCATAGAAGACTTCAGGAGCATCAACTACAGCACCAGTAATGGTACTTTTGACAGCATCAATAAGAGAAACACAAAAATAATGACTAACATTTATTAATCACTTACTAAGTTTCTGACATTATATTAAGAACTTCACATAGTTATCTCCTTAAATCTGCACAATAATCTTATAAAATTTGTGTTACTACCTCTGTTTTAAAGATAAAATAAGTAACTTGCCCAAGGTAAATCAGCACGTTTGCAATACTGCTAAGATCTGAATCCAGATGTCTGACTCCAAAGTCTATGCCTATTCTAAATATAACAGTCAAAAAAATTACCACCAAGAGAATGAATTTTCAGAGCCTACATCAAATACCACTTGGAAATTTCATAACCATTTAGAAAAGACTTGAGGAAAGCTAGCATTCTCACTGAATAGATTTTAAGAACACCCAGAAATTTTAGACCTCTTATTATTAAATCTTGGCCCCAAATTGGTATAAAGCCTGTACAGTACAGATTACAATTTGATAGTTTCATAGAATCTTCACGATAATGCTATTTTTCCTAACAGTATGAATTGCACTGATGTCTTTTGAATTCCATGGTGACAGTACATAATAAGTGACTTTTTCTATAGAAAGTATCATCAATTAACATTTTTATTTGTATGATACTTCATGTGCACAAAGAATTCTCACATGTGATATTTAATTAAAAGAGATAATAAACCATTTTGTAATGTAAAAAGGTTATTTCTCTTCTTACAACTCAGAAAACCAAAACTCAAGATTAAATGACACGAACATTTACCCAAGTGCACAAAATTAAAATATATATTGAGCTAAGGACTGGGTATAAATGCAATTAAGACATGCTGTCTCTCCTTAAGGAGCTCATGGTCTAGTAGAGGAGGCAGAAATAAATACCTATAGTACAAACTGATTAAGCATGTCTAACATTTCTAATTATACATTAATTTACATATTAAATACATTAGTAACTGAATAATGCCACTGAAACTCAGTTCTGGAAAATTCAGAAAAAGACCTAATAAAGTATAAAGTCAAAACTGTCAGTGAGGATTCACTAGGTGGAGGTGATGTGAAACATAAAATATTCTCCAAAGGGAGAAAAATTTTGTAAAATATTTAAGTTCATATCAAATAAACAGTTTATAAAACTAAAGTGTTAGAAATATAAGAAATTTGTTACAGATCTTTAAAAAGGCAGCTATAATACTCTTTAACATAATTAGGCTTACAAGAGAAATACAAAACAGAAGCTACCTGTGGATGATTGAGAGCAAATTAAAAAAAATAAACAAGAATGGATCAATAATTTTTCATTCAGATCAAAACTATTTATTGTACTGGCTGAAGGCAGAAAATTAAAAAGATAAGTTCATGGTAAATGAAAGTTAAAAGATTTAGTAGTACTTACTAACTGACTAACTTAGCTTTACCCACAATTTCTTTTTTATTTACAGTCCCTACCTGAACATCTCCTACAGCTTAAAACAAAAGCAACTTCAGATTTCCATTTCTCTTACTGGCCCAGTAAGCTATAGTTAATAGAATTCAGCTATCTCAAACCATTTTTGTGAGGAACACATTCAGCCATTCAATCAGCAAATAGCTCCCGAGTACTAGGTGCCAAATACAGTTCTAGAATCTAGACATAAAAACAATGAATACAAGATGGAGAGATAGATGAATGGATGGATAGACTGACAGATGGCCGGACAGATAAACACGACAGAGGAGGAGGAGGAACTTAAAAATTTCAGAGGAATAGATTTCAATTATATCAAATAAACTGAAATACTGAAATAGGTAACTCAATTTTCCTTAAGAGTCTACATCTGTTTTCCCAAAACACAAGTACAGTGTACTTTTTGAAACTGATTATCATCCACAGACTGCTGGTTCCAACAGCCATCCCAAGCCACCGGGGGACAAAAGTCATACTAGCCATCAGAGCACATTTGCCCTCACTTTTTGCAATAACGATTCTATGGGGGAAGAATAGAGGCTCATTAGAATAAATATAATATTTACTTTGAGTAAAGTTATCACTAAACATACCTTTCAGTTAAAAAGGAGCTCTTGTGAGGATTTAGATTTTGACAAGATTCTAGGCTGCCATCAGATGATGAAGAAAGCTGCTCTGATTGCAAGTTGTCTGTATCACCCAAACTGGCCTCAGTTACAGATGAGGTCTTTATGTATTTTCTTCCTACCTCCGTTCCCAGGACATTCGTCAATATAACTCTGGGTATCCTGTCACACAAAATAACAAACACTGTACTGTACTGAGGTTTGCAGTAAAAAATGTATTCTAGGAAGTTGACTTTTCAAACATTTTCATCTTAGCACAAGTAAGCTATTAGAACTATATCACTCTAGAAATCAGCCCATAAATACGCTGTAGGAACACATTCTTTTTATGTTTCTAGAAGTACTTGTGTCTTACAAATTGGCACAGATTAGCCTGCCACAATAATAGTTTAACTGTACTAATGGATGCTACTGGGGTGCTTAAAATTTTAACCAATTTTTCTCAAAAATTCTTTTTCTTTTCCAGTATGACTACAAACAAATTCAAGAAATCTTTATTCTTCTCATTCAACAGAAAGTTCTTGATAAATAATTACATAGTTGTAATTGGCAAATGAGAAACGCTAAATCCAACAGGAAAGAAATCATTCAGAATGCATCTGTGGTAATGACAGATTCCCTAAGTGAAATAGCAAAAGATTCTGAATTTGCACAAGAAATATAATAAAGGTGCATATTTCATCTTACACACTAACTCAATATGGAAGAAAGGACTAAAAAACTGTCATTTCACAGACTATCCAATTTTTTTCCTGAGTATGTAAGTAATAACAGTAAGTAAAATAAAATGGCATTTATTTAAGTTTACTTACTAATATTATGAAATCACATTTCAAAATATAATATGCTAAACCAAAGCAGAAACAAATTTTGCAATGCAGTGAGATGAAGCAGAAAGTATACTAGCCTGAGAATTAATGCCATTTATTGATTGTTTCTCTGCATGGTTATTTTCTCTGATTCTTAATTTTCTCAATTATAAATTGTGGAGTCCTTGCCAGCATAAGTAGCAAGGTAAATGTAAGATTCAAATAATTTAATAAATGAGAAAAATTGGTAAGAGCTATTAATATAAACTTCATGTTAAAAGCAAATTTTTAAAGAGATGCAACGCTTGTTGAAAGACAACATAATTATATCTGGTAATAAAGCTATAGCAAGCAAAAAATTACAATACTAATTTAGTTTTCATTTTGTTTTCATTTAGATGAATGCCTTTCTAAAACTGTATTATGTGACATTTTAATAGGGTTCTCATAAATCCATTCTTATCTCAATGATATAATTCAAAATGTACTTTCTAAATCAGTTTCTTAAGCTATGTAGAGAAAACAATTTTAATTGCTCAATAATTCTTAAAAGTGATTCATGGATTTTCTACATTTGCTCTTTTCTTTTACTAAGCTAAATTTTAAGTGAATAAATTGTCACTCAACTAAAATTACACTGGCTTAAAGAAATCTTAAGGTGCCAGAAATACTATAGTATCCAAAAAGTCTTACCATCACAATATCTAAATTATGTAATTTTTTAAAACTTCAAACATGTAAATTTAAGAGAAAAATGAATAAATATAATTAGGGATATTCCAAGAACTGGGACCTAACTCTTCTTAATGAAAGATGGGTACACTGTCTCCATATTTCTCTAATAATTTCCTGGTGCCAACTGATGAGAAGAGGAGAAAGACAGTTTATCTTCTCAAAAGCCTTGTATATGTGTCCCAGTAGGTTCTTTCTTGCCTAATGACCAAGGTTTATAAATGTCTGAAAGTTATCTCTCAGGAAAATAGATGTGAATCACATATGGGAATAAAATATACACTAAAATATTTTTTACTTATTTAAACAGAAATTTGTACATTCCACATACTACTACTTTGATATTTCTAAAACTCCTGATCCTTTTCTTCATTATTTAAGAAGATGGATTTGGATTATGTTTTCTGTTTTTCTTCTCAATGTTACCAAGAAATTAAAAGGCTAAATTGTCCTGACATAAAAGGACCATCTAAAATGGTTTAGATCCTAAAATGCAAATAAAATTTCTAAAAAAAAATGTCATTTTGGTGACTGAATGAGTAATTTTGGTTTACTTAATAGTTAAATTTAAGATGAAATTAAAAGCCAAAAATAAATTTTCCTCCCTTTCATCTCTCTGAAATGAGGTCCTAGCTAAGTAAAAATGAAAATAAGACAAAAAGCATCATGTTAAAGTTAAGCAAAGACTGAAGAAAGAATAAGTCTCCTATTCCACATAGCAAGTCCTATACAGAAAACTTTACCCAAACCTATACCTTAAACTGTTCTCCAATTTTCTTATTTGAAGCTTATAATATCTCTTTTTCTGGTTGTCACCAAAATTACAGAACAAATAACTGGTTCTAATGGATGAAAATACATTTCAGTCAAAGAGACAGGAAATGTAACTCTGCTGAGAAGCAACCTCTTCCTTGAATTCAGCAAAAATTGATTGGATATTCAGTTATGTGCCCAGCAATGCGCCCAGGTATTAGTATCCGAGTAAAAATAATAAAATGTAGTCACTGCCCTGTGTAGCTTACTGTCAGGGAGGCAGAGAAACTAAATAGTGTGATAAGTGCTATGATATATGACCAGGCTGCTTAACAAGAGAAAAAAAACAGGATTAAACACAAATTAGGGCGTGGAATCAAGGAAACTGTCCCAAAAAGATGGCATATGAATTCAATGTTAAAGACTAAAAGATGTCAGTAAAAGGGAAAAGGAGAATTGTTTCCAAAATAAAAGAACAAACACCATGAGCTCAAAGGTATAAAACAGGACTATACATTCACTGAGCTACCACTAGTTCCTAGAGACTAAAGCTCAGTTATGAATGTGGAACAGACAGACACAAAGCTAGAGGTAGACAAAGGTGAGATCATTAAGGGCCTTGTATGCTAAGCTAAGGAGTTTGAGCTTTATCCTGGAGATTACATGGAGCCACAGAAAGATAGATGTTAAACTAGAGAGCAAAAAGTAACATCTGCCTTTCAATATGAATAACTTAGCAACAATACAGAGAAATATTCAAGAAAAAAAAAAACACCAAATACAGGAAGCCCAATATTATCATAGTAATAAAGGTGCAAAGTTATGAGGGCTTGACTGGGGCAGTGGCAATAAAAATGGAGAAGAGATCATTTCAAGACAGATTTAGGAGGCAAAAATAACTACACATGAAAAATGACTGGATATAAAGCCTAAGAAAGAAAGAGGAGTCATATACTCAGACAGACAGGGGATACAGAAATAGGAATAAGTCTAAGAACAAAGATAATGCATTCACTTTGGAACAAGTTCAATTTAGGACCCCTGGAGCTGGGAGAAAAGGTCTGGACTAGCTGGTAGTTCACCCCAGGAAGTGAAAGGAAAACACACAAACACACACACACACAAATACACACACACACACACACATACACACACACACACGGTAAAAACCAAATTAGAATCTTATTGGGACTGTTATTTTATTTTATTTTTTTTAAAGATTTTATTTATTTATTTGACAGAGAGAGCGACAGCACACAAGCAGGGGGAGCAGTAGAAGGAGAGGGAGAAGCAGGCTTCCTGCTGAGCAAGGAGCCCCATGCAGGGCTCGATATCATGACCTGAGCCGAGGGCAGACGCTTAACCGTCTGAGCCACCCAGGCACCCCGGGACTTTTAACCTCATACTATATTTCAGTTTCATGAACATATAACCCAGTCCTTACCTGACTGACTCTAAGATTTAGGGTGCTTTAGACAGTTAAATTTATATCAGGTATGATCTAATAAGGAAATTCATTTTCTTAGCTTTTTGTTTTGGCCTCTTTTTAAAGAACTGTCCTCTTTTAAAATTAATATACAGATATCTACTTTTATTTTTTAAATAACTGTGTGGAAAGTTAGCAGTTTTTATCTGGACTTGGCTTAAAGCACTTATATACTACCATTTAGATTACACACCATATAACCAAAGCACTACCTAGCTAATGACAAGTTATTCTAACTGAAAGCAAAGTACTTCCCTCAAAACATATTCATTCACTTACATATTTAAAACTGTAAATGACACATTAAAAATATTATGTTACAGATCACAAATTCCCAGAGCTAATTCCAAACTCCATACACGATTCCTTTAAAAAATATAAAACTGGTCTTATTTTCTAAATTAAACTATATTTATTATTAAAAATCTGGGGTAATATTTCAATATCAGCTCCTTTTTTAAAAAATGCATGTAAAATACAAGAAAGCTCACAAAGTCAAAAGTGGCAAGGACTTAAATATTTAACAGGTATGCTAAAGATGCAGAAAATAAAAATGAACTATTAATTCTGTAAACTCTGTGAAGACATAAATAGATAAATATATATACTTTATTTTCTCCATTTTAGCATACCTTTGATATGTTATTTAATCTAGGTCCTTACCTATCTATCTATATATGTACCTTCATTTTAGATCATAAATGAGTCTCTAAAAATATGTATATGTGAATCACATTATAAAGTAAGTTAAATGTATTAAGATACTTGGCTTTAAAAATAATTTTATGTCAATTTAATGAAGTGCAAAACTATCATTAACTTTGTAAATTGAAATTGTCAGCTTTAACATTTGCTTTAGAGTGGGGCATACCTGTATATGCAAATTTTCTTAAAAATCATTTCCAACAATCTTAACAATTTTAAGATTATTGGACTTCTACTGTTTCAATGTGGTAGGTTGAACAAAATCAATACTGAACAACATACCTTTTAGATAAATTAAGGCTTTGGTGAAGAGGTTCTAATTTTTGACATGTCTCTAGGCTGTCAACAGATGTCGAAGGCAATGAGTCTGATTGCACCTTGTTGGCATCACATAAATTAGCATCGTTTCTAGGTAGGGTCTTTCTGAATTTCCGTCCTAAATCCGTCCATAGGACATTCGTCAACACAACTTTGAGTTGCCTGTTACACACATAAATAATTAAAACATAAAGTACTAAACATTGTATAATACATGAAGTAATCACAAACTATACCAAAAGAAAACCTCCAGAATTTCTCGATTTCAGTTCTTCAATTAACTAGAGTAATAAATAAGTAAAATATTTGCTTAACCATTCTCAAATATATATTAAAAAGTAAAGTCTATTTTACTTAAACTGGAATTTTCTTCAGAATTCTGTCTAGTATACTACAACCGTGGCCACACACATGTATAGCTGTTGGGATTCATGATAACCCATCTGTGCCTATTTATACCTTCAGTGAAACAACAATACACATCTGCATAACTCACCACAGGAGGCAACCACTTTCTGCACTATAATTGTGTTTTTAGTATTTGTTGATTAGGAAAGCATTATTAAAAGTAAAGGTGAGGGGCGCCTAGGTGGCTCAGTCGGTTAAGCAGCTGACTCTTGATTTTGCCTCAGGTCATGATCTCAGGGTCATGAAATCAAGCCCCGCATGGGGCTCCGCACTCAGTGCAAGTCTGCTTGAGATTCTCTAGCTCTCCTTCTGCCCCTCACCCTGCTCACACATGCTCATGCTCTCTCTCTAAAAATAAAATCTTTAAAACTAAAGGTGAAACATTACATCATCTACAGTCTCAATAAGTCTACATAGTCATGTCTTCATAGTCTTAAGATATAGACTTAATTTTACCTTATTTCTACAAATAGGTCAATTTAAAACATTTACTTTTACTGTACCTATACCCTTTTCAAAAGTAAAACTGATAAATGCAAGCAGCTCCAGTTTTTTGCCTCACTACATTTTGGCCATTACTCATTCAGTATATCTTTTGCTGATAATACTTGAAGAACTGTGTTCAGTTCTGGAACCAGAGAATAATAGTTCTTGCAGTAGTGTGCACAGGCTACCAAATGGACTCAAAACAATGTCAAATGAGAAATGTCTAAATTGGAAATGTTTAATCAGAAGAGTGTCTATTCTATTCCCTGGGCCCCATTTTAGCATTGTTTCTTTAACAAATGTAAGAATATTAAAAAACAGAAGTGCCTGACTGGCTCAGCTGGTGGACTATGTGACTCTTGATCTCGGGGTTATGAGTTTGAGTCCCATTGGGTGTAAAGATTACTTAAAAATCGTAAAAAAAAAAAAAAGAAAAGAAAAGAAAGAAAGAAAGAAAATTAAGAAACAGAAAGCAAAGTGCTCATATATTTTAAAGATAAAACAGATCTTGGGGTGCCTGGCTGGCTCAGTTGGTAAAGCATGCAACTCCTGATTTTGGGGTCATGAGTTCAAGCCCCACGTTGGGCCTAGAGCTTATTTAAAAAAATAAATAAATAAAAGATAAACTAAGTCTCAAAGACATCGCTTGTTTGCAGCTGCCACTTTGGGCTATCTTCAGATCATCTGGAAGGAGGCAGTATAAGTCTTCAGGAAAACCTCCAGAGAATGCACTGAAACTCCAAATATTTTGAGTTAAAAAAACTGTTTTTTAATCTATAGTTTTAGAATTATCATTAAATAATAAAGAGATGAGTGACATGTCTATGAATAAATAATTCATTCTTCATTCAACAAATACTTACCAAAATACCTTCTAGCAAAACAACTGTACTAGCAGAATCTAGAGATTCAGCAACAAACAAGATGGTTGCAGTGCCTGCCTTCATGGAGCTTACATTCCAAAGAACCACCCAATTAATTACTTAATTACAACTGTGATGAGTGATATGAAGTTAAAGTACAGATACTGCACTTCTTCTGAACTAGGTCAAGGAAGATTTTACCTAGAATATGACCTTTGAGCTGAAGCTAGACACTATCCAAAAGAAACAGGTGGAAAATAAAGAGCAGTCCAAAAAAGGGGACAAAATACAAACAAATGATCTGATATGAGTAAAGCTTGCTGAAGAAAATCAAAGGACTTACCTGGCTCAACTGCTTAGACTGAAGAGGAAATTTGTACAAGATAAGGATGGACAGTTAGGCAGGACCGATGAACTATATTAATGATTTGAGATTTTATGTCAAGAACAATAGAAATTCACTAGTTTTAACAAAAGAGTGATGAGCTCACAGCTGCATTACTAAAAGATCACTTTGTTGTCTTATGAAGAATGAAATGGAAGCACTAATGTTAAGGGTTATAAAAATGAATTTAGAGAGGTAACAATGGCTTTATCAGGGGCAGTTTAGTGGAACGGTGGGAGCAGAAACAGAATACAGTGGGATGAGTAAATGGAAAAGGGGGAAAGAGATACAGCAAATGTAGGCAGTTGACATATGACTGAAAGGGGGTACAGAACAAGAGCTCAAGACAAATGTGAGATGCAAGAAAAGTTTTCTTAGTAATTGGTTCATTAGTTAGTTAAGACAGAGGACATCTGTGTAAGTTTAAGTGCCTAGGGAAGAGGTCAACAGAATAGGAGAGGCTAAAGATAAAAAGACAGAATAATTAACACAGTAAATTTCTTAAGAAATGGTAAGAGCTAATATTTTTTTAACATGCACTATTATACCAGTTACTATGCTAACCATTTTCCAATGATTCACTTCATTTAAACCTCACAACTACTCCATGAGGTACAATGGTAATTCTTCTGCAATTAAGACCAAGATAGAATGATTAATAACTAAGTCCAAAGTAAAATGGGTGAGTAGTGAAAGTAGGATCCAAAACCATACACTCTCAACTCTACTGCCAGCACTTTTAACTCCTCCACTATGCTAATTCATGATGGAAGAAGAGGCATCCCCATTCCTTCCTCCAGGAAGTAAAAGGAACAAAGATCACCTTTTCAAAGTGATAGGAAAGGTAAAGGAACAAAGGTTTGAGAAGAGAAAGATTTCAAATCATCACTGTGGAGAAGAACACAAGCAGATTAGAGAAACACAGTAGGACTATCTTGCAGTTTAGGCATCCAGTGAGATTAATAACCATGAATTTATAATGCCACTGTTTTGTGATTTTTTTTTCCACCACTGCTCTGCCACCTTAGTGTTAGCCCAATGCAAAAAAAAAAGATAATTAGGTTCACAGGTGATTATTAAAATGAGAAAGGTACCTTTATAATAAATCTGACAGCTACCACCTTAACCAATGATCAAATGTAGAATCATCAACTGGGGGACAAGCAAACCTTATGTATCCTCTGATATGATGCAATAAGCAAATGACATCAGCTATGAAGTATTTTTGCCAAAAATTTAAGGTGAATCTATCTAATCCATGAGGACGAACCCAGATAAATCATAAAAGTCTAGAATATAGGACATTAGACAAGACAACTGGCCTAAACTCTTCAAAAAAGTCAATGTCATGATTTTTAATAAACAAGACAGGGTTATTCTAAGATTAAGAGCCTAATGAGACTTAATAACCAAAATATATGATGCATACACTTCAATTTGAAAAGTAATAAAATAGGGGTACCTGAGTGGCTCAGTCAGTTAAGCATCCAACTCTTGATTTCAGCTCAGGTCATGATCTCAGGGCTGTGAGACTGAGCCCTGCATTGGGATCCACACTGAGAATGGAGCCTGCTTAAGATTCTCTTTCCCTCTCCCTCTACCCTTCCTCCCACCCCTTTCTCTTCTCTCCCTCTCTAAAAAAAATAGTAATAATTTTTTTTTAAAAAGTAATAAAAAATATTTGGGGAACATTTAGGAAATTCTGATTAATTCTAGACTCTATATTAGATAACAAAATGAAATTACTATTAAATTTCTTCATAATATACTGTGGTAATATTTAAGAAAATGTCCCTGTTCTCAGGAAATGCAGGTTGAAATTCTACTTTCAAATGTTTCTAGGAAAAATGTATATTATATTTTTATCTCTACAGGTGTATATGTGGTATGCACTTACATGCATGTACGAAGAGACTAAAAGAAGGCAAGTGTGGATTAAAGTTAACAACTGGGGGGCTCCTGGGGGGCTCAGACGGTTAAGCATCTGCCTTTGGTTCAGGTCATGATCCTGAGGTCCTGGGATCGAGCCCCACATAGGGCTCCCTGCTGAGCAGGGAGCCTTCTTCTCCCTCCCCTCTGCCTGCCGCTCCCCCCTCTTGTACTCTCTCCCCTGTCTAATAAAAAAATTAAAAATCTTTAAAAAAAAAGTTAACAACTGGGGAATCTAGATGCACACGAGTGTTTATTATACTCTTGACAAAATAATCCCATGTCTGGAATCCTGTGTCAAGAAAAGTATGAAATACAGGGGAAAAATTTATGCACAGATATTCATCATGGTATAATTTATAAAAGCAGCAAACGAAAAGCAACCTTCAACGTCAAGAAACAGCAGAATGGTTAATTAAACCAAGATAAAGCCACTTTAGCAAATGTTACTTATTAGTCTCTTAAAATCTTCTACTTTAAATTTTAAGGTAGCTAGCTATCTCTGTGTTGTTTTCTTTTTTCTACTTGTCTTCGTTTTTTTTTTTTAAGATTTATTTATTTAGGGGCGCCTGGGTGGCTCAGTCGGTGAAGCATCTGCCTTCGGCTCAGGTTATGATCCCAGGGTCCTAGGATCGAGTCCCGCATCAGGCTCCCTGCTCAGAGAGAAGCCTGCTTCTCCCTCTCCCACTCCCCTTGCTTGTGTTTCCTCTCTTGCTGTGTCTCTCTCTGTCAAAAAAAAAATATTTATTTGAGGGGCGCCTGGGTGGCTCAGTCGGTTGAGCGACTGCCTTCGGCTCAGGTCATGATCCTGGAGTCCCGGGATCGAGCCCCGCGTCGGGCTCCCTGCTCAGCAGGGTGTCTGCTTCTCCCTCTGACCCTCTTCCCTCTCGTGCTCTCTATCTCTCATTCTCTCTCTCAAATAAATAAAAAATCTTTAAAAAAAAATATTTATTTGAGATAAAGAGAGCGAGCGGAAGGAAAGAGGGAGAGGAAGAAAGAATCTCAAGCAGACTCCTGCTGAGCCCAGAGCCGGATGTGGAGTTTGAATCTCACCACCCTGAGATCAGGACCTAAGTGAAAACGAAGAGTAGGAAGCTTAACAGGTTGTGCCACCCAGGCACCCCTTTATTTCTGTTTTCTCTACAAAGCAAGCACTATTCATATGAAAAGAAATGTCAACTAATTAACTTTCTTAAAGAATGGTCAACAGTTCAGGTTTACCTAGGGAAAAACTATCGCTTCACTAGTGAATATGTATTTTTTACATTTAGTAAATTAGATTATTCGTTTAAAAGATTTTGCAATGGGGTGGAGGGATGGAGTAACTAGGTAATGGACATTAAGGAGGGCATGTGATATAATGAGCACTGGATATTATATAAGACTAATGAATCACAGACCTGTACCTATGAAACCAATCATACATTACATGTTAATTTAAAAAAATAAAATAAAAATAAAAGATTTTCCAAGGGGGTGCCTGGGTGGCTCAGTCCATTAAGCGGCCGACTCTTGATTTTGGCTCAAGTCATGATCTCAGGGTGGTGAGACTGAGCCCTGCATCCGGCTCTGCACTGGGAGTAGAGCCTGCTTAAGATTCTCTCTCCCTCTCCTTCTGCCCCTCCCTCCCCGCTGTGCATGCTCTCACTCTCTCTCTCTCTAAAAAAAAATAAATAAATAAATAAAAGCATTTACAAGGGTACAGCTTAAAATTCTAAGTGATAAAATAAAAATATTTATAAAATCTTAAGGATATATATGGCATACTTTTGGTCTAACAGGAAAACTAGTGAAAATTAGTAATTTGCTAAATTATTTGGAAAATTATCTCAATGGTAATTTTAACAATTTTAAATATGAAAATATCCAACGTTGGAAAAAGCCATTTTTCTATTCACCCAGACCAATTAAGAATTTATGTTGGAGGGGTACCAGGGTGGTTCAGTTGGTTGAGTGACTGACTCTTGGTTTCGGCTCAGGTCAGGATCTCATGGATCGAGAAATCGAGCCCCTGTGATGAACTCCTCGCTCAATGGAAGTCTGCTTGAGATTCTCTCTTCCCAATCCTTCTGCCCCTCCCTCCACTCACTCTAAAATAGATAAATAAATATTTCTCTCTCTAAAATAAATATTTTTTAAAAAAAGAATTTATGTTGGAAAATAATAAACCATTGCTCATTTTACTGATTGTTCTAATAATGTGACTCTAAATGAAAAAGACAACTGAGATTCTCTGGGGAAAGTATTTATTTCATGTTTATATATTTGGCTTTATTGTATAATTGTAATTTGGCTGACTAGTAACACCCTAAAGCACAAGTCAGAACACTTTTTTAAAAATTAAACACTTTTACCTTAATATTTTCTTTTTTCCCCAAAATATTAAGGTAAAAAATGTTTAATTTCTACATTTAAATACCATAAGATTTCTATGGATACTGGAATAGAAATTAAGGGTGAAGAACAACATTCAAATCATACAAAATAAAACCTAAACTTTTTATTTTGGAAACCACACTTAAGTAGAAATACTATACAAAAAAAAAGGTAAGAAATTCAGATTGATTTTATTTTTTTTAAATTTTATTTACTTATTTGTCAGAGAGAGAGAGAGAGAGCACAAGCAGGGGAAGCAGCAGGCAGAAGGAGACGCAGGCTCCCCGCTGAGTAAGGAGCCCAATGTGGGACTCGATCCCAGGACTCTGGGATCATGACCTGAGCTGAAGGCAGACATTTAACTGATTGAGCCACCCAGGCGTCCCAACAGGTTGATTTTAAAGGAAAGAAAAGGAGTTATAACTGCAAAGACACAAGAAAACTTCTGTGGTGGTTTTCTATTCTGTAGTGGTAGTTACCAAAGTATATTTGCCTTATATAAAATTTTAAATTATAATAAACAATTTATTGTTTTCCTTTTATTTATCTTTTTGGTAGGTGCATTACATTTTGCAGTATAAATAAAGAATAGAGAACAGCTAAACAGAGAACTCCACCTAACCCAACATAGAAATATACCATTCCTGCTAAAGTACTTGCCTAGGCTTTTTAAAAGTATCCAATTATCTACTTAGGAAATATCCCTCTCTAAGCTGTCAACCATTATACTATTAATTTACAGTTGACCTTTGAACAACATGGGTTTGAATTGTGCAGGTCCACTTATATGAAGACTTTTTTGGATGAATACAGTACAGTACTATAATTGTATTTTTCCTTTCCTTATGATTTAACAACATTGTCTTTTCTCAAGCTTACTTTAAGAATACAGTATATAATACATAGATCATACAAAATACGTGTTAACTGTTTATGTTTTTGGTCAACAATTGGCTAATAGTTCAGTTTTTGGAGTTAGAAGTTAAATGCAGATTTTCTACTGAGCAAGGAGGTTGGCACCACTAAACCCCACGTTGTTCAAGGATCCAATCTAATTTCATTTACAAGGGAAATAATTACTGATCTACACACTCAGAGTCTAAAAAATATTACTCCTAGAAATAAAAAAAAAACATATTTTTTCTAGAGTACTATTTTATACATTTGAAAACCTCTACTTATAGGAAAATTCAGCATAACTACAGCAGAAAAAATCAATTATTTTTGCCTATGAACAAAAGACATATTCTAGGTTTTCTTAAAAAGTACCAATTTTGGGGGGGCGCCTGGGTGCCTCAGTCACTTAAGCATCTGACACCAGCTCAAGTAATGATCTCAGGGTCCTGGGATCAAGTCCCTGAGCCTCTCTCTCTCTCTGCCCCTCCCCTCCACTCCTGCTCTCTCTAATAAATAAAACCTTTTTTAAAAAATTTCAAATTTTTAATTATAATTTTTAACAAAAGCAGTTTATTCAATGAATATATAAATATGAGTTAACTATATAACTTGGCTAAAAAAATGAGAAATCAGAAAAAAAACAATCATTTCTCAAAACTTGGAGTCCTATTTTTTGGTTCTGGAAACTAGCCAGAATAAAAGCAGTGTTTTAATTTCTTTTTTCATAATTTGAGAGCATTTCTTGTCCTTCAAAAACACTGGGTGTAGGATATCAGAATATGCCACCCCAAAATGTGTCACTTTGGTACAAGGGCTTTTTTTTTTTTTAAGATTTTATTTATTTGAGAGAGAGAATGAGAGAGAGAGAGAGAGCGCGGTGAGGGTCTGAGGGAGAAGCAGACTCACTGCTGAGCAGGGAGCCCGATGCGGGACTCGATCCTGGGACTCCAGGATCATGACCTGAGCCGAAGGCAGTCGCTTAACCAACTGAGCCACCCAGGCGCCCACAAGGGCTGTTTTGAACTGAAGACAACTGAGAAACAGCAAATGGCCAAAAAAAAAAAAAAATCTTTGTCCACACACCACTTGCCTAAATGCTATTCATCACTAGAAATTCTTATGAGCTCAGAGATGGAATCTACATAACAAGCCTAAACTTTATTTTCCATTAGTTTCCTTCATATATTTACTTTCCCATAGTTTGCCATCGTTGGAAGTCTCAAAACTTTTTCCTTTGTCTTGTCACTTCTCTAGAAATCTATTATTCACTGTTAGACACTACATAAGCCCATGATGTAACTACTCCTTTGAGTTACTCATCACAGAGTATCTCCCTCATAGATGCACATTGCATGTGTTAGTAAACTCTGTTTTTGTCTAATAAATCTGTATTTTGTCAGTCTAACTTGCAGGGCCTCAGTCACAGAACTGAGAAGGGTAGAGGAAAAAGGTTTTTTCTCTACATGGACAAAATATTTGAATACTTCACAAGAAAAAGACATATAATGAAGGTATGTGCTATGGTGAGCACTGTGAATTATGTAAGATTGGTGAATCACAGAGCTGTACCCCTGAAACAAATAATACATTATATGTTAATAAAAAAATAAAAAGAGAAAAGAAAAGGACATATTAATGGCCAACATGCATATGAAAAGATGCTCAATATTATTTATCTTATCTTTCTGATCTTAGAAAACCGGGGAAGAGAGCAAAAAATTTCTATAGACAGTTGGAGAAGATACCAAAGGCCAATAAGTACAAGAAAATATGTTCAATATTGTTATTCACCAAGCAAAAGTGATTAAAACCACAATAAGATACCACTGCACACCTATAACAAGGGAGAGTGTATATTCCACTGCTGGTGGGAATATAAAATGCACAATCACTTTCGGAAAACAGTTTGGCAGTTTCTTACAAAATTAAAAATGCACTTTCAATGACTCAGCGACCCAGCTCCTAGGTATTTACCCCAAAGAAATGAAAACATACCCACACGGGCATTTGTAAATGAGTATTCACAGCAGCTTTATTCATAGTAGGAAAAAACTGGAAACAATCCAAATGCCCACCAAGAGCTGAATGGATCTGAAAGGGCTAAAAACATGTCACCCCCAAAATATGCCACAGTGGCATATAATTTTGAGCTGAAGCCACTTGAGAAATAGCAAGTGCAGGAAAGGCTCTTTGACCTCCCCTTTCTACCTGAAGGCAGGTCCTAAAAGTTCCCATGAGAAAGGTGCCTTTTCTATACCAGGAAGACATTCTTATCACTGCAGACTGAATAGACACCAAAATGGATCTGTACAAACAAACCTACTAAAATAACCCTTATCTTCCATTAGTTTCCCCCCCATATACTTCTCGTCGCTTTCCCACAATATGTGCACCTAGAAACACAAACCCTTTTCTTTTGATTTGTCACTTCACAAATTTATTGTTCTTTGTTAAAAAGATATATAGGATATCAGTCCTAACCATGTCTTTAGGTCTTCATTTTTCTAATAGCTTCCATGTGCACTTTTAAAAACTCAAATAATATTTGTATGTTCTTTCCTGTTGATCTGTCTTACCAGCTTAATTCAAAAGCCCAGCCAAAGAACCTAAGAGGGTAATATAGACAAATCTCCAAACCATGCTCAGTGAAAAAAAACAGACATTGGGGCACCTGGCTGGCTCAGTCAGTTAAGCATGCCACTCTTGATCTAAGGATTGTAAATTCAAGCCCCATGTTGGGTGTAGAGATTACTTAAAAATAAAATATTTAAAAAAAAACTGATACAAACGAATATACATGCTTTGTTTTCATATATTCCCAACTCTAGAAAGACAAACCTAATCTATAATGACAGCAGATCAGTAACTAGGATTGAAGGTGGGTGGGCTTGGGGAGTAAGTGTGAAAGGGCACATGGAAAGTCTCTGGGGAAGTAGGTATGTTCACAGATTGTGGTGGTAGTGGTAACATGGGTATAAAAATTTGTTAAAATTCATCAAAACAGGGGCGCTCAGGTGGTGCAGTTGGTTAAGCATGACTCCTGGTTTCTGCTCAGGTCATTATCTTAGGGTCATGAGATAGAGCCCCGAGTGGGGCTCCATGCTCTGCTTGAGATTCTCTCTTCCTCTTCCTCTGCCCCTCCAACACCACCCCCGCCACCACATGCATTCTCTCTAAATAAATAAATAAATAAATCTTTTTTTGAAATTTCATCAAAATATACACATAAGAAGTGTGTACTTTATTAGATATAAAATATACATCAATAAAGGTGATCAAAAGTCATTAAGAGGGGCGCCTGGGTGGCTCAGTCAGTTAAACGTCTGCCTCCAGCTGGGTTCATCATTCTCAGGGTCCTGGGATCAAGCCCTGAATCGGACTCCCTGCTCAGCAGGTGGGGGGGGTCTGCTTCCCCCTCTGAGCCCTCTGCCTCTGCCTCCTCTCCCCTGCTCATGCTCTGCCTCTGTGTCTCTCTAATAAATAAAATTGTAAAAAAAAAAATAAAAAATAAAAAAATAAGTCATTAAGAATATGCAAATTTAGGGCGCCTGGGTGGCTCAGTTGGGTAAGCGACTGCCTTCGGCTTAGGTCATGATCCTGGAGTCCCGGGATCGAGTCCCGCATCAGGCTCCCTGCTCAGCGGGGAGTCTGCTTCTCCCTCTGGCCCTCCCCCCTCTCATGCTCTCTCTATCTCATTCTCTCTCTCAAATAAATAAATAAAATCTTTAAAAAAACAAAAAGAATATGCAAATTTATATTGCTTTAGAAAATGAGTCTACCTATTTAGTTTTCCTCATCAAAGTCAAATTAAATGAACTAAATAAGTAATATTTTTATTAATTTATTCATGTATACTTTGCTAAAATTTGGATTGAAAAATTCAAGGGCTCTAAAAGATCATCATCACTACAGTATGCCTTGGATGCCACCTTTCCAGTACAGTGAATTTGTTACCTGGCAAGTGGCCAAGTGCGTTAGCAAGCATCTTTTGAATGAGAAAGGTACTTAAGCTGATTCTTTGAAATTAAAACACCAGTACTTAACACACATATAGGACTACACTGATTTGGACTTTGAGGGAACCACAGTTGACAGAATAACTTTAATCTATAATCCAGATAGTTAACACAATGAATTGCATGCCTCTGCCACATTCCCCTTTCTTATTCTTAGTCCATTCCGGGTCCTTTAACAAAAATACCACTGACTGGGTGGCTTAACAACAAACAAGTATTTCTCACAGTTCTGGAGGCTGGGGAGTACAAGATCAAGGCACTGGCAGATTCAATTTGTGGTAAAAGCTTCCTGGTTCCCAGGTGGCCATCTTCTCACCGTATCTTCCCATGGTAGAAGGGATGAGAGAACTCCCCGGGGTCTCTTTTAAAAGGGTACTAATCCTATTCGTGAGGGCTCCACCCTCATAACCCAATTACCTCCCGAAGGCCTCCCATCTCCTAACACATTACATTAGAGATTAGGATTTTAACATAGATTTTGGGGGGGATACAAACATTTGATCTGTAACATATATTTAATGTCAGCTATACTTTGTTTCTTTATCACCTACTGATGATAAATCTTTTTTCCCTGAGGCTGCTCTTAGTAAACATTTCCATCTTATTTCACTTGCATCCAGCACCAGCTTCACAGATGTGCAACCTGCACAGCATAGACCCCACGCTTGTTTTAAAGCTCTCCCATTGCTATCTTGAAATTCTTGATAATTTTATCTTTGAACCTGTATTTTGTAAGTGAAAGTCACAAACAATATTGCATGCACATGAGCAGAGAAAATATTCATCATATGCATGTCCAACCATTCCTGGCTGCTCCATTCATATATAATATTTGAGACGTCCATGAGCAAAAAATTCTGGTGGATTCACCATATGTGGGAGTTCCATGAGATTCAAAGTGAGAAAAAGGCAAGCAGAGGCACTACAAGTCCTGAGAAGCCACATTTTTTTCATTCAAACAAGTAAATGGCTCCAGGAGAAAAAGGAATAAAAAAAAAAAAAGAATGGCATCTAAGAAACACAAATGACTAAGGTGCCCTATTGTATCCTTTCTTATTTGTGTTACTTCCCTATATTAGCCAACCACTTATACTGAAAATGGTGATACAACAGGAAAATGATGACAGGGCAACTTTTAGTTCCTTTTTTACTTTCATTCATTCTTTATACAGCATTATGCCAAAGACAAAGTTTTGGTAGAATGTAGATGTATCAAAAAGTGATATAAATGCTGCTAAGTTTAGTTTTGTGCAGCATTTCTACTCTTCTGGTAAGAACAAAATATGTATATAAATAAACTGAAATATAAATTGCACAATTTCAGTAATTGTGCATACTGGTTCAATGCTCATATCTGCATTTAAAAAGAAGAATTAAACAGTATAAAGGTGAACAGTAAAATTCATCCTAATTTAAAATTTTTCTTTTTCTTTAGTTAGAACAACATATAGATTAAATAAAAGACAGTAAGTTGATAAAGCACTGTGATATAATGGGAAATATATATTTGGTCTTTTTTCTCTGGTAAATACATCAAGGTGCAGGGAGGGTGACATACCTAAAGAGGTCATGGAACTCCACACCCCCATCCCATACCCTGCCCTATAGACCTCTTCTTTTTGGCTGTTCTTGCGTTGTATCCTTTATAATAAACCTATAAATGTAAATAAAATGTTGTCTTGAGTTTTGTGAGCCATTCTAACACATTATCAAACCTGAAAAGGAAGTCATGGAAATGCCCAATTTATAGCCAGCCAGTCAGAAATACAGTGACAACCCGAGATTTTCAGCTGGCATATGAAATGAAGGCAGTCTTGTGGGACGGAGCCCTTAAATTGTGAGATCTGTTGCTAACTCACCACAGAATGTCAGAACTGAACAGCACTACACCCAGTTGGTGCCTGGAAAGTTGGAAAATGGTACTGGAAAAGACACATGCATTTTGGTGTGAGAAGTGTTGTGAGTAGAAACAGTTCATAAGTACCTTTATTCAATAGCATTTTCTCTAATTTTTAAACAAGGGACCCTCACTTTCATTTTGTCCAAGGTGCTAAAAGCTGTAGCTGGTCTTACTTGCATAACAATGCTGACAGAAGAAAAGAACCCAGATAGGACCATTGTTCCAGGCCCCATAGCTTTTCAGATGACATCAAAATCAAGACACCCATAGAGATAGCTCTAAAATAATTAAATAATAATTCTAATGTAAATATCATGTTTTATTAGGAGTTATTAGAGATCTGATTTAAATTGTCTCATTTAATCTGTTTTGCTGCTAGACCTACTGTAATACTTAATAACAAACTCATAATGTTGGAGAATAGAGCAAACTTTGGCATAGGATTATTTTAACCAAAGACAACTAAGAAGCAGATAAGAGAAAAGCTCTCTGTATTACCCTGATAACAAAACTAGACAAAGACACTACAAAAAAAGAAAAATACAGGCCAATATCTCTGATGAACACAGATACAAAAATCCTCAACGAAATATTAACAAATCACATTTGACAATACATCAAAAGGATCATTCACTATTCAAGTGGGATTTATTCCAAGGAGGCAAGGAAGGTTCAATAATTGCAAACCCATCAATGTGATACATCACATTACTGTGGTCTCTCTCCCAATCAGATGGGAGCCCCCAAATGTGGGGCGACTGGGTGGAAACCGGTGGCACAGCCAGTGAAGGGATTCACCTGAGGCAGAACAAAGGAGATAGAAGTTTACTGAATACAAAAAGCAAGGGAGCCGCAGCCAGGACAGCAAATCAGAGACTGTCGGCAATGAGGCAGTGGGAGAGGGCTATATTTATAGGCGGAAAGCGGGCGCGCGTGGGTGACTCAGTCGTTAAGCCTCTGCCTTCGGTTCAGGTCATGATCCCACGGTCCTGGGATCAAGCCCCACGTTGGGCTCCCTACTCAGCCGGAAGCCTGCTTCTCCCTCTCCCACTCCCCCTGCTTGTGTTCCTGCTCTCACTATGCTTGTGTTCCTGCTCTCGCTATCTCTCTGTCAAATAATAAAATCTTTTTTTAAAAAAATTAAATAAATAAATAAATAAATAAATAAAGGCTGAAAGTGAGGCATCTGCCTTCTGCCCCACATCAGGAGTCCCTGCTTGGTGGGGAGTCTGCTTCTCCCTCTGCCCCTTATCCCACTCAGGCTCGCTCTCTCTCTCTCTCTCTCACACACTTTCTCTCAAATAAATAATCTTTTTAAAAAATAATAAATAAATGGGCGCCTGGGTGGCTCAGTTGGTTAAGCGACTGCCTTCGGCTCAGGTCATGATCCTGGAGTCCCGGGATCGAGTCCCACATCGGGCTCCCTGCTCGGCGGGGAGTCTTCTTCTCCCTCTGACCCTCTTCCCTCTCGTGCTTTCTAACTCTCATTCTCTCTCTCTCTGAAATAAATAAATAAAATTAAAAATAATAATAATAATAATAAATAAAAATAAAAAATAAGTAAAGGCAGAAAGTAAGGAGGTATGAGGATGTATGGAATTTTCCCTTTTTTGTTACCTGTGCCTTGTTGTAAGTAGCCCACTGGCTAGTTAGGGCCTACGGATATTTTGAGGTGGATCAAGTGATGGGCCTGTCTATATTCACCTAGGAGGCTAGGGTCACTATAGGCCCTTTTGCCTTGATCAAGTTTTCACAGTTCAAGCCTGTTATCTAAAAGTAGCCTCTACAAGTATTATAAGAGGAAAATAAAAACCATATGATCACCTCAATAGATAAAGAAAAGGCATTTGACAAACACAACACCCATTCATAATAAAAACTCTCAACAAAATTGGTATAGAAAAAACATATCTCAACAAATTAAAGACCATATATAAAAAACCCACAGCTAACATCATATTCAATGGTGAAAAACTATAAGTTTTTCCTCTAAAATTAGGAATAAGATAAGAATGCCCACTCTCACTGCTTTTATTCAACATAGTACTGCAAGTCCTAGCTGCAACAGTCAGAGAAGAAATAAGAGGCATCCAAATTGGTAAGGAAGAAGTTAAACTGTCATTATTTGAAGCTGATATGATACTATATAGAGAAAACCCTAAAGACTCCATCAAAAAACTATTAGAACTGATAAATTCAGTCAGGTTGCAGGATACAAAATCAACACACAGGAATCTGTTGTGTTTCTATATACTAATAACAAAGTAGAAAAAAGAGAAATTAAGAAAACAATCCCATTTCCAATTATACCAAAAAGAATTAAATACTTAAGAATAAACTTAACCAAGTAGGTGAAAGACCTATACTTTGAAAACTATAAGATACTGATTAAAGAAATTGAAGACAACACAAACAAATGGAAAGATATACCATTTCTTGGTGCTCATGGATTGGAAGAATTAATATTGTTAAATTGTCTATACTACCCAAAGCAATCTACAGATTCAATGCATCCCTATCAAAAACCAATAATATTTTTCACAGAACTGGAACAAATGGTCCTAAAATTTGTATAGAACTACAAAAAAACCTCTAAAAGACAAACCAACCTTGCAAAGAATGCAGCTCAAGTATTACAAGCTCAGATTTCAAGATATACTACACAAAGCTACAATAATCAAAACAATATGGTTCTGGCACAAAAAGAGACACATAGATCCATGAAATAGCATATAAAGCCCAGAAACAAGCCCATGCCTATATGGTCAATTAATCTATGACAAAAGGAGACAAGAATATACAATGGGGGTAAAAAAGTCTTTGTACTAAATGGTGCTGGGGAAACTGGACACTTTTACACCGCACACAAAAATAAACTCAAAATGGATTAAAGATCTAAACATGAGACCTGAAACCATAAAACTCTTGTAAGAAAACACAGGCAGTAATATTTTGGACATCGGCCTTAGCAACGTATTTATGGGTATGTCTCCTCAGGCAAGGAAAACAAAAGCAAAAATAAACAATTGGGACTGCACCAAAATAAAAAGCTTTTGCACAACAAAGAAAACCATCAACAAAACAAAAAGGCAATCTACTGAATGGGGAAGATATTTGCATCTATCTGATAAGGAGTTAACATTCAACATATGTAAGGAAGCTATACAACTCAACAACAAAAAATAATCCAATTTAAAAATGAACAAAGGGGGGCATTTGGGTGGCTCCATCAGTTAAGCGTCTGACTTCAGCTCAGGTCATGATCTCAGGGTCCTGGGATCAAGCCACACATCAGGCTCCCCACTTGGCAGGGCATCTGCTTGTCCCTCTCCCTCTGCCCCTCACCCTGCTCATGTTCTCTTTCTCAAATAAATAAATAAATAAATTTTTAAATGAGCAGAGGACCTAGACAGACACTTTTTCCTAAGAAGCCATATAGGTGGCAGACACATGCAGAAATATTCAACATCACTAATCATCAGAGAAATGCAAATCAAAACCACAATGAGAGTACCTCACACCAGTGAGATGCCTAGTAACAAAAAGACAGGTAAGTAATAAGCGTTGGTGAAGATGTAGAGAAAAGGGAACCCTCGTGCACTGTTGATAGGAATGGATATTATTGCAACCACTGTGGAAAACAGTATGGAGGGTCCTCAAAAAATTAAAAATAGAAATGCCATATGATTCAGTAATTCTACCACTGGGTATTTCCCCAAAGAAAATGAATTTGAAAAGATATATGCACCCCTATGTTTACTGCGGCATTATTTACAAAAGCCAAGATATGAAAGCAACCCAAGTGTCCACTGATAGATGAATGGATAAAGAAGATGTGGTATGTATACACACACACACACACACACACACACACACACACACACACAATGGAATATTACTCAGCCATAGAAAAGAATAAGAGCTTACTAAAGAACTTAGAGCGTATTATGCTACATGAAATAAGTCAAAGACAGATCAGTACTATATGATTTCACTTACATGTTGAATCTAAAAAACAAAACCAACAAACAGACTCTGAAATACAAAGAACAAACTGGTGGTTGCCAAAGGGGAGGGGGGTGGAGGATAAGTAAAACAGATGAAGGGGATTAAGGGGTACAAACTTCAGCTATAAAATAAATAAGTCACAGAGAAGAAAATACAGCCTAGAAAACATAGTCATAATAATACTGTAATAACACTGTATGGTGACTACACTTATTGCGGTGAGCACTGGAAAAAAATAATAATAAAGAAAAGCTCTCTGCCATCCCCCTACTTGCCTAAAAACAGGACATAATTTATTAAGGTATCTCCCTTTTCTGTACCAGGAAAGGCAGAACTTTTTTTTTCTTATGTAGTTGCATTTTAATGAGAATAGACAGGCAATGATGTAATACATAAGGTAGTAAATTATGTGATTATGACTACTTTTGCAAAAAGAGAAAAAAAGGAAAAAAGAAAAGGGTGAGGGTTCTAGAATATTAAGGGGGAGTTACCTTTTTCTCTTTAAATTTTTATTGTTATGTTAATCACCATACATTACATCATTAGTTTTTGATGCAGTGTTCCATGATTCATTGTTTGTGCATAACACCCAGTGCTCCACGCAGAACGTGCCCTCTTTAATACCCATCACCAGGCTAACCCATCCCCCCACCCCCTCCCCTCTAGGAAAGGCAGAACTTTTAATCACCAAAAGACGATTCTAGATTCTTGCCAGCCCAGAGACAGATAACCAAGAGCTACCTACATAATAAACCTTACCAAATAAGCTTTATCTTCCATTTGTTCCCCCCCATATATTTACCTTCCCATTTTATTTTATGTAGGGGCTTACAGCCCCTAAAAGCCTAAACCTCTTTTACTTTGTCCTACTGTTCTTTGTTAAAACGCTATATAAACCTCAAATTCTGACCACCCCTGTGATTTACTCATTGAGTTCTTCCACATGTATGGTGATGCATATGTTAATAAACTCTGTTTCCCTCCCATTTTTTTAAAAAGATTTTATTTATTCATTTGACAGAGAGAGAGGCAGAGTGCAGGCAGAGGGAGAGGGAGAAGCAGGCTCCCCACTAAGCAGAGAGCCCGATGCAGGGCTGGATCCCACAACCCCAAGATCATGACCCGAGCTGAAGGCAGACCTTTAACCGACTGAGCCACCCAGGCATCCTGTTTCCCTCCCATTAATCTCTCTTTTCTCAGTTTATTTGCAGGCCCAGCCACTGAATCTAAGTTGCTACAGGAATTTTTCCTCCCCTAAACTTCATACACAATTAACTGAATTGCGTGTCTCCACTGATCTATAGGAACATAATTCTTGTTAACCAAACCGTGGCTACATTTGTCAACTTTGCCCCAGACCTATGAACTTTGACCTCCTCTCAGCCTGAGCCAGCATACAACCCCTGCCTAGAATAGACTGACCTCAAGCTAAAACATTTTTTGATCTATTGTGCTATCCCAATGGTTGCTCATTCTACTTCCCCACACCCAGTATTTCAAGCCTTGTTTACTTCTCCCTAAAAAAGAAAAGCATTTTTCTGGCTGACTTTTGAGATACTTGAAGATCTATGGTCAGTGTGGTCTCCCTATTACAAAAGTCCCTTTCCTTCTTTTGTAATTATTCCTTTATTTTTCAATCATGTGTCATTTTGTTTCTCAGGGGAAGTTCTCTTATATTTCACATGGTACCACAGCAATATCTGCGTAGGAAAAAAATGTATTTATATATCTTAATTATAAAATTACATGCCTTCCCTGAATATCACATGTAAAAGAAGATCATTCAAGTCTGGCTCTTACTGCCTTGTAATCCAGGTGCTGCTTTACTTATACCAGTAACTATTATTTTCTTTCTCCCCAAAAAGTGCTACATATATAAAATGTTATATAATTTACATAGGTAATCCCAGATATATCACTGAGGAAATAAATCTCAGATTTCAATTAGCCTAAAATGCCTTCATTAAGTCCCCTAAACAGTTTTCTAACATAACTGTTGATTTGATTTCCTTCACATGAATGACAAATTCTTATTACAGAATTCATGTTCAAACAATCCACTTCCCCATGCTTCTCTACTCCTCAATGAAGCCATTTTTTTAAATTTCTACTATTTTTCCTACTAATTACTGACACTGATCTTTTCTTTTAAACAAATCCACTAATAGAATATGAGCATTTTACAATCTTGTTCCAATATGACCCCTTCCATCCAATAAATTCCCAATATACTTACATAAGAAATTATGTTTCAATCTGCAGTGTTTAATCCTTATGTGATTATCTTCAAAGCTGAACCACATATCCACTGTAGTTACATTTCCTTTCCTGAACAATATTTTGTTTTTCTAGGAGTTAATTACCTAAATTTTTATTCAATTCTCCTTTTCCACATAACATCACTTATGTTTCACTGACAGTCATTAACAAAATACACAGAAATCCAAAACCAAAATATCAGGTAGCCTATCATCTCCAAGAGGAGAATATGGGATGGAGACTGTGGCCCACACAGCCTGAATTATTTACTACCTGGCTCTCTGCAAAAAAAAAAAAATGTCCTTTTACATGCTCATTTTAGTGAAGCATATCATAAAGGAGCTTCCTAAGAAAGTGTATATGGCAGGTGATTTTTTTGAGAACCTCTGTGTCTAAAAACGTATTGAATCTACTCTTACACTTGATGAGTTGAGTACAGAAAAAAAGACTGGAAATAATTTTCTCTTTGAATTTTGAAGACATTGATTCATAATTTTCTACCATCCAGAGTAGCTAAGAATTTCAATGCCATTATAATTCCTGATCCTTGTAGGTGATTTTTTTTTTTTTTGGTCTCTGAAAGCTACTAAGATTTCTTCTTTACCTCTGATATTCTGAAATTTCATTATGTGCCTTAGTGAAGGTTTCTCTTTTTCCCTTTTTCCCCCCTCGACACACTGCTAACATTCATTAAGGCTTTTCAAACTGGAAACTTATTCTTCAGATGTTGGAGGTGTCTTTTAATTTTTTCTTGATAATTCTTCTATTTTCTCTATTTGATATTCCTAGTACGTAGATGTTTTACTACCCAGTTTGATTCTCTATTTTTCTTTTCTACTATCTCTTTCTATTTATTCTATTTAATAGGGGAAAATTTTAGCTATATCTTCTACTATTCTTTATTGCTTCAATCATATTTGTAATTTCCAAGAGCTTTTTCTTATTCTCTAAATGTCACTTTTTATAGTTGACTATCTATTCTTCATGAATGTGATATCACTCTGTAAAGACAAAAAAAAACAAGATAGTAGCTCTCCAGTTTTCCCCTTGCTTTTCGCTTTTGCCCTTTTCTTTTTTTGTACCTACCTCTACCACCCAGAGAATAGCTGATCTACGAGGTTTACGAAGACAATCCTGAAAAATATTGTAGTGATGGGTATCTGGACCCTAAGTAAGGGCACAAAAATAGGACTGACCTATAGGAATAGTAAAGAAAACAAAGATAAATCTACCTATTCAATCACTATATCTAACTGGAAGTGGTTAGATTCCTTTGTTATTTGGCTGTGTCTTGAATTTCCCATCCCACTTCCCTTACATAACAGGCAAAAGAAAAACAGTAAGAATTTTTTAAAGAATTATCAATCTTTAAGAAAAATAAGACAATATGCAGGAAAAAAAAATGCTCCAACCTTTCACTGTTCCTTTACTCCTGTTCTCCTTCACAGTTATTGCCTTATTTTGTCTCTAAATTGCACTAAGTCTTGTGTTGTTTTTTGACTCCTCCGTTTTAATATAGATAGTTTTTCCCTGGTTGGCAAATTTTACTTCTAAGTTTTTACTGATGGTAGAAAAAAGATGGAGTTTGGAAAAGAGGATAAAGAAATAAACACCAATTGTTGAAATTTAATATGAACGCCATACATTTACAATAAATATTCAAAAGAATACTCCTTTCTTTACATCTTAAAAAGCAATACAAAGAGGATTCTGATTCTGGGAAGATGGTGGAGTAGGACCCGCAAGAATCTCTCTCCCAATCTACAGAACAACTACACTAGCAAAATCTGCCTGATATAACTATTTTCGGAAACCTGGAGTTTACTGAAGCGTAACTTCAGAGAAAGGCTTAGGCAGTAAAATGTCATTAATTTTGGTCAATTTTAGTTCTTAGCAGCAATTTTAGTTCTTAGCTACCCACACCAAACCTCCAGCCCCTTGGCAACAGCTGGGCACATGTTACAGGAATAGCTTGCACTCAGCACCGTCCGAACCAGAGTGGAAAAAAAGGAACCTATCTTCCAAATATTACAGATTTGTGCTCTAATCACTGATTACTGCTTCTAATGTCAGAGGTGCAGAAAAAGAGGCCAAAAGTCATTGTGGTTGTACCTCCCCCCACTATTACAAGCCCCATCCTTTCTATGAAAAGTGACTTCCAGGGAACTTAAAAGGCTAATGCTCTTTTTTTCC